>NW_028297116.1:12265703-12604036 GCF_055798465.1 Pogonomyrmex barbatus
AAAAAAAAAAAAGATAAAAGAGAACCGGGGACATATATCGATTTATCGTGAACGGGTTATCTTTAGAAAATTACGAACCGTTAGAAAATCGCTTCTTCGTTTGTATCGTGTTAGAATGACTTTGTTTTTGAATTGAAGAAGGTAATTAGCTTAGGAAAAGCTAATGCAGTGAAACGTAAATGATTTATGTTTTATTAATCATATATAAGTTTTTAACATTCAAATATTCGGAATTATTACGGCATAAATTTAAACATATAAAATAAAATTTAATAGAGAGCATTGATTTCGTATAGTTTATTACAACACACAAATATATGATATTAGATAGTGTAATAAATAACACTGTCCTATAACGTCATTATTTATTTAAATATAATGTGCTCATCAATAAGGATTTTATCACTAAAAATCGTTACAGATGGCCAGATAATGTTTAATAAATTATAATGCTTCTGTCATAATATTATTTATCAGAATAAAGTGTTTATTTATATATAATTATATTAATAGCAATGCATTGTATTTATTTATAATTACGTATTATAAATAAATAAATTATGTTCAAAACATGTCAATTTTATTATTTTTAATGTTTATATTTTTTATAAACTATAAAAGAAGCAAGTTACAACAAAATTTAATATTACTGTTTACAAATATTTTTATTTTTTACTGAAAAATTCCTTATTGACACATACCTTTGTTAGGCTTTTTGCTTTTTAGAAAAGCGATGATACGAGATGCAACAGTTACGATGTCATAATATAGAGATGCATTAATTATAAAGTCATAATATACTGATGTAATCTACCTATAAATGGATAGTAAAGAAACAACACATAATACAACATGATACATAATACAACCCTCTCTTAGAAACTAGGCCAAATTAAAGAGTATCTGCTTTTATATTATACCTCGCAAAATATCATAAGACAATGCTTTCCAGTAGTTTTAATATTAATAATAGCAAATTTTAGAAATGTTATTTATTCAAAAATTTTGTTTTTTTCTTGTACAATTCTCGTTCGAAAAAAAGTAGTAAATCAAGTATTTTCAATCAAGTATTTTCAATCAAATATTAAAGAAGAATTAAATCGAAAAACAATTAAATGTATCTTTATTATATTTTAATATATAACTTAATTTCTTTTATACTTATATACAATTTATTGCTTTTACTATAGAAAAAAAATTGACTAAGAATATATTATTAAAACATGATTTTAAGAGATTGTTTTGCATGTATCATTAATTCAATTCAAGCAATAATTGCGATTAAACTAGTTTGTGCAAGGTACATCGGTTTTTATTTATATGGAATATATTTACATAAAAGTAAATAAAGTGGTTGTAAATTTTGGCTCATGAAATTTTCACATCAAATGGGACGAGATAGTTTTATTGTCAGTAACTTTATCTTAACACAATAATTTATCATAAAATACTTGATCGGTATAGATGTCTATATCTGACGGATAAATAATCTATAACCACATGGATTTGACTTTCTCAAATGAATTATGTCGGTCACGCAAATACCCATTGCATTTACCGTGAAAGATAATGAAAAATTTTACTTGACTGATTGTTGGTAAAGTAGCATTAATATAGGCATAATATAAAATATTTTATTTATGTTATTGACAGAATGCAATAATTTTTGTTTCATCAATCAATTTTTATTTTATTTATATTTGCTTTATATCAAAATTTCGTAATCTATACCTATAAAATTAGTATCGCTAAATTAGATACATAAAGAAACAAAGTTGAGTTTCTTAAAATTATAGGCCTAGATACGTAAGTGTCGGTCCACAATAGGTGATTTAAGCTTTAAGAAGTAGGAAATTGATCAATTATAATCGAATATGAAAAGAATAATCGACTTTGATCAATTTCTTACGGCTTAAAGATTAAATACTTATTGTGGACCGACACTAATGAGATATAAAAAGAATTAGTACTTTAGCCTACAAAAAATTAATAAGAATTAATTCACTATACGATAGGAATACTATAAAAATTTGTGAATAGATAGGAATATTATGAGAGAATTGACGGATAGGCAGATATTAAAATTCGAGTGGGCAAAGAAATAATTATATTATAAAAATTCGGTAAAATAGGTAAAAAAATTATTATACTATAAAAATTCGAGTAGGCAAAGAAATTATCATTTGCAATTAAATTTTTTTAAATTATAATTTGAGCTATTATAATAATAAAATTATAATTCTACTATCTTATCTATATCTATTATAATTAAAGCTTAAATTTAATCTTTAAAGTTATTATTTTTTAAATTAAAAAATTACTTAAAATGTTAATTATGATATCTTCATTCAAAAAACATTTATTAATTAAAAATTAACCAAAATATTATTTGTAAATTGTTAAATATTATCTGTAATTGTAAAGACATTAAAATTGTTTTTATTAAAATTTGAGTAGGTAGGAAAATCTTACAAAAATTATGATAAGAATGATTAAAATATATAAAGTACTAATTATATAAAATTTTAATTTGGTAAATATTATTAAAAATTGAATTAAAATATTAGGGATCTCTTGTGATCAATTGTGTATCTTGAAAATTATAAAAGGAAATTTAGCTTTCGATACATATGAAGTTACAGATATTCTAGTAAATTTCCTCGCTTTATAATTTTTATCTCGTTTCAAAATATACAATTAATCTTCTGTTGGTGCTGCAGGAAATACAAGGAAATACATTTGATTCGTTCAACTTGAATAGCATGTTATCTACCTTTTCATATACTTAACGGACGAAGTGTCGTGTGTTTAAGGATTTGTGCACCTCACTAAAAACTTTTATCGAACGAATTGTACGGTAAATACCAAGATATATTATTTTACACATAAAAGAACGATTTGTCTTTGATATATAACGAGATATCGTAAGATGTTACATGAGTTTTAACTTGGAAACAATAGAACATACTATTCTAACCTTGTTTAGTACGTAACTTTTGTTACAACTTTCGTAATTTTCTTTTATCGAAATATATAAATATACATCTATATAAATATATATTCTTGCATAATGTGTTCTAGTAGTTATGTATTTAAACATTAAAAAAATATAATTAAATTTTTTCTGTTTTAATTCTGACATTACCATAAACGTAATGTAATATAGTGATTGTAATGAAATAATTATAATTATAAATATACTTACAATAGTTTGCAATAATATTTATTCATGTGTTTTATTGAAATTATATTAATTTACTATAGAAAGTTATCTACTTTCTATATACTATTTTATATCTTTAACTAATTTTTCATTGCTTATATCATAGATATCTAAAATATGGAAGAATATGCAAGAGAACCATGTCCTTGGCGAATAGTAGACGATTGCGGAGGTGCCTTTACAATGGGTGTCATAGGTGGAGCAATTTTCCAAAGCATTAAAGGCTTCCGTAATGCACCAAGTGGATGGAGGCAGCGTTTTACAGGCAGTGTTGTAGCAATCAGACAACGAGCACCTATCATTGCTGGAAATTTTGCTGTATGGGGTGGGATGTTTTCCACAATTGATTGTACCTTAGTTCACTTTAGAGGAGGAAAGGAAGATCCTTATAACTCTATCATTAGTGGTGCTGCAACTGGTGGGATTTTAGCAGCAAGAAATGGCTTACCAGCAATGGTAGGCAGTGCAATCATTGGCGGAGTGCTGTTGGCATTAATAGAAGGTGTAGGAATTTGTTTCACACGTCTCTCCGCTGAACAATTCAAACCACCGGCATTAGTCGAAGATTCATCACAACTTGGCTCACCGCCACAAGGCTATCCATCATAATGTTCAATCAAATTATTTAGATTTATTTCAAGTTAGAAATATTCAAGTAACAATATTCGATAACGCTTTGCATTAGAATATGCCTGAACATCTCTTTTTGCCAACTTTAAATTTATAAGCAGCATAGAAGTCTTAGATCTAAGATCAAATAATATTTTTTGTTGTTTTCATATTTGTTGCTGTATTTCTTTGAACTCCCTTAATTAGAATGCCAAACACGATACTCTGTAAAAATTTGTCCTGTAAATATAAAATATAAGTAACAAAAATAAATGCAAAGAATGTGTAATTTTATATATATTCTTATTATAGAAATGTTATAAATTTACATAAAATATGTGAATGTCTATACTATAAGATTTTTTTTCACAGTATTAACGCAATCACAATGTAACAAGTCTAAATTTATAATATATAATATATATATATATATATATTAACTAAGTTATGTTAAATCAAAAGAATCAAATGGATCATCATCTTCGGTTTCTTCTTCAAAGTTATTTATGGACGGTGTTACAGATAAATCTAATTGTTGGGTTAGATCTTTTGGATCATCTGTTATTTGCTTAGTTCCTATATATTTATTTTCCATTGATACATCCGGCAATATTTCTTGCTCTGGACGTTCTGTTCCAAGTAGAGTATTTCTCAAATGTAATCGCTCAACCTACAAGATTAATCATGGTATTTTTCATATATCAAGATTAAAAATGTTTGGTTGAATCACAAATCTAAATGTTTACAAACCTGTAAAGCAAGTATTTGTTTTTCGATTTTAGATAGTATGTTAGTCAAAAATTCTTTCTGATTGACTAACCGTTCGCGATATTGCGCCATTTCTTGATAAGAAATTCGTGCTTCCTTATTCATTGTTATAGATTTTTCTGTTAATTTTTCACATTTTACGGAACGAAATTATCAATCGGCATTATTTAATACACTGATAGCAAACAATAGTTGTCTAACTTTTCACTCGTGAACTGAAGTCTATATGACGTATTGCTCCAAATCATGTTTGCGTTCAGAAAATGTAAGTTTTATAACCATTTGATTTATTTGCTTTTGATTGGATGTACTAGTTTACCAATCAGGAACTTCTTTCGAAAGTGTACACTATTGGTACTAAAAATCTATAGGTTATGTGACGTATGCTATAGATTTTTAGTACTGGAGTGTCTATTGGAATATATTATCAGCACATTTGTTGACGCACTCATTATCGTTATATTTAAAAATTAATATTAACAACATGGTATATTTACTTCTTTATTTTTCCAGTTTTTATTTAAAATATAGTTATATTGTGATCAATCAAGCTTGATTATTCATGCACCAAAAAATTGAAAAAATATAGTTTCGCAGCAATATACAATGATATTATTATTTTGTAAATATTATATACTTATTTGTAAAGTATTTGTATAATAATAAATTATGAATTTAATATATATTAAGTTAATTAATCAAATTTTATTAATCTAATAATTATATCGACAGTTGATAATGTCCATATTCTTCAATTATCTCGAAAGTCGTCAACCCAACTGGTAGTTACGTTTATCTACGACTAACCGTCTAATACTAACTATTTTTACTGTGCTTTTCACTATAAATTGGTGCCATCTAAAGGATATCCTATTAACATTCAACGCAAGAAGAATATCGTATAATTTTTACATCAGTTGCAAATGTAGAAAGCTTGATAATACAGAAATCGTATTTCTTATAAATTTGCAAATAGTACAATATAAATAATACCATAAAGATAATTGTATTTCAAGAATATTTCATAAAAGACAAAATTAATTTTTATATAATAAAGGTCAAAAATAATTTCTAAATAAACAGTACTATAATTAATACAATAATATTTTATTCTTTCTACAGAAGTATACATAGTATTATAGACTAATGACATTTTATCGTAGTAGGAATGTTTTTATAGGTACAGAGCAATTAAATGGACCATCATTCACATAATTCACATAAATATGTGTATGTACGATTATACTAATTTGTATACATTTAAATGTGCGAATTTTCAATCTACTTGATAATGTAGTAGTAATTATATTATTCTTATAAATTTGTTGATAAAAGCTTGAAATGGAAACTTATTAACATTTTATTTTGGATATTAATCCGAGTAAATCAATTAATTTCAGTTTATATAGAGATTTATGGATACTGATTAATTTTATTGGCCCGTAGTTGCGTAAAATATTATTTACATATAAATACATGCACTGTTGGGGGAGAATTAGATATACATTTATTAGATCATCACTATTATATATATAATTACTCGCAAAATCTTATCATTATCAGGAATATTTCTGTTTACCATTGTTATTATGCGTTAAGATAAATATTATAAAGAAATCAAATTAATTCGACGCTTTAGGATTGATTGAGGTTTCGATTTTCGAATAATCAATTATAAATTATATAGTCATGAAACTTTCTTTGAATTAAAAATTAAATTGATATAATATGTCGCTTATTATAAGTTCAATAGCAATGTTACATATATATTTAACATTTATAGATTGTTTAAATAATCTTTAAGATTATTGTAATTATTTCGTAGCAAAATAAAATTAACTCTTCCACTACCATATATTAAATATAGACATCTTGAAATATTTTTTTTTATTCATTTTCTTAGCAATTCTTAGTTTAGTTTCAAAATAAAGACATATAAAACATTTGCTTTATTAATTTAAACATTTGTGTATCTGTATTCGCATTGTTTAATTAGTTATATACAGTTTAATGTTATTTTTTATATTCTGTTATTTGTTATATTTGTAAATTATTTTTATTAATATTATACATTTTAAACTGACATAATAAATTGGTAAAATGTGATTTTTTTAAAATAAAATCATTTAACATGTAATTAATTATATGGTATTGGAAGAATTAATATAGATAACCGGATAACAGAATTTAATTACTATCATCTTATTCTTAATCAAAAATATGATGTAATTTAATATTATTTTATTCATTTTACATAGCTGAATTACAATTTCACCTTTTATTTATCCAACTTTTACAAATGTACATTAAATTAAAATTTTGTCAAGGGGATAATAAAAAAAATTACACATTATATATGTTATTGATAAAATATTGACATTTAAGAACAGAACTTGAGAACTTTGTATTTGAAATATAGTCGCTACATTTATTATACATAAATATCAGAAGTGTAATATTTTAGAGGTTTTTTAGAGAAATTAGCTATATATAAACAATGTTTGTTCGATCATTCGCATTTACATTTATAACTATAAATATCATAAACTGAGGTATGTGGTAACCTTGGGGAGAATGTGAATTGCGAAAGATTGAATTCAAACTTATACAATTTTAAGATGCATTAAAAAACTAACGTAATACGTACAACGCTGCATGCAAATAAATAATAATGTTAATGTACATTCTACAATCTGTAATGTGCTAATTGAAAAGACTAAAAGTCGGGACGATAAGATGCCTCGGAGATAGCAACATAATACAATAATATAATATGAAATCGTATTAAAATTTTGTGGTGACCGTAATTTTCCTTCATAATGTTTGAATCCAGATGAATCGTACAATATGATGGAATTAAAGTACAATTAATGTCATATTCTATAGTCTAGAAACGGGAGGATAGTTGTGTCCCGTATATACATATATCACATACCTCTACTTTCAGGATACAGAATGACATTACTTGTCTTAACTCATCTGTCGTATTTTTATGATGCAGCCTGAAATAGTGAATTAGAAAATGACTCGTGGCTGCAGTAAGTTGCCATGATTTCTTATTAAATTTTTATTAGCTCCGATCATCATCAATCATTGAGCTGTACTAATCGAATCATAGACCATAGTGCCGCTCGTTACTGCAGCAAAAGGCGCGTCAATCCTTGGAAGATGGAGGTGATTCCCTACTATTGTCGCTAGTGAAACTGGACAAGCCAAGACTGCCGATTTCGTGGCTGGACGAGCCCGTCGGGGAATTGCTGCTGCTTCTAGCACCGCTCAGAGGTGTCACATTTGTGCTGTCCGCCGGTAGTAGACCCTCCTTTATACGCTTTTTCTGCTTCATTCGTCTGTTTTGAAACCAAATTTTCACCTGCGTCTCATTAAGCTGCAGCGCGGAAGCGATCTCGATGCGTCTTGCTCGCGTCAGGTATTTGTTGAAATGGAACTCCTTCTCCAATTCGGTGAGCTGTTTATTTGTAAAATTTGTACGGCCGGTATTGTTGAAATTACCAGCAATACCAGCCAACGAACCAGCGATGCAGCTCACTGTTCCGCTGGCAGTACTTCCATACACAGACGAGCTTGATCCTGCGGTTGCGCTGCCACCAAACTCGATTACGTTAGGATTTGCTTTCGTCGCTGAAACAAATTTATTGGTTTTGCTATAATAAAGCATCTATTCAGGATAATTATATATATATATATATATATATATATATATATGTGTGTGTAATTTTATATATACATGTATATAATGTTAGTAAACTAATTGATTAAGTTTTGCTGCTATATTTGTTGATCAATTATAATTAATTATTCCTTAATAAAAATTGAACGACTAAAAATAAAATATTCCCTGCGAAACAAACTTCACTAGTATTAGTAAATAAAAATATGTTAGTAAATGAAAGAGATTAGATTAATAAATGAAAGTATACTGATATTAGTAAAACTTTTTGTTTAATTTTAATTATTGTGTTACAATGTTTTAATTATAATTTAGAACGTAGTTATTAAAGCATTTAATTAAATATTAAAAAATGTTAATAAAAATATTAAATAATATTAAAAAGAATTTGCTTGAAATATTTGCAAATATTAAGTAATTAATATTTGATAGATGTAAAATTTGTTACACAGAAATTTATCATAAAAATGAATGATCATAAAAGTGCAACATTTTCACTGGACAAAGACAATCCTATTACTTCTAATTTGGATGTAATCTTCTAAGTATGATAGAAAGCGCAACAAACGCGAACGTAATATGTGTCGAATCAAGATCAACTCAAATCCTTTAAGTGACAGTCGTTTGCCGGCCATAACAGCTGGTCACTACTCAGGGAGTAGTTTTAGGGAGATGACCTGTGCAAAGCTGAAAGAACGGTAGGGTTGAGCCCTAAATCTGGATCAAATTGCATCAGCTGTAAAGCAAACATCCGTTACGTCGTAACGTGAAATTTTTAATTTCCCAGCTCTACCGGTGTTCCAGATATGATTATTAATATTCAATTGATATTATCTTATAAAGTAACAAATTTTTGGTAAAAGATAATGCAATTAAAATATTAAGGGGAGAAAGTGACGCGTTTCGACAGAAGGATGAGAATACATTATGAAAATTAGATTGTTATTTAGACGGTATGTAGTAGTCAATTTACTTAATGGCAGGGGATGGACAGAACTGTCAAGCCACCGCCTTAAAGTCACGTCTTCCCCATTATGTACATTTTTCTTCGATGTCTCCAGCTTGGCTCTTCGATATTTTTATAATACATTTTTGTTTGATCTATTCTCTGAGAACTTATAATATTTTGACGTCTTTCGTGATATAGTTATCATATAATTATTATCTTTCATATAGTTAAAATTATTATTTAAATATTATGTATATATTACATAAAATATTTATATTTATAAAATAATCTTTGCGAATTTTCTAATATAACTGAAAAGATCAGTCACTTATACCGAGGCCCTGAATTTAGCTTGCGGCCATTAAGCTTACGCTTTTCCAAGCCGAATAATAAACTTGGACAAGTTCTATTAGGTGTGCCAGTGCCAGATACAATGAAATGTTTCTCGTTTCCGCGACTCATTCATCAATTTAGCACTTTAACGGAAGGACCGACTACGGTGCCGTTGATTTTCTATACGAACCTTCTTTGGCAACAACCAAGGCAGCGTATCTATCCATGCAACGTAAAAAAGAAATCATTAAATTTCAATAATATTATACTAGCACTGTCAATATACGTATGTACGAGAGTAAATATGAAAGAGATGTATGAAATGATCTTTAATTACAAGAAGATTTGCTTCGGATTTGTATTTTCAAATGTAAATAAAGATCGATTTTCAACGGAATTATCGACAAGTTTACGTTCGTGCATGTTACGCAGAAATTATATCGCGAGCACGCATCGAATATTCTTACGTCAGCGGCCTCTTTTACCCTAAGTTCAACGCTATATTACATGTAGAAATTAATAGTCACAAGCCTTAATGTCAGAAGCGTTTGCTTTGCAAATAAATGTGATATAGACAAAGATAGAGGAAAGGGTTAACATGAAGGAATAGGGAGTCCTTAATAATGCTGAGTCAAGGAAAACGCACTGACACCTCTAATTATCTTCCATAAGACATGTAGTTGCACCCTCGTAGTCACCTTTCACGATACTTGTAATTATACCGTTACTACCAAATCTCCCGCGAGGGATTTAATCGCGCTAATAAATTTAACTGTTGAATAAATTTTCTAATATAAAAGAATTATTATGAACATTTTATTTAATGTTAAATGCAATTTAAATTACGTAGCACCATAGAATTTTATAATTATATCTGCAAAATGTTCTTTTCGTAAGTCGTGAGAATATCGTTGTTTTTTAAACTGGGGTAAAATTATCTCAAAATCATCACAATGAACGTATTTACTTAGGAACTTGAGTGACTGGCGTTGATGCGTATAATCTAGACATTAGGTATAAATCAAATACAGCTGGATCCTGAATATATTGATACATACGTTTAACATTAATAAAAAAGTTGCCGCAAACTACAATTAAAAATGTCTTCAGACGCGTCTAGATAGTTATTTTTGTTTCAAATATACAATTCAGTCCGAAATCCGAAGAAAATTCTGTGAATTAGGAAAAGCATCAACGTGTACCCGTATCTATCCTTCCTGTAACATAATACACAAGCATCTTGTATTCTCCTATGTTTACCATCACCTTTCCTTACGTCATGCTGTCCCCACGGCTTTTAGCCTTTGAATAATATTTGAATTGCGTAATGTTTCTTAAAGGGGGAGGCTATCGACGCATAAGAGCTCGTATAAGTGCAGATGATCTCGTACAATCAAGGGATCGACTTGCCATAAGTAGTTGCCAGCGCTTTCAAAGCATAAATCCAAAAATTCCAAATGTATTCATGAATTTCTCATGTATAATGTGCGTTTACATAAAAATTATGGGACTCGTTGAAATTAAATTTTTTAATTCATTATCTGTCGATAATTTAAAACAAGTAAATAAAACTTTTCGAACGATTTGATTCGCACGAAGATTTTCTTAGAGATATCTAGCCACAAGTTTATCGCAAGAACTGACAAAACGATTTTGTCGGCATAGTTCCTTTCATTCGCAACCCCCTGTCAGTCATTGTCATGCCCCGACGGCCGCGTTGATTTCAGTATTATGATAGGTAATATCCTGAGTCACAGTCGCATACGAAAAGGCAATGTTGTGTATCATAACGGCATACGCGTGGAAGGGCTGCGTGCAGCACGTTCGACATTCACACATTCACACTTCCCCTGCGTTTATGTTTGTATGTATGCATTCGTGAGTATGCCCGAAGCATTTTTCCCAGCGAAATTAGGCTCAGCACGACACCTCGTGGGGGTCGTTGATAAGTTTCGCGCGCTTTCTTCGCAACAATCCACCCCGAGTGGTGGCACAGGTGTCGTTTTGGGGGGGTGAAGACTTTCCTTGTACAATTCTTCATTTGATTCGCAATTTCGGTTCAATATGATTCGATACATTTCAAAATCTCAATCAGTCTATTTTTATTTTTACGATTTAATTGCAAAGCTCGACTATTTTGTCCTTTGTAAATTTACAATTTGTCAAAGTCAAAGAAGCTATTATTCATCTCTAGTGATAAGATACCACGTATTATCATCATCAAGTTTAGTAAAAAATTATTAATAGTTCGAGGATGAAGAAGAATGTTCATTAAGTTCATAATAGTACCCTGTTGCAGTCGAAAGTAACGTGTAAATACCGTCCAGAGCAATTGAGCCGCGCGAAGGAAGATTACACAGTCAGCCGTCGGCAGCGGTTGCGGCGCGGAAATGAAAATCACCGTGAGGCGAGACACGTGGACAGCGTCGGCGGCGGTTGTCGGAGTCCGGCCGAGCGGATCTGTCGGGCCGCGCTCGGACAGGAGTAAGCGGTGGTAGCCAGTGCTGCCGGCGCGTTGAAGGGGTGGCAGAGGGGGGAGGGGGAGAAGGCGGCCAGAGGAGGGTCAGTTGCTGCCAGGGTTGTGTTGCGGGATCCGGGGTTGCCGGGTTCGGCGGGTGGCAGCCCGGGTGGAAACACGCGAACGATCCTCTGATCCCCTCGCGAGATATCGGGCCACTCACTCACGCGTCCGCCGGCGACCCTTGCGGAGCGGCGAGCAACATGCCCAGCCAGTTGTTCGACTCTACCCACAATCTCTGCCTTCTCTCTCTCTCTCTCTCTCTCTCTCTCTCTCTCTCTCTCTCTCTCTTTGCTTTTCTTTCTGCTCGATTTTCTTTCCTTTTTCTCTTTCAATTCGGACGTGCTCTCCTTCACGTTTATCTCGCTTCCTTCCCCGTTTAGCCAATGCGTCTCTCTATCTTCAACCGAAGCTCTTCGTGCTCTTTTTCTGTTTCTACATATCCTTGTTCTTCTGTTCTGTCGTCTTTCCTTCACTTTCTCCTTCTATCGTACGTTTTATTCCCTTCGTTATCGTTCTCTCGGTCTCTCTCTCTCTCTCTCTCTCTCTCTCTCTCTCTCTCTCTCTTTCAAGTTCAGGGCTGGCGTGCACGCTCGGCGACGCCCCGTTTTGTGGTTTAAGTCCCGCGGGATAACTTGATCAGAGATTTTCTTGAGATTTTACAATTAGCTAGTGCACTTATTGCGTTTGTTGGGATAATCCAAACCTTGTAGGCCAGCGAATTATTGCGTTCGTGCGAGCATAGTCACGAAGCATTTTTGTTTATCAATCGATAAGGCGGTACGTAGTACCTTGTTTATGCACAAGTAATATGTTGCAATAAAGCTTGTAAGGAAATTTCTTGTGACTATAAGACTATAATCATCGTATATAAGAAATATGAGCAATATATTTGTGATTTTCACAAAATTTTTTACAATATTTATAAGCTGTTACGGAACAATATATTGTTAATAAATATGTCCCTGTCTTTTAACTTTCATTAAAACATAACATGCTATACGTCGCCTCTTTTTCATATTTAATTTTTATAGTAGTTTGCGTAATTATGAATAACATGTTTAATTACATTTGTGCGCACAAAGAGAATGTAAGGAAGTGAACGAACTGATGGTAAGGTTTTAGCTTCGCCGCCCCTGCATATATTCGGTCAGGGCGTCGATAACGACATGCATATTTTAAGTCAGCCTAAAAGGTGATAGTCTTCGAGGAAGCAGGGTAACTCCGAACGTGGGAAGCAATCCATGACGTGTGCTTCCGATAAATATTATTTATTTCATATTTGTTATGAGCAAAGATAGTGGTCCATCTTTATTTAATTTTTTTTACTAATGAAAATATCCAAAGAAGACATATCATTTACTTTCTTGATTATAAAATATTAAATTAATTACATATCTTATTACTACAAACACAGCATAACAATTTAGTATTACTCAAAAACTATAAATAAATTATTTCATATACTACATTTTACATGTAAATTATACAATTTTATTTAATAACTCTCTCTGTAAAGTCGTGAAGAAATTGTGTGAAATTTAATATTATATATATTGATATAAATCTATTTTCAATCTAAAATGTAAAATTATTATTGTCAAAGTAATTTGTAATTTACAAATGTGTAATAAATAAAATGTTATAAAATAGTTTAAAATCACAGTTTTATGAAATTATATTAAGTTCATAGTTGATAAGAATATTATGCTGTACTTGCCTGAGATTAAATAATAATATAAGAACTGTTATAACTGTAATCATAGCCGACTAATAACAATATCAATTTTTGCTTATTATGCAACGTAAATCAAAACATCTATATATAATATCATATTATGAAAATGTCTCGTTAAGTAAAAACATGTTGAAATTATAAGATTTAAAATATTTTTATCTTTTACTAATAATATATAATACTAAATACATTGTACATGAAAAGAATAATTTTACTGAAATATCTAAATTTGACTAGATATAAATCTGAAAATTATTTTGTTGGACCACCAAATTTAATCATATAGGATCATCATATATAGTTCAAATTGATTACTAGAATATAAAAAAATTTTGCAGTATTATTACTTAAACGTTTTACGTAATAATTTTGATAGCTCAACAAAATTATTTTCAGATCTAGGCAAACTTTTAGACACTTCAATAAAATCTTTCTTTCCGTATAATCTTGAACATTAAATATCATAATATACGAATAACATGATATTTTTCTGTAACGTTAAGGCGTTGTAACAAGCTGACAAACCAAGGTCTCCGAAAATATACGAAATTCTCCATCTCTTACTACGACAAAGATATGGAATTATTACTGCTATGTTACGAAGGGACGTTCGTTTGTCTCGTTTTTCTCTGCGCGGTATTGCCAATCCCGCTATTGAGTATAGAGAGAAGAAATCGAGTTTAGTATGATAGATTGGGCGGGTTGACAGCATCACGACGGTCTCTCCTGTCTCTCTCTAATCTTGGCTAAGGGTGGTCCGCACCGGGCGCGTCCCTATAGAGACCCTCTATTCTGGACCCCCTGAAGCATGTATGGAAGCAGAGAGGGGAAAAAGGAGCGCTATTGTAAGTTCTTGGCCAACCAAAAAAGTTAACCAACCAAAATCTAGCGAAATCATCCCACTGCTCTGCTCCGCCCATCTTGTTATTTCCTTCGAATTTTCTCGTTGTAATGTTTATTCGTTATATGTTATGTTTCTCAATCAACTCTAAATATAATCGCGTTCAATTAATTATAGTATATTTAAAAATAATTTCCATTTTTTTTTTAATGATAACATGGCTGTCGTTATATGTGATTTATACGTAATATATATTATATGTATTTTATTATTTATTTGAATATCAATTCTATATTATTTTGTACCTATATAACATAATATCGTATTGATACTGCGTTATCTTTGTATTATACATTGTAAACGATAGTTATTACAAAAAATTTATAAAATATTTAAAAAAATTTTAATTACGTGTAACTGTTACAAATATATTGTGCAAAATTGTGATCAACGAGATCATTAAAAAAATTAAATTACTTTTAATATGAAAAACATCAAAATGTAACAGCAAGAGTAAAAACGAAAGGGGTTAAACGAGGGTGACAAAGTTTCATTTCAGTTTGCATGCTTCACTGCAATAAACGTCAGTTCCTTTAGTGCCTGTGATGGCGTTATTAATTCGATTATAATGAGCTATTAAGTGAAACGCTGGTAATCCAGACAAGCTCTATCCAACGACTAAGCTTACACTCTCCGAGTTAGGAGATTGCGGGGAGCACCACGGCCGTTAAGCAAATTAGTGTGAAGTTAGGGGAACTGTTCCGGTCTTTTTAAACATTATTTTCAATGAGCTACGTTACGTTACGTTATATTTTCATAGCCTGCATAAATAAAAATCAATTTAACATTAATATAATATATTAATATTTTATGATACAAGAGATCTATCAAGATATTGGTTACAAAAATCATAACATATATGCCACATATTATATATATAATATTTATTATAATTTTTAAATTAAGCTATTAGACTTTATAAGTGTTTATTAATCAATTTTAAATTGATTTTTATTTATAATAAAATTCTGCATATAAATCTTTTTTAAGTAGTAAGCAATTGAAATTGATGAAATTTTATAAATTAATTTATATTGAATTAATTTAATTATATATACTGGAAGTTATAAAATATTTGTATTCTTTTCACATACATTTTAAGTAACGAATAATTAATTAAAAAATATTGATTATTACAAATCTTTATATAAGAGTGCCTTCTATTAAAAATGTTTATATCGTAAACAAGGAAATATAATAATGCAAATATAATTGGGATAATAAGGAAAATATAAATACGTTTTTCTTCATCATAATTAACATATTAAAATTTTATTGTAATACAAATATATTTAATAAATTTTATTACTATATGGAAAAAATGATGTTGATTCAATAGCATCAAGTGTAATTGAAAATAATCTTGTTGATTCAAGATATAATATACATATTTCTTTTATTAATGTTGATATTGAATTAACAAGATTATTTTTAATTACGTTGTTTTCTAAGTGTAAATTAATCTAAATTTAAGTACAAGACAAGTTTATTTAATCACAAATCTTATCTCAATCCGTTTATGTCATGGTATTATACAATATAGATCCGATTGTAATTATAAATATAGAGACACATATTAACACATAAAGATTGTGTTAAAGTTTGTATATTCTTACTATTTAAATCTCCTTTCAAATATGATTTTCTTATCACATAAGAAATGAAAGAAAGAATTACATGATTAAACTCTTTCTCAGAAAAGCACTTATTATTTAATCATAAAATAATTTATTAATTATACAGATTTGCAAATTATATTTAAATATCTTTATAAATATATAAAAATTATATAAAAATTTATATATCTTTTATTTTTTAAATATTTTTAAATATAGATAATACAGAGAAAAAAGACAAATCAAGATATAATAATAATCATATTATTTTTTTGTTATCAGCTAATTACAATTAAAATAATGATCTAATTATTTAAGCAAAAGTGTAATTGGTATGATTATTTCCAATATATAATTTCCAATATATAAAAAATATATTTCTAAAATTAAATAAGTTTATAAATATCTAATTGATATATGAAAACGATGGAAAAATATCAGATTTATTCATTATTGCCGATCATTGTACTAGACAGAACTAAAATTTTCTTTCTCTCTTTTTTTAAACTGTAAACATCTATCTATTTTATTTTAAGCATCAATGTGTAATTAAGCTACAATAAACAGATTTATTTTTAAATATCAAAAATTTTCTGTTATTTGTATTATGCGCACAATCTTATCTATTGACTTTACGACAATCTTTTAGATATAAATGAAAGTTAAATTGTATGGTAAGATATCATGTTTACTGATAAATTTTCGTCACAGAGATATCTTGGAAAACATTGTTTATCTCAAAATCTGTATGATTATACTTCATGAATGATAATACAAGTCTGTTATTATAAACTCATTTACTGTTCATTTATTATGATCGCGTTTATGATAAAATAGTAATTCTGTTTTAGATGTTATTAACAAATATTTCTATGAAAGTTTCAAGAACGACCGAATCAATATTATCTAATAAATGTAATTTACATTGAGAGTATAATAAATCTAATTTAATTTCTTAGAATTGACGACTACATTTATGTTAACATTATCTCTTAAAGACTCCAGATAAGATAAAGAAAAAATCAATAAGAAATGTAGTAGTAAATTGCAAACTAATGATTAAGGTCTCGTAAGGTTGATATTATTGGATAGTGCGCGTATGATTAATGATTATGGCAAACCGGGATTACGTGTCGCACTTTATTAATTCTCATACATACAGATTATTTGAAAGCCACTGACTTGGCGATTACGGAGTAGCATGTCACATTCTGTCTCTGACAAACTGTCCGCCTTGTTTGTCAATCTTAATTGAAGACCATCTACGTAAAAATTGTTGATCTTTGATCAAACGTTACACTTTATTAATACTGATATTTCAATGTGTTGAATTTATGTAAGGTATCCTCAATAAAACGGGATTGGATCAAATTGTGCTTCCAGGAACTGAGATTGCTTTGGTTGCAATCATCGAATAAATGTTTTTCGTAACTTTTTATAGAAATTATTTTATTGTTATAAAATAAAGAATTATTTAACTTTAAATACTTTGTAATATTAATGTATATGTATTAATATAAATTAACCAGATGCAAAATATATGAAATGCGTGAATGTAAATATAAATTGCATTAAACTGTAGTAAAGATTGAAATGAATCATAATATAAATTGCAATTACATATTTCTCTGTAAATGTTTTTGATATTAACACTTCAATCAATTAGGATAAAGATGTACGTATAGTTTTTAATATTCATGACTTATTACGGAAAAAGTGGAATTAAATTGAATTCTCACTTAATATATCTTTAAAAAGGATGGCACCGGTAATGATAGCTTCTCGAATAACGGAGCCGCGAAAGATAAGACAATCATGATTCTGCATCTTCGTACTTTAAGTTAACTCGTACGTTAATCAAACGATGAACGAGATTTAACGTGGCTACCGGATCGTGCCCACAGAATACCTAATTTCACGCTAGTTTGCCCGCTGTGCATAGGCGCCGACTCAACCGGAAATTTAAACGAAGTGTGGACAGTGGCCACTTACCGACTGGCTTGGGTACGTTTCTCTTGACCTGCATCCACTTGTAGGTGGGCACTTGTGCCTGTTGCTGCTGCTGTTGTTGTTGCTGCTGCGCATGATGAGTGTGCGAATGTTGCTGATGATGATGATGATGATGCCCGTGCTGATGGGGATGCTGAAGATGACTGGACTGCTGTAGAACGTGATAAGTAGTTGTGTCCGAATTCTCTTCTTTATAATGCCCCGACGGATGTGTGGAAAACTCGCTCTGTTGAATCTGCGTTTGATAATGCAAAGATTCATCCGAAGAGGATAGTTGATGAAGATAATTCGAGGTTCCACCAACTGCTATTGGATAATCGGATTCATGATGATGGTGATGGTGGTGGTGATGACTAGAGGATTGATGATGGAGTTGCTGATCATGTTCCGTTCTTGGATGACTAGTTGGGGGTACCGTGATTTGATGAAGGCTGCTGCTGCTAGATGAATGGTGATGATGGTGATGGTGATGATGATCCTCCCGGTAAGCAGGCTGTTGAACGTGATAATTTTGATGTGGATCCACTGAGGCTACTGCATGTTGTTGTTGATTCGGATATGATGAAGACGACGCATAATCTAGATTGGTGTAGCTTAGACCATTCTCCGAAGAGATAATCGCCGTGGTGGAGCCGTTCTCGTGGAGAACGGCACCCGTCGGAGAGTAAAAGCCTTGAGGCGGCGTACTGGACGACGTGCCCGAATCGGCGGTTAGGAAACTCTCGGAAGACGATGAAGAATATGGCGCCACTGCAGTTTGAGGATAATAATGAGTTGGAGCTACTTCTGGGGAAGGAGACACCGACACGTGACCACCGACAGATGAGGGCTGATGATGGTGATGATGGTGATGATTTCCTTGACCCGAAAACACATAGTTAGGATATGAGTCAGGTTTGCCGTAGGTCCCGTACATGCCCATGTCCATCATCATCATCCTCGTAACGGAGAGACGAATCAATTGACCACCCACTGTTTTGGTAACTACGATGCGTATTGTCCGAGAGGAGTAGAGATACGAGAGATGATTTACATCATGGCAAAAATTATACACTGCTTCATTAATTAATTATTTTAACATTGTACAAATTTGAAATTTTTTACTTTTGTACAAATACCATTGAAAAGTAAACATTTAAATTTGTCTTGTTAAAAAGATTAATAGTAAGCACAGACTTAATCAGTACTTAGTAGGATCGTGAATAAAAGTCTCAAACAAAATAATGAATGTCCACAACTGCACAAAATGTAAAATCACAGAAGTAATTAAGTATTAAATCTTCAAGTTGTCACAGATATGCACTAAAACTACACAGAAAGTATGCCACAGCTTTGTAAAATTTTTTAAATCTAAATTTGGATTTGATATATTTTGATTAAACGGTTGAAAGTTCTTAAAGAATAGCTAATGGTACTAATACGCGGGCACTATGAAACGTTAACCATCCGCAAAAATAATCCATGCGGACACTCGTGCAGTCGATCCGTCCAACATGGGTCGTTGGAGTGGACTGGTGAGGTGGACTAGCGTAGCGGAAAGCTGCACACAGGTGAGATTGACCCGCAGTAGTCTGGCGTGTTTAAGTTTCCCTTCTCTTTCTTGCTTGGGTGTATCACCCAGACGTAGAGTGGAGGTATTGCGCTGCGTGAGGTTAGTTCCAGGGGGAGTCACCATTATTGATGGGCGGTATTTAGAGGTAGTCACGTGATGGCGGTTGGGCGGTGCCAGCCAATCGTGGGCGAGTCTGCGCGCCCCGAGTCCACTGCCTCATGATGGATCACCAGTGTGAATTTTATTTTTCGTTCCTTCTTTTTATCTGGCACGCTGCAGTTGACACTTATCGTCGCGGGTAGGAGTCGGGTATTATATCTCGGTACCCACCTTCTATACTATCCAGAGGCAAGCAACCTCCTTCTATCCCCTGGATAGGTTGTTTTGTGCCTTCTGCCTTTTTTTCCTTCCACGCTCTTGACGGGTCTTTCTATGTACTTGCGTGTCTCGCTGGCCTCGAGGTACCAAGGTACCAACATTCTACGGTTTTTATTACAACTTGACGGTTGATAGTTTAATTATAGTTGGTTTACTGTATACGTGATCTCGGTTTTATATACGTTAAAATATTGAAAATTAAGCAGCTCTAATTAATAATAAAATTTATAATTATTTTAATATTTTCTAAAAGTATTTTTAATAAAAGACAAAATTTATATCAATAATTGCGAAATAAATAAAATACTATTTCGATAGCTTTCGTGTAGACTTGTAATGTCTAAAAAAGTGAGATTGGCTAATTTAATTTGGTAGCTGTGTCACGCTAATAAATATAAGAAAGATATTTCGGTCACAGGCGCGCGACGCACGAAACAATTTGTGACTCTTCAGACTGCTAGGATATTCATCATCCTCACGTCGTCGAAACCCTGACATGACAATACACTACTTCTAATATATAACGAAGGACCAGGTCACATTCGACACCACATCTCTGAAAAAACTGTTAAAAATTTTTTTTAAAGTTTATAAAACATTTTTATTTTTGAGTGCAAGTTGAAATATTTTTTTATTAATATATTATTTATTAAATAAAAATTTAATATCTGTTTTGTTACGTTAAATTGTTTTTATAAAATATATAATTATAAAATATATAATTTCAAGTATTTTTAAAATTATTAAAATACGTTTTATAAAACATCATGTAACATAGTAACAATTTTAACATAATTTTAGCAAACAATTTCTATGATAACTTTTGATCATAGAAAGATGATTATCTTTTTTAAAATAAGCGTATAAAAATTTCATTTTTTCTTATTATTTGTATTTCAATAATTATATTATATTTTAATAATTATATAATTACATTGTAATAATATTCTATGTAAATTTTATAATATAATAATATAATAATTTTATAATATAATATATAATAAGACTATTATAGCATCGAAAAATTAAATAATTAAAGCATGAATACAAGAAATATTTTGCAAATTAAATTTGGAAATAAAAAATAGAGATAAGAAAATACAAAGTATTTGATTGGAAAATAGATATATATTTTTAGCGCGAACTATCTTTTTCAAACATTATTAAATTCTCCTTTAGTCAATTCTTTTCTTTATTACTTTTTTGTTATTAATCATAAGAACAATTGATGCTTGTCTATATAACGATATCTGATATAATTAAATAAAATTTTACGTTTTATTTCTCACTTACTTCAACTATATTTTATATATATATATATATATATATATATATATATATATATATGTATACACTGATATATGTATATGTATATACTTATAATTTATCTTATGTATACTTTATGTATATACTCAAAAATGAATGACTTTTTTATATCATAAGCAACAATACCAGCATACATGGTTGTAAATAATATTATAAAATTTAATATTATTAAGAAATAATTATTAAGTATATAATAGTTGCTGATAACTACGATATTATGTTAATTATCCAAGGAATATTGTCTTAATTATTATTTGATGAATGAATCGTGAACATTTTTGGCAATAAGGGGATCCAAGAAAAGTGACAAGAGCTCACTCGTCCGGAGGATGCGTGACGGCCCATGGGATATCTTCTACCCTATACGAGAGCGCAGTGACAGGATGACACATTCCACCGTGAGAGTTTTAGAAGCATGGTCCCGTATCAGCAGTTCAGTCAGAAGAGCTTATATCGAGGGCGCCACCTGCGGCCACCCGCGACATCCGTCCTGTTTCGTACATCAGATCGGGGAATCTTCATCTTGATCGAGCTACAGTGACGTTTGATAGTTCTGATTCTTGCTGTCGGCTAATCTTTTTCACCCGAACGCGCAGTTACATATTTTATCTTTATCGTAATATGTGTAATTCGGATTTTTGCTTTTAATTGGATGTGTTGCTTTATTTTTATACAATATTATATTATCAATATACATAAATATGGGAATTTTCAATATCATTAATAGTAAATTGATTCTTTTATATACAAGAGAAATTTTCAAAAAATATATTACATATTGCAAACTTTTATACTTACTAATACTAATTTAATTTATTTAAATCTTATAAATTAAAAATATACTTAGGTCTTTTAAATTAAAAATTGATTTATTTAATATAGTCATGCATTTTAACATACTTAGACCTTTTAAATTAAAAATTGAAAAAACTGAAGTGTATCTGAATTAATAGATCTTTTAATTTAATTTTTATGAAAGCTATTAAATAATAAAGTCTTCTTATTTAATATTTTCACTTATATAATCAAAAGATATAATTATATAATTATCAAAAAAATTAATATGTTTATGGGTATTATCCATGTCATCATATGGTGTGTTATATTATACATTATTAAATGCCAACGTTTCATTGTAATTCACTTTATTAGAGGGAGAAGCAGTTTGATAATGTTCACGAAACGTTGACATTTAACAATGTATGATGACACGGATAATACTTATTAAAACATATTAAAATATATTAAAATATATAAGATAATGAAAATAGTAGCCATGGAAGCCTCAAAAGCATTATATAATTCAATAATTTCAAATTATTTATATAATAAATCCCTCAAAATATATTTAGATAATACAATGTAATTTAGCATAAAATTAACAATTAGTAGTCAAAGTTTTTCAATAAGAAGTATCAAAATAACAAAGATCACGCAATTTTTTATTGACAAAGTATATGATTTCTCAAGTAAATATTTGGAAAACGCGTTTGTCAGATTTTTCGGGGATTAGACTGGTAAATTTGAGTTTAGCCTGATTTAATATTGGATAAATATCAGCACCTTTCTTTCCGGATGACGCGCAAACCTCGTTTGTGATTTTAATCCTATTAAACAATTATAGTCTACTCAATCGGTTCAGTACCCATCTTCCCGCGCGGCGCCACGCTGAGATTTGACATAGGATGAGGCACCTGCATTGTCATGCTGAGCTACAGTTGTTCTGTTGCAGTCCTGACTCTTATCTGCAAGCCACAATAATCCGTTGCATTCTAAAGTACTTTTTTGTTAAAATTCCTTTATTTGTTTTACTGTGTGTTGTTTACTTGCGATATAAATTAATTCTTCCATTAGCAATTTATATAATATTATATTTTATTCAGATTATCGAACAACAATAAGATAATTAAAACAATAAGATAATTCAAAACAATTTTAAGCTATAAAGCGAAAAATATTGAATATTTTATTTAATAAAATGTTTATCAAAAGAAATATTAAATAAAAATAAAATATTCGTCTGCTTTTCACCAAAAGAAAGATTAGGAAGCTAATTCAGAAGCTTTTCTTCAATGATGTTTTCACAAAAAGAAGGTATCTCTGCTGAGAAAAATATCCGCTTCTGCTTATTGAGAAGTATTTATTTTTTCTGAAAGGTGTAGTAAACTCTGACTTCTGTCAACTGCTTGAGATGATATTTGAAGAGAGCCTAACGTTAATTGTTCAGCACACCCAAATGTCACGTCTTAACAGCAGCTTAACAGCAACATTTTTGGATATTGGGTGTTGTGTCTATCAAAGAACGAGTCACAACAATTCAGCGGGTGTCTACTGACGAACAGACAGCTGTCTATTGAGAGAATCGCGTGGGATTTCCGAGAAAGAAGGATTCCGTCTTTATAAAGTGATGCACCACATTCCATAGAAAAGGTGTTAGTTTCTGAGGAAACCGGGAGTTTAGAAACCGCATGAAATAAAAGAAAGAAAGAGATACAAGTTAAAGAGTAGACCAAAATTTCGAATAACTTTACTTACGACAAAGATGAAGTTTAGGTTCCTTTTTATATAAAAAAAATTTATTTCATTCAATATTGATTGTCACAATTTGTTTTTAGATGTAAAATCTATAAGAAAAGCTATAATTTTATAAAAAATTAGATTTTATAAAATTAATTGTATATGTGTAATCAAGTTTTTAGTTGTTTTTTTTTTGAGGTTTCTTTTTTTCTTCTTTACTAATAAAATATTTGTCATTTGATAAACATCATTATTTATGTCTGTTAGACTGAGATTGTTTACATCTGTTACATCTGTTTCAAGAAATGTTTGAATGTTTAGAATCCGGATTTAGAATTGGATCGAGCATGGTACGTGCAACTTTCCTCCGGAAATCTACTATCCAATCGATCTTCCGGCCAGAATTTTCCATAATTCTGCTCATTTTCGAAATGGCGCCTGGCTTTTTGTATGCCGCTCGCACGAAATCGTACCAGGGACATGGGAAACCCTGCACAATGGAGTCATCAATCATTCCGTATGAGAGTTACTCGATTGCTGCTCTAACTATACGCAGCCTTGTCGAGTTGGGCATAAATGTGAACGTAATCAAATACATTTACAGATAATATTAAAAATATTATTGACAATTATATGTTTTTTTCTCATTTTATTTGTTTTAGTATTTTTTGTCAATATTTCTTATAAATTTGAAGATAACGGTACTCTTACAGTTATATATTGTTAATATAATATTACAATATTTTTATTTATAATATTCTAATATCATGTTTTATATTTAAAGAAGAGAAATATTTTATACTTATATAATTTTCAGTGCGATATACATGAATATGGAAAATGTCACTACCATGATAGAAAAATGTCGGCAGTTATGTTGGGGAGCTATTCAGCAGGCACGCGGAATGACTTTGCAGTGCTCGATATGCCATTTCATTCAACCTGACTCACAGTTAGTCTGTTCTACGTGTTGATCGTATCATGGTAAATATTGAATAAATGTAATTAGGCGTTGGTGTTATAGAAGAGCGCGTGCATATGGTAATATTATTCATTCGAGTGATCCTGATGAGTATGTAAGTTTTTGTGTTCACACAGTAGTGCCTAAGCAAGCTTGAGCTAATAAGCCTATTATCGAAGTAATAGCTTTTTTATCTCTTTGTTTAACTCAACAACTGATATATCACGGAAGTTGTTAAACTAATTAATAATAATTATATATAAAATAATTGTATTTTTGTATTCACATGCGAAATATGTTATATTAGTATAATATAAATATGTTAGTGATAACATAGTCTGATTTATTATCTTCTATGATACTTATTAGACTTATAGACATACCATTTGCGATTAAAGTTAGGAATTATCGGATTAATGAATTTAATAATGATGATATTGTTATAATAATTTAAAATATCTGCAAAATGTTGCTGTATACGTTGCCATATATGATAAATTTTATTAATTTTATACTATATTTTTTTGTATTTAATGACATGAAATCGATGAATATATGTCGTGCAGGGTTGATGTTTGAGGGATTATTCCGTGCCCTTCTACAGCGAGAAGGTACGGCTTGGATCTGCCCTATGACGCACGAATATCATAGCCGCATGAAGGAGAACGTGC
The DNA here is from genome assembly GCF_055798465.1 of Pogonomyrmex barbatus. Taxonomy (NCBI): domain Eukaryota; kingdom Metazoa; phylum Arthropoda; class Insecta; order Hymenoptera; family Formicidae; genus Pogonomyrmex; species Pogonomyrmex barbatus. The sequence continues at coordinate 12,291,462 of NW_028297116.1, forward strand.
ATTCGCGGTAATAAAGTTAGCACGGTAATTATGACAGGCTCGTTACCAACACGTCGCTGCGGGATATGAAGTGCTAATGAATGGACGCGTCGAACCAAGGGGTGGCTGGTACGATCGTGTATTTCTGTTTCGTTCGTAAACAAGATTTAGATATGCATATATTTAACGTTTCAACTTATTATATCTTTTACGTGAAAATTTATCTAAATAAACAATTAATTTTTCGTTATTTTCTTTATTCCATATTCATTTCATAATCTTATAAGAGACTTTTAATTAAAATGACTTATTCTAAGATTTGTAAGTATTACAAATCTTAGAATAAATCGTTTTAATTAAAAATCTCTTATAAAATTATGAAAACAAAGATATATTGTATAATAAGTGTTATTATATATAATACTATAATTTATTATTAGTACAATATTATATCTTTATTATATTATTAAATTATATTATTATATTATTAATAAAGCTACCTCATATAATTATATTTAAGGAAGAATAATCATATCTAATAATGCTATCTTTTTTATAATTTTTCTATTAGAATATGAACTGTAAAAATATTCTTAAAAATTTCATTTTATATATACTAATATGTATATACTAATTGTATATACTAATATACTTTTTGTATCAGATACTAGAATATAATAATGATTAATTTCAGCTACGTCAACAATATATTTAAATAATAAAACTCAATTTAAGTCTTTCTTAATTCTCGTCGTCGATAGCATCAGTTAAGAGAACAAATTATTTACTGAAGATAAGATTATCAATTCAAGAAATACCCATCTTTCCGCATTTCCTTGTATATTTTGTATAGTCTAAAAGATTATATCTTATATCTTGAATTTTTACATTAAAGTAATTCTTTTATCTTGATAAATATTAAAGATTCTTTAAAATATATTTTTTAAGATTTATATAATAATTGATTTACAAACAATATAAAATCAGAATATAATGTATATAAGTTTATGTTTTTGAAAATGTACAATGCGTATTTTATTAGAATAAAATTATATTTTAATATTATGATGTAAAATTACAATTTTTCAGAGAAATGACTTATTCTTCATTCAATGTTTGAATTTTTATTAAATGTTCTTTTTTTTATTTGCGCTTGTTATATTATTTACGAAAAGTGTTCTAATATTTTTATTGTATTTCACATTTTTGAGAACATTATTCTAAACAAAATAGTATTTGTTTCACTTCTTTTCGTATAAATCATAATGATTTAGATATCAAATCCATTCGTTAGTCATTAAAAATAACGGAAGACAATGAAGAGATAAAGGAAAAAATATTGACATAGAGATGAGCACACGGAAAGAAGGGGTGGCAGGATAGGTTTGATTTCCGCGTCATTACGCAGGCATGGCGTTGGCCCCAAATTAATTGAATGTAGCGTGTGTTGACAGGTAGGCATATTGGCAGGCAGACACGGAGACTGCAGAAAGAACGACAGAGATGACGGAGCTGACCGTTTCAGAACTTGTATCAGATGCGGTCGCGATATCGAGTTCTCTCCACAGTTCCTCCGAGGCCGTGTACCTGTCATTTTCGGTGACCGTGTCATTCAGTCCCTTCTCCTTCCTCGGATCTCTTTCTCCCTAACTAGCGATAGCTGTCAGCCTCGGGAACAGCCGATACAGAATTCGTTTTGGCTGCAACTGAACCAAGAGATAAGAACAGATACCTGCACTTAAGCCATTTAGACTTACTGCAGCAGACGGCCGTCATATTCGTGGTATCTAAATTTCGTTTCTTTAGTTTTTGCTCGTTAATTAACAATAATATCTCAATAATAATTATTAAAAATGTAAGAATATTTAAATATCAAGTTCTTTGTAATTAATAATGGAAAAATTTTAATTTTATATATATTTGTAATTATCTGTGTGTTAACCTTTATATTGCATGCGCAATTTTATGTTTGTTTCAAACTCGATCAATTGATACCTCACAAAATAAGAATCTTAATCTGATTTCTGTTCTCAATGTCAAAAATAACAGTGATTTCATGTTTTTATAAGCAACGAGTGCATTGCTCGATAACACTATAGGCGACAGATGTAAACGTAGATATGATTATCTGCAATGATTAATATCTGTTTACTTTTCCTTATTAAATTGTTTTAACGTAATTAACTGTATGATAGACAAAAACAGTAATTGGAGTAGTTAGTATCAAGAAAAATGTTAAAAGCGATAAAGGCAACAAAATCGAGAAGATAGTTTACTCAATTCATGTTATTCAACAATTTAGTTTTCGGTCCCATTTCAAGATTCTTATCAACACTGTTAATTAATTCTTCCCAGAGACGCATGGGAAAGGACGCGCATCCTTTTCCTAAAGATAGCGATCCGGATTTGAAGCCATCAGTTCGTAATAATCGACAGACGACTTCTGACGTAATCGGGACACGCTTCGTTGCAGCGAAACCAAAGGATCTTAGCTTTTGCACAGTTTTCTCTGTTCGAGCCTGATCTCTCATTTGGGATACTCATTTGGGATGCGACCACATAATTTTTTACTCTTTCGAATTTTTATTTGCTTACGCAGGCAATAATATTTTTTCACAACGAAATATCTCGGTATCGTTGAGAATTTTGATTATGCGCGGTCTCAACCCATATGTCTATACGCTACATGTCTTTCGAACATGGTCGGCCGTATCCGGTGGTCCTTCAGGTCCCGGTCGCGTTGGCCCAGGTACACGGGAAATCCCAAGGGAGACTCGACAGAAGATACCTACACGATCCTACACTTTGTGAGACCTCGTTGTCCCCGAGGATTCGTATTCCTAGTCACGCGTTTAATCCCCCAAAAACGTGTAATCGGTTCATCATTGTTTGAATTAAAAATTGATTTTTTTGAACGGCAGATCTCCAAAAATATTTAAAAATTCGCATTTTCAAATACACATAACAAAGCATAATAAGCATAAGCTGTACTTGTAGTACTTTTGTAAATATATAAAAATAAGGAGCTCAATATTTATTTTCATACATTCATATCTGTTCAATTCTTTGGAGGAAATAACTGCCACAACTGGTTTATAACGCGAACAACTTTCGTATTACCCACGATAGTTGAAATAATTTATCATTCAAGAAGTAATATGCAATCCCGTGCGTGATCCTGCGGGTAGTTCCTGGAGAAAAATATCTCCAAGTTCGTCCGAGTGTCTGAATGCCTCGCGTTGTGTCATAGTATACATATATGCTAGCTATGGATGTGAATAGATCGTCATTGAGAATTTCGAGTCTAACTTACGGAGATGTCTGGTCCTTTAGGCCTCAGAATCAGAGCTGTATCCTTGGGGACAGATACGTCAACGTGGACAACGCGAATGGATGCTGCTTTGCTATAGCTATAAGTTGGAATCTACTACGATTCTGTTGAGACAACACTAACACTCTCTCCCAATATCTCTGTGTCAAATGTTGGTTGTTTTGTATCTCTTAGAAACGTAAATTTATGTATTTGAGACATGGTTCTTTTTATAATTTTATAAATTTACTTTTTGATTTTAGAAAAGTTTCTAATTTAGAAATTACTTGTATGTTCACGGAAATTTATATAAAGTAAATAACAAAAAGTGTTGAAGAAAAATAAAATGTATGAGTATTATAAATATTAAAAAAAATCTTCGTCTTTCTCTCTTTGCGGTCTTTATAAATTTATCAAGTTAATAAATAAAAAAGGATATTTTATCTTATATTGCTTTCGTTAACTTTTCTACTTCTTCTTTCTTCGTCTTAATCATTTTTTGACAAAATAATATTATAATTATCAAATTACATATACAAGTCATTATCTCAATGTTACTTAGCAACGCAATTTCTTTTTTTTTTCAGGATATTAACGTTCATAACATTTTATTTTTTTCTGTATCTATCTACTGCCTTCCTTTATACTGCCTTCCTAATAGTTGTGACCTTCTAATTCAGCATTTTCTTCGTGCTCACGTTTGTTTCTCTCAGACGGGAAAGTATCGAGAATCGCATATTCCGCCGTTATGGGGTGGGAAAGGAGGAAGAGTGGTGCTCGATCCATCAAAACTGCATGTCAGTAGCCATTAGCACGCTCCCACCGGCGCGCAGTACAGAGTGCCCCGGCTTCGTATATCTAAAGCCCGGGCGCGTACGCGCTTCTGCGTGCGTAGCGGTACTCGATGCGTACTTTATATCCACTTGTCTAAGCTCTTGTCTCATTTTTCCGACGCTACTCGTTTTCCTTTTGAAATGATTTTCTTAAGTTCTATTCTTGACGACGACGACGACGACGACGACGACGACGACGACGACGATTATTTTTTATAGTAATAAAATATATAAAACAAGTTTAGGAACAAGATATTCGACCGTTTCAAAAAATGAAAAGATAATATAAAATATACATTATACTTTGAAAATATATATATTATATATATATATATTATATATTATATATATATATTATATATATATATATTATATTGGACAAATATTCTGATTAAAAATTATTAATGATATATTTGTAATATTTTTCTTATAAATTGTTAAAGTTAATATTAAGTTTCTTGTACTGGTAATCATATATATATATATATATATATATATATATATATATATATATAATTTATTTATAAATAACGAAGCCTCTCATTATCCTGCTACGTTAAGGAACAATCGACGGAACAGAATAATTTCCAATGAATTTCTCAAGATAGGAGTCCGGTTCCGCATTTCCAGCAGCAAGCAATAGTTGCAGCGATCGCACCGACGGTGGTAGCGGCAACAGCAACTGCAGCTTTAACGGGCGGCGACCATCCATCATGAAGGTGTCAGCCTCCCTCTTCGCCCAGAAACAACTAGCTATGACATTCTTCTCGTTGCCACTGCTATTCGCTTTTGCCAGTTCGCGCATTCGCATGTCCGTTACTTTGGGATATTCGCTCTTTTTCGTCAAACTCCATTCTTTACCTTTTTAGAAAACAAGCTATTCGCTAATCGATATAATATTCTATAACATTGTAATGTATTTTTATTCAAAACTATATAACTATATAACTTTCCTTACTTTTTTAAACTGAATAAATGGACAAAACAAAATAAAAATTTATTGTCAAAACGATGGGGAAGGCAAAAATATTAAAAAATTAATATCAGAAAATTTTTATAATATTTATCAAGTAAGGAAGAAAAAAGTTCTTTGATATAAAGCGGTGAAGTAAGAAGCGAAATAACATAGACATTTTTAATAATTATATCATTGCAAAGTAGATAAGAATGGTGGTTATTTTCTTTGAATCTTTTTCTACGATAGAAAAAATATATAAATTGACTTACACATTAAAAACTTGTATACATTTCGAAAAGAGTAATAGAAGTAAGTATGATTAATTCATAAGAATGATAATAATGGACAGAAATAGTAGTCAAAAAATATAGACAAGCATCAATCTGATATTGTTAAAGGGACATGTAATCACGAAACAATGCGGAACGTCACTTCTAGCTGACACATTAGCCCAGTTTCCGGCAGTGTTAAGGGTAGTAACGTTTTAATTAAAACGACATCGTCGTTGGTAAATACGGTAACACGCAGAAGGATCAATCATGCTGTTTATGCGTGTCCGCTGATCGTTACGTGATAAAATGCGTGTCCTGTACACTTCACATGGGCTGCCTCCAATGTTTGTGAGATGTCTTAATCGGCGCAGTTGAAATCACAAAGATTTTCGTGTAAGTTTTATTGCTTGTTTCGCGGTGGCGTATACAATCGAATAGAGAGAGATTCTTTGAAATCGTGTTACAAACTAGCGCGAACCGAAGACAAGCGATGAAGCCAGTTGGATTGAATAGATGAAGGATTTTCGACGTAAGTTCGGTAAGGCCTGTTGACAACAGACGGCAGTTGTGAAGTTTTTCGGGGAACGTGGTTCCGCATAGGGCAACGTACAGTTCTATTTGTTGGATGATTGTACTGCTGCGAAATCAAGTCTGACGAAGATCGATCGGACAGCATTTCAGGCGTCAACACCGGATCGCTGATTCCCCTCCCGTGGCCCGACTAAGGTCGTATCCGCTGCCACTTTCTCGCAGATGCTGCCAATCCCGAGTGAAGTTTCTATTAAGAAGTCCCATTCGACTGAAACGATCGAGGATTCTGTATTAAGTAATAGCGAAGAAACTTTATCGGAATTTTTTTTGTCATTTTGTGAAAGAAGACAAATTATTTTGTTCTTTATAAAATATTATTTATTTCTTATCTATATGTAACTTAGATATAAATGTTTTTGTATGTAAATTTTATAGCTTAAAAATACATTTCTCTAATTATTTACAATAATATATGTATAGTGTAAAATATTATATTACTATTTTATATACATCAAGTACCGTCTGCAAAGTTTGTTAATTAAATTTATAATAAATGTACATAGAATATATAGAACTTAAAATATGTTGTTAGTGATATAAATTTTCAAATAAATAAAAACAAATGAGATATTAAACAAAACAATAAAAAATATAAAATAATAATAAAACAATATGTTTTAATTAAAACATTTTTGCGTTTATGTTTAAATATTACTTATTAAGAAAAATTAACTTATATTATTGTATGAATAATCGATATGCTATTCTAATTTGCCTCTTTAGAATGTTAATTTTGTAACGTAGATGATGTGTTTTGAGTTGCCATCTATACAATAATAGTATTTATGTTCAATTGATAGTTATATTGTATCTTATTAAGTGTTGTTAAATAGGAAATATAATTTACTGATTATGGAAAATAATGTACACGTATAAAGTTGATATATCTACAATAAGTAAACTTATTATTAGTTATTATTTTATCAACATATGATAAAAATATATCGGCGAAGGTAATATATTACTATAAAATGTATATGTAGAAAACTGCGGTCTTTCATAATGAAAACTGATGATAAAAATAAAATATTTAATAATATAATAATCAATAAGACTTATTATTTTTATAAATTACTGTTATAAGAGAAAGGAGAGTATCGAATTGTATATATTTGTTGTAATTTTATTTTATCTAATATAAAAACATTTAGCTTTGGAAATAATATTTTATCGAAATATGGTAAAGTAAACCTCTTTTTTATTTGCATCTAACATTAAAGAATTCATGGATCAACTTACTTACGGATGGTAAAGAAGTATATCTACTAGTAGTAAGAGAACCTATTGATTTTTAATTCTTCACACAAGATATTTGACAGATTATCCAACATTCGATATTATGTGTGGGGAAACAAAATTTGTTTCATATCACATAGATGTCATAAACCTAGTTGAATTTCTCGGCACTCCACATGAAACAGCTGTTGTTTCCTCAGTCTGGGGGTGGTGTCTACTGTCAGATGCTCCGCCTATAAATCAAACCTATGGGCGGTAGGGAGACAAGCCGACGCCATGTTAACATACATAAACAAACCCGGCACATTGTAACTGATAAACGGCGGAAGCAACATGTAACAAGCGATTTCATCCCGATAGAAGTTTTATATTATATGCCTTTCTTCAAAATTTTTTAAACAATCTTTTTACCTTTAAATAAATTAATATGAATACATATTAGTTATACACAACTTGTAAAATTATGTAAAATAATTGATTTTTTTTCAAAATATTGGTTATAAATAATTAATTCGTTTTTATTGCAATTTTAATTAAAACTTAATTTTATAAGTGTGCATAGATACGTATTTTTTATTTTATAACAATAACATAAAGATATATATTTTGACAAATTATTTAAATATATATTATATTTTTTTAAATATTTCTAAATTTTGTTGTTAAAATATTTGTTAAATAATTATAGCATATTATTTTGTTAAATTATATTATTAATAAATATTAATTAATAGTTGTAATAATTAATCTATGTAGGATAAAACAACAAGAGAAACTGGAATCTTGATTTTGTAATTGTTTTGCAAGCGATGGACAAAGATCACGGATCGGTTAATGGTTGAAGGTGCCGGTCTCGGAGATCCTGAGACTAATCAGACTAAGCATTAATCTTCCAAGTGGATCCTCGACCCAATTCTCATAAGGTCAAGTCGCAATGGAGACGTTGATTGGATTCCACGTCAAACCAGAAGTAAACACCTTTTCTATCATTAGGCGTCATTTATTTCTTTTTTTCTTTCATTCTCGATCTTTCGCGGAATTAAATTTTATTTAATTATCTCGCATATTTATTGATGGAACTAATGATCATGACGTGACAATTGACGCATTTCGCTATTCATATTTGCTCATTAATAATTCATAGACATCGTCATTATTCTAATAATTCGTTCGATTAACTTGTCTTTCAAGCTGGCTGACGTAGCAATGACACATATGAAAGATATCCCGCAGCTGTAGGGTTCTCCTTGCAATGATATTGTGTTGATTAAAAATTAACAGATTACTGATATCCCTTCCTCCTGCGCGGTTTGAGAGCAAGAAGATATTACTAGGTAATTGTAAACCGCAGCTTCCACAGCTACTATGGACCGTTTATCATCGTCTCTATAGCTACCGGGTCGTTGAGTGAGGAGATTTGGGGGTTCACCGTACTAAGAGTTGAAACCTCAGCATGACTGGTGGCCTCGGTAGCCGATAGACGTGTCATTTATGCGTCTACGAATCAATAGCCGCTTCACTTTACACCCACCTTACATCATTAGTCATTTTATAGGGCCGTTCTGCTCCGTTACACGCGTACGCGGCATTTGCTCACGACTGATTTGTCGTCTCATCCCGCCATAAGTCTGTCGATTGGGAAGACTATGTGCTCATCGATTATGATTAATCTAATTTTTCACATTTCTATTATTGAATATTGTAACGTTAGTTTCATTTGAGTAAGTTTTTCATTATTGAAAATTCAGATACTGTATTAAAAATTGAGTTTGATGTTACGTCATATGCAGCAATTAATAAAGCAGCTAATTGAGGTGTGCCACGTTCAGGTTCTGATGTAACTATTATTATAATAATCCGAGTTCTGCGGCGTGACGTGAGTCAATTCATCATCGCAACTATCGCATATGTTCGTAATACCTTTTTCAAAACGTCGAAATGACGGTATCGATTGCTCTTCATGTAGTTTTATAGTTCAAATAATTTTCACTCAAAATATCCTTCTTGCCATATGCAATGTAAGTCTCACGTCATTCAAAAATGTTATTAAATTGCATATTTTCGAGTTCGGGCTAATAATCTTAACAAAATCGTAATTTTATTTATTGTCAACTATTGTATTCAAGAATAAAAAAACATTTGATGAAAAACATCTATAATAGCGTTTATTTCCACAGAAATTATCTTTTTGAAAATATTTAGCCAACACTAAATTAGTTTTACGTATTACTAAACGTAGTATTAAAGTTACTCAGTATGCAATAATGGAAAAAATAATGAGAACAGTTATAAGGTCGCGCTAATATACAAGAAGTTATATTTGACTTACTCAGCAACTTTTACTAACGTTTACTACTTACGTTTATTAATTTCCTCGCTGCAGGCCTCATTATTCTTCAAGATACGGCGCATATCTGCGATTGCAATGTGATAAAAGACCTTCGCACGTTGCATTCTCGTATCGCAGAATTGTTGCTAACAAATGAATAACTTTGATGAACGTAAAGTCTTCTTTTCTGTTTTCCTCTCTTCTGATAGACCAAAATTATGATTCCGAGCATCGTCCAAAGAAAATTGGAAGTTGATCAATTTCCGATACATTTGAGAGGAGGATATTAGAAACGGAGGGGAATCGTAGTCAGAAATAAATTTTACAATTTCGTCATTGGCGGCAACGGGAGCGCGCAAGGCGTGTAAGATTCTATTTGCGGTAGGCGAACGAGTTAACGGGCGGGATGATCGCAAGGTGTCTCCGTGGTTAAAACTCAACACCATACATGTGTATATATATATATATATATATATATATATATATATATATACACATATATATATACACTGGAGAGCGAAGCTCCCGCTTCCTCCATCTATCATGCGAACCATGACAAACCGAGCCTCAAAAGCAGCCGCCAGCGTAGCAGCACTTTCTTACCTTCTTCACTTAGTCACCGGGCGCTCAGGTGAGCCTCTACCTGTCTGATATACAGGACCCCCTATTCCCTATCTACATTTATTAACATTTAAGCGTTAACGACATTTCTCTCTCGCGCGTCCCGGAAGAAAAAGAAAATAAGAATCGTTAAGCTGGCTACTCGTATCTTGCTGCCTTCCATCTCGGGATTCCTTTCGATTTAGACGCGGTTCTTTGTCTCAAGAATACAGCGCGAAATCGATTAAATGAAACAATTGCGGTAATCCTGGAAATCTTTACGCTTACACGACACATTAATTAATCACTTCTGACCGCGGAATATTTAATTCCAACCAACGACTAAACATCCACGAAACAATGTTGGAAAAAAAAAAAATTAGCGAATTATGTTAAACAAAAAAATAAAAAGTGCATGTTACACTGCTTAATGCTGTATATTATGAATCAAGGTGAAAGTCGTAGAAATCCATGCGTTTTCTGCTCAGCGGATATCGGATGGAAAGCAAAGTGGCATGAATGAGTTGTCCCTTGACGATCGTAAGATTTATGGTCGGCAACGGTTGGGCGGAAAGGACAAGCATTGCACGACTCGGGGCCTGTAACCCTTGACCCTGCAGCTTCGAAATCCAACCTCGGCATGACCACGATAGCACCATATGATCGACGATAAAGGTATATTGTAAAACGTTCGGACGTAAATTTTATCGAGATGTTCGTTTGTCGGCTACTGCCCGACGCTTCCCGAATTTATCATGTCACACGATCGCGCGTCGTGTTACTCGCAATAATATCGTCACATGCCTGAAAATCGGAAACAACTAAGTTGCTAAGCGTCGGAAAGCTAGGGCTACAGGTTACAAAATGCAATTTTCTAGTTCTTCACAACTCTTATTTTATTTTATTTTATTTTTTTTTTTATTATCCGTAAAGCTTCGTTGGTCGGAGAAAAAGTTAATAGCTTGGAGAAATTAGCCAATGTGGGGAGGATCGTTGATCGGGGATCGTGTTTCGGGAGGGTGTTTCTGCACAGATGCAACGATAGCAACAGTTCGGCCCGCTCGAACCGGAGGTCACATATGAGCTCGAAGCTATGGCGTCGTATGGGCTTGACTCACACGCATCACGCGTAGTCATCCATCATTGTCAGTCTCTTCACTGACACGGCCGTCCGTCCTACCAACGCGCGGGGCTCTCGATTTGAGTTTCTTTCGTCAAAGTTGTGATTTTGTACAAAACGTCGCAATTCACGATTCTCCGTTGCTGATATCGTAATTATTACAACACTATTGTTTTCTCTGACTCTGACAATAATAATAATCTTTTCTGATAGTGTAAGGCATATCGCTAAGTATCGTTAAGGATATTTCAGTGAATTACCGTTTAGCCTTTCTTTAGTTTTATATGACCGTGATAAATCAATTTATGTGTGTAAGGATTTCTTTGGCATAACAAATGGCGCGTTAATCTCTGAATAGAATATGAAGTTGACACGGTGTAAGGATGCTGCTAAGAATAATATTTCAGTTCGATTGCTCCGATATTTTGGGTCATCCATCATCGTCACTTTCATCGCCAGCATGGGCAAACCATGCCATCTACGATCAAAATTTACGCGTTCCGCCACCGTTCATGGTCATTCCTTCGTTAAACTTATGATTTTCCGTATCATTCGTTGGTTTACACGATGCTTTCAGATTCCATATGGTTTAGCACTTTTAATTGAGCAACTAAAATAGTAAAAAAAAAAAATAACTAAATAAGAAAATAAGAACACTCGTACTCTTACTTTTCACTATGATTTGTATTTGTCAAATGTACCGATGAGTGAATGTACACGTGTGATAACTTCGTTTACCGTGTCAAGGGCTCACTTGCAACACAATTATGTAGTCAGAATGAATAACCAATATATACGGTTATCGTACGCGCGTATGTACATGAGAATCTTTATATGAACAACGATGGCGTCTAGTGTTTTATACAAAAAGAGCTGCGTATTAAATATGTTACCGCGCGAGGTGAAAATTAAAATTATGTCTCTACATTTACTTTTATATATTATCTACCGTAAGACAATAATTTATTTGGTTCGCTTAAAGTAGCGTTAGAGAGCTTTTAAATAAATGCGATTTGTGAAAAAATGATAATGCAAACCAATGTTCGGTGAATATCAACTATTATAATAAATACATCCTCGCAATCTGAAGAAGTGAATTATCATTCAAAATATTGCTTAACGATATCCATTCATCATTAAATAACATTAGTTACGACACAGAATAATACGTTAATTCGAATTAACTTTAAAACTTGTTTCATTTTTTCACAAAACGAATAGCGCAACATTTTTACAAGTGCAATTGTTTCTTTTCGCAATAGTGGCCAAATAACTGATTTTTAACTAGTTTCGATATTCAATTGGAGAACATTGATCTCTTTTTATAAGAGAGAGATAGACATCTATTTCCTGTATTTAATTAAAACTAATCGATTGTGCCTATTTCACTTTTCAGAAATTGTATACTCGATATAGTAATCGTGATTGTATATAAATGCGATTTTTTTCTTATTCACTTGTGTTCCATTAATCTATTCTTCGTATGATATATATGTACATAGTTTCATTGTCAATTATTGCTCACATGCACCTACAGTCTCAGGCCTCATTTTATTGTTTTAAACAAAATACGATTTCGTTATACGATTCCGTTCGCTATCATATTAAAATTAAATCATTTGGATGTGTAAATTTAAAAATTTCCTTAAATCTTTATCCTCGAGATCTTCAAATAAGATAAAATGTTTCGACGGAACGCATTTTTTGCCAGTGATTAAAGTCACACCGAAAACAAATATGATTTCAGGCAATATGATTTCAGTGATCTATACAATCTAGTTTTTTTTTAACATCCTAACGATGCACTAATATAAAAACCGTTCACGTCAAGAAGATTGCACTTATATCTCGTGTTTCCATTCATAAGAATGGGATCGTTGAATCGAAACTCTCTATCGAATTTCCATTCCGTAATAATGTAGTAAACTTCTGATACATATTTACAACACCTTTCATGCACATTTATAAACCACAGCTCACATATATCAGTCTAATATCACTCACAGATCATTCTTTACCTTTTGCGATTAAACGCGTTTCGTACCGAAAGGGTTGTGAATGTCAATTTTGTCAACATAGTTTAAAAATTCTGTTAATAGGGGAACTCCGTTATCGTCATTTCAATTTAAAATTAACACAACCATTGCACTCGTTGTCACCGTTGTATGTATTCCTCAATGTTTGGAATGTAAATTAGTAGAGTTATATCCTGTTTGATGATAAGGTATATTAAAATTGATATTACTCGGATGCGTAATAACATCATCGACTGATTATCGACTATAGTCGATAACTTTTTGTTCTTTCAGGCTTCAGATATGCTTGCAGTTGTTGAAGTCAATTTAAGTATTTATATACAATTATGTCACATAAGAGAGTCCTCGTATCTTGATTAAAGCAGCCAGTCTCGGAAATAATTTCAACACAATTCGCGGAAATAATCACTTTGAATTATTAGGAGACATTCAACAACTTAGATCAGCTGGCATAGATTTATAGACACACGCACTGTCGATGATATTTCCGATTTAAATCTATTTTATTTTTACACGATTTCCACAGAGTGTTAAATCACGAGTATTAGAGGTATGTACAAATCACCTAGCTTCTTATGCGACGAGCACAATGTGTTAGCTTCAGTACAAAGCGTTGAGCAGGCATTGCTCGTCGCCCCAGTCTAGCTGGCAGGGATTTTCGGTCTCGTGGACTCAGCTGAGCTGATAATACTCGGGTGCGAAATCGTTTGCCAGATTGCTGAGGAAATTGAAGTCAGACGAGCTGTTGCTGTTGTCGGCGGACGGCGGCGGCGGCGCCGCCGCGGCGGTGTGCACCGGCTCACCGTAGAAATTCCCGTAATTGCCGTAGGATTCGTTGTTGCTGTCAGCCTGGCCGGCGCTTCCGGGTGGCGTGATGACCGCTGCGGTGGCAGCTGCGATCGCCGTCGCGGTTGTCGTCATGCCGGGCGCCGGAAACGGATCGGGCGACGATACGTAGCTGTTCGGGATGCTGGAAGCCTCGCCGCCCTGATGAACGTGCAGCTGACTGGCGGTCTGCTCGTAATACGCGCCCGGGTGACACTTGTTCCCCGGTCGGTAGTCGCCGGAACTTGGATGCATTGGCGGCTGATGAGTGACATAGCCCTCGGCGGTGTGTTGCTGCGGGTGTTGCTGCTGCTGTTGGATATCATTGAAATAATGCTGTCCGGCCTGCGCGGATACGGCGGCGTGTCCGTGCGTCGCCAGATTCTCCCCGGTTCCGTGATAATTGCCGCCGGTCGAGTAACCATAATTTCCAGGAGTCATGTAACCGTCGGTATTTTGCTCGTTCTGCGTCGCCGAATATCCTTGGCCGGAATTGTACGCATTGGTACTTTGCATACCTCTATGATAAGCATGATAAGGTGGCCCGGCTTGAGGATATCCGTTATACTCTCCAGTGCTGCCGTACTGTAATTGTTGCTGATGGAACTGCATGTTGGCGCCATACATAGACCTCGATGCCGTGCCCGTCGCTCTCACGTGATGCGCCACTCTTGAGCCGACTGCTTGATTCTGCCTGACGTATAGAGGATTTACCTCACTCGGATAAGAGATTCTTGGTTGCTGATACGTGTCTCTACAGTAACTGCTCTGCGATTGCGTCTGTTGCGATGCTGCAGGTATATTCTGCCTATTGGCGGGTACACCGTTTCGATAATCGATAGCCGGCGTTGGTTGATACACGCCCTGCTGTTGGAAATGTGCTTGCTGATTGTTCGAGAGATTTCGACCACCGTGCGGCGACATCGTTCCCGGGTTCGTAGATGCGTGCAACATCGGGGCTGGTAACGAGGTGGTAGAGGATGGCGAGCTTCGCGGTCTCTGCATGTAAGCCGTGTGAGCCGCTTGCTGAATACTGAGAGGGCTGCCCTGCTGAAGCTGGACGGAAACGGGGGTACCGGGTGTCGAGGATGGCGTCAAACTCCTTGTAGAATTTTGACCCGGTAAAACTGGCGTGCTGACCGTCGAGTCCGGCATGGCCAACAAGACACCATTGCTGTTCACTGAACACATATCCTTTGTGCTGGCCGATGGCGATTTCTTACTCACCGAAATCTGTTGTTGTTTTGCTGTGTTTGGACTCTTATGGCCACTCTCAACCTTCACTCTTACTTCGCCCGATAATTTTTTTGTCACGCTTGGCGACGTCACTTCGCTTCCATCTTGCGATCTCGAATCGTCGTCCACAATCATCTTTTCGAACGAGCTGGAGACACTGTTGGTACTGCCAACGCTGCTAGCACCGTTGCTGTTCGTATTAAAGCCGGCGTTACTGTTGTTGTTATTATTATTGTTATTAGTTGCACCAGGTGTATTGTTGTTGTTGCTGTTCCTTCGACCGGAAGAACCTAAATCGGTAACGTCGCCGGTGAGGGTACTTCCGACATCGCCTACACCCGAAATATCACAGTTATGACAGCTCTTCTTCTCGTCACTATCAGCGGATAACATTTTGTCACTTTTAGGTTTTTCCATGCCATCCGATGTGGAACCATCCTTTTCGTCGCCGTCTTCCTTGCTAAGCGTTTGCCGCTTGTGTTTCATCCGCCGATTTTGAAACCAAACCTTTACCTGTGTGAAAAAAAAGAATTACATTTATTTTTTTTTAATTACAAAAAATAAACAATGCAAACACATGCAATGCATTAACAATTATTCAATAAATAACGAAAAATATATTTCTTGTAATATTTTTAATAAAGTAACATAAAAATGGTATCAACATTTTTAAAATAAATAAATGGAAGCAACACTATAACAATGACTCTTATAACATTATAACATTATTTGATTCGAATTGTTACCTGTCTTTCTGTAAGATCCAATGAGGCTGCGATCTCTATCCTTCGCGGTCGACAAAGATATTTATTGAAGTGAAATTCTTTTTCCAGCTCGAGGAGTTGTGTATTTGTATAAGCTGTTCGTAATCTTCTTGGTAGACCATTCTCTGTAAAACAAGAATCCATTCTTCTTCAATCGTTGTAATAATGATAAATTCAAAATAATATAACATAGATGTTCAATATATGAGATCAATTTAATTATCTGCATTTATTTGCATATTTTGGACAATATCATTTTAGATTTAAATATCTCGCAAATAGCGTCAATATTTTTATTATTTAGTATGTTGAGAAAATCATTCGTTTTAATTTTCGATTTTATTTCTTTGCAGCACGTTGAAGGTTTCGCGTCACATCATTCGCTTTGTCGTTACCGCAGCAATGCTCTCTTTTTGTTATAGGAAGTAAATGATATCCTAATTAATGATCATTTAAGCAACCTAGACTATAGAGAGGAAGAGAAAGATAGGGTGAGAGAGGGAGGGATACGACACGACATCCTTAACAATGTATAAGCGAAGATTCCCGCATAGCGAAAAGGACCATTCTGGTGTTGTTCCGACGAGTTACTGGGCTCCTTAGAAACTTTTGGGCAAGTTTCTCACCGGCACTATTCCGTGTCGATGCGAAACACCTCCTAATTGTTATCGGACAAGAAACTTGTTCTGCGATAACAAGAGGAATGCCACGCAGGATCAAGAGGACGCGAAAACATAAGAGGGAGAGGGCGGAAGGACGGTGTAAGAGGAAGCACATCGCGGTTTATTCGGGCAGATTTTCTAGAAAGTACCGACCAAGTATCTCACGGTACTTCGTCGAGGGCGTAAGAGTAATTTCCACCCAACTGCGGTAAACAATTATTAATAGCCGCCTATCGTAATTACAGAATTCGCTGCACGCCCGGAGGAGTAATATTTCAATCAAACTTGATGGCTTGCCGCAAGCTTACGTTGTTTAACAAGACAAGTCTTGGCAAATTCTCTAGAAACAATGTACATTTTACGATAAATGTTTAGAAAAACTTTCTCCACACTACATTATTTTATGAGTATTTCAAATTTGTTATTTAACATCTATATATTAAAAGTGAGTGAGCGAGAAAGAATGAGAAAGGGAGAAAGGGAGGGAGAGAGGGAGATCTTGATGAACATAAACAATATTTACGAGCAAAATATTTCGTACTAATATTTTCTACTAATATTCTATCGGTCACTGGCTACCTGGATGTCAAAAATTTTTTTTTTTTATCAAGTAGGGGTGTTACACTTTTTTACGCGTCGCCGTATCACGAGAGAAGAAAAAACCGATACGGCGTGACGCAGTTTGGAGCAAAGGGGCAAGAGAGGAAGGGGGTCGCTCGTTTGGTAGAGCCGAGATGCTAAACTACCCCATAGCGTGCGAGCGGATGTAGGGTGGCTGAGGGGTGGTTCGACAGTAGGATGAGTCGTCAGGGGTTAAAGAAGAAAGAGAAAGAGAATGATCGAACGAGACTGAAGAAAAGAGACATAGAGAAGACGAAAGGTAAAAAGAGGAAGGTATAGTGACTGGAAAAGATCGGAGAAGGTACGTGATAGAGACGGTCAAAAAGGGAGAAGAAGAATAGAAAAGAGAAGAGACACTCGGGGATGAGGAAGAAGGGTGTAGACTGAAGATGTAGTAAGCTTTGAACCTAGCAAATCCTGCACGTGGAGTTTCCATAGGGTGAGGGCGATGGTGGCGAGATGAAAGTATCGCATGATTGACGTGGGCCTCATCAGCATTTCGGTCTTGCGATTGGTTGGACGAAACTGTCGATCAAACTCCACTCCACGCCCTGTATCTGTTCAATCGTTCCAGGAGTTTAATTCAATCCGGCGATGAATACAGAGCAATATTGGGATGGCAAATAACTACCCGATATAATAAATTAAACTGCTTACTAAATAAAAATATATACAATGAAAAACAAAATCTTTTGCTGCTTTTTCAAGAGCTCGAATATGAATATGTATTAAATTATTGCATTATTATTATTTAAATTATGAACAAATGATTTGCATAATCTTATATATTAATAGACATAAGTCTTTTTAAAGGATTACAAAATATTTTTAAAGGATAAATTTTTAGAACGTAGATGGTTGATATTAGCACAATAATCAAATGACAATAATCAAATATTGTTGCTAGCATTTATGAGTAAAATAACAATACTGTGTCACGTCGCTTCTTGCTAATCCAAATTAGTGACAGGCGTTACTGCTTTGTAATGGTAACGACTTTTTTTGGACGAAAATGTCGGCGTTGCTAGCAAGCTTCTCGTTCTTGCAAGACGATGTAGAGGATGACGAACTGTCAAGGCGTAGTCAAAATGAAGAGCGCAACCTGACAGGATCATGTGTGAGGTGAAAACGATAGAGCACGAAAATAGAATCCGTATTTTCGTATATTAGACTGTTAGCTCTATGACTTCATCCGGTTGAGACTGCTGCCATAAATTCTTTACAAAAGAATTATTAAGGCTTTAAATGTGCAAATTCCGTTAAAGTATCATTATTAAAATAATATTTGTAAATAAATGTTAATATTGAATTGATATGGAATTAATATTGTTAATTCACTTATTATTATATAAGATTTATATAGAAAAATATTAAAAATTAATATATTAGATATATTAGATATATTTTTTAATTACTTGAAAATTAGATCTATGTTCCTTTACTAATAATGTAGAGATAAAAATAAATGTAGAAAATAAAAAATAAAATAATAAATAAAAAATTAAATATTATAAAATTAATATATTAAAAATACGTAAAATAATTGCGATTAATAATAAAAAACTAAGAAGTTATTCTTTTCTATGTAACTTATTTATGAAATAATATTGTTACTGTTAATCATAGTTACTATTATTTTATACTTTTCACAATTAATATAAGACATCCTTTTGAATGAAAAATGACAGAAAAGCAATCAAAACAGAAACATGCAAAAAGATATTAAAATAATGGATTTGTTATAATATAATAGTTCGTCAATCGTCGATGGAACAGATGCTGGTGCCCGTGACAAAGTTGACAACCGTTCGCTTCGCACGTTCTCATCAGCATAAGAACGTCAGGAGATGAGCAAGAGGCATGAGTTTACACTCTAAAATATAACCTTTTGATGAAATATAATTTTGCGAGTTATGTGATGTTTTTCTATCACTTTTTTAAAAACATGTGTTTCTCAATGTAAACTTATTAAACGAAACTTAAATTCTTTGATATATCAAATCTTTTATCTGTGCAAGTGTAATAACTGTTACAACTGATATAATAAAATAATTAAATAATAATATAATAAAATAAAACTTGAAAAAAATAATTATTTTTTGAAATAATAATATTTTATCGAGATTTCACTATTTATTTTTTTCTATTAACTTTTATAAAATATTTTAAATTTTTATTCTAAAATATTTTATTTGTACACAAATTAGATGATATTTATGATTGATATTTTTGATATATTATATATATTTTTTACGTTAGGAATGGTACAATACAAGTGCGCTTCTTCTTCAGATTTATTTTTTAAAGTTCGACATAGTGATAAAGTTATTTATATTCTTTGTCTTATGATATGTATTTTGATTTTTAGAGAAATTTTTATTTCCCGAAATTTTCAATCATACGCATACAGAAAATAGAAGAGGAGGTGATCTGCACGCAAGCTATTGTTCAATTCCACTTTTCACTCGCTCGTTTCTCTTGTATTCTTTCGCCTTTGCTATGCCAGAATGTTTACGAACAGTTGGTGATATTCCCATGTTATCTATTTCTTTCTTAATTTTTGTATCATTTATGATGCTTTTATTGATTAATCCATTTTCGTTGAATAATAATGAGTAATAAAAACTATGTCTCAAGAAAAGCTTATCAATGATGTAAAGAAAAAGTAAAGCTTCAATTGAGAAGTAGTTCTCGCGCGCGACCAAGTCGTCCGGATCACGGATTTCCTTTCCATGTCCGGCTTCAGTATGCTCTCGTTTTCTCTGGACTGGACCAGGTCGTTTATAGACAGGTGGGAAGGGTCACATGACGGGCGTCTCTGTAATTTGTCTTTTGTTTCCCTCCGCGCCTGGAGGAAGAAAACTTGCGAGGAAGAACAAAGGACGGAAAGAACCACTACTTCGAACAGCGAGGAGGAGAGAACGATTACCCCTCTTCGTCCCGTCCATAACTTCTTTCTCTCTTCTCTTTTCTTCATCTTTCCCCTTTCTCTATTGCCTCTCGCTCGTTCTCTCTTCCTCTCATTCTTTTAGTATCGAGAGGAACCTGCGGCGGCGCGACGGCGGCGGCGTCGGCAGTGTAAACGTATGAAAAATGAGTGACGAGAATTTGAAACAAACGAGAAGACAGCCGGCTCCATGTCCGTGCTTTGACGTGTCCGAAACAGGTATACGGCGGTCAGCGTCGAAGATTACCGTGATCAATAACTTTTTGATCGCTTCGGATGCCTTCAGGAGTTTTAAGCTTGCCGAACATTGCAAATCTGGATTCTAGGGTATGATTTGAAAATACTTTAGGTCTATATTTTATTAAATGCAACATCAATTTTGAATTTATTTCATAGTTTTACAAAACGTTGATAAAACATTTCATTTAACTTTAAAACGTATATCAAATATATTGCATTAATAAAATTCTTTTATTAATAATATTGAAGTACAAATAGCAAATATTAAATTCTACGTTCAAATTTAAATTAAATAATTAAATTTATGTTTACAAATATTTATAAAACAAAAAATCAAAGATTCCAATTTCTATTTTGTGTTTTTAAATCGAATCAACATTGGAAACGATGAAAATAAGAGAAACTAAATTTTCACTGTAATTTTCTATGCTTGTTTGAAGCAATGGAAGAATTATTCATCGCGTAAGAATAAAGTAGGTATTTAATGCGCCATTGGGTAATTTGTGGCGGATAAGCGAGGGAAGACTGGAAGACTGGAATCGGCATAAACTGTGGCTCATTACAGATTTACACCAAGATGTAGGATGGGTATAAGTGAGGGGCAACGAACAAAACTAAACGCACGGGAACAGAATGAAGGGAGTCGAAGTGGAATGGCTGGTAGAAAGGGCTCTCGGCTGCTTTGGTTTTGGTGGGCTCGGGGGTTGCAGCCTCTGCGTTGGATACGAGCTATAATCAATTAACAGTGAGCAAAACAAGAACTGCGGCCGACCACCGACCACGGCCGCAAAATATTTCGTACCTTCCTGTTCCAGTTTGGAACCCCCCATTGCTACATTCAAGTGGCTACCTCACTTGCTGTTGTCCAGGGAACTGATTCCTGTATTGTACCATTATAGTGACGATTTAGAATATTTATCCTACTAATTGATTTGAGTCATTGATATCTGAAAAATCTTATTTATCAGAATACCTCATTGGTAATAACTATCTATTGGTACATCTATTTGTAATAACTTGTTCTCACAAGCTATTGAAATAGTAGAATACTTCAGTATATCTTCAGTAATTACTACATAATTTTCTTTGCATCTTGTACATTTTAGAATAGTGAATAGTAATTTTAATTGATAACATATATTTTGTATACTTGAAGATTACATAAATGTTTTTTTTTAAGTAAAATAATGTGAAATATTTATTTACTTTGCGTTATCTTCTCTATCATAATTGAAAATTATAATTAAAAAAATAATCAATTATATTTGTTTATTACACGAAATCTTTGTTCGCTTTGATTCATGATTGTATGTTCACATTTTTCCGACTTAGTTCTTGTCCGGCATAATAGCACTTCAGATATTAGCATAACTTTTTATATAGTCATCTTGTTGTAATGACGGAAAAAGAGAAGAGTCGTCGAGCTAGCTGGCATGTAGAGCAGACAAGAAGAAGAGAGGGAGAGGGGAAGAGGAAGCATGAAAAAGGATAGAAATACAAGAACGGAAGAGAACGGTGATGGTAGGAAAAAGATATAAAAGCGTCACGAAGATTTGCGTGTTCGAAAAAAGTTGTTGGCAACACCGCGAGTCGTCGCCGTGCGCTGGCTTGGTGCTGCCGAAGACACGGCAACGTCGGTGCTCCGCGCCAACCACCGCGGCGGCCATGTTGGACGTGCACAGGTTCGCCAACCTGTGATTACGGTGGGCGCGACGACGAGCGGCCCTTCGTGCAAGAAAATTGGACGCAGGGTTCTCTCCCGCGGTGAAAGAAAGGCAAGACGTACATATGCGTGGTTCAGACTGGCTGGATACATCAGAAGGCGTTGCCGATGCAACCTGCAATCATTGGGGTGGTGCGACGGGGCACATTCGACTTCTTCGTACACGAACGGCGAACGCGCGGTTTCGCCTCTCATGTTGATGCCTGATAAAAGATTACATATAT
The DNA here is from genome assembly GCF_055798465.1 of Pogonomyrmex barbatus. Taxonomy (NCBI): domain Eukaryota; kingdom Metazoa; phylum Arthropoda; class Insecta; order Hymenoptera; family Formicidae; genus Pogonomyrmex; species Pogonomyrmex barbatus. The sequence goes on from NW_028297116.1 coordinate 12,313,968, forward strand.
ATCTAAAGGTGCAAGCCTGTTTCGGCCTGTTCAAAAAATGAATGTTCGCAAAAGTTGCGGTAGCACGAATCATAATTGGAGGGATATAATCTTTGATTAATGATATCTCTGTATACATGTGATAGCACTAGCTGTTATTTCATAATAAAGACTCGCGAGACTTCGTGACAACCACTTGGTTGGCTTCTTGGAAGCTGATACCGATCGCCAATTATATAGTCTAGCTGTCACATTATTTATGGCAATTTTGTGAAATATTTTTTTCACGAATGTAACTGTTTAACTGTAAATTATACAGAGAAAATTTTGTTTTTAACAAATCTCTGCTTGGCATGTTCGCCTGACACACGATAAATCGCAATCACATGATAAGGCATACATAAATAGTCTAAAATAAGCAGGCCAATTTTGCTCCGCGGTTTGCAATTGATCAGGATTAATTCTGTGATTATCGCATACATATCCTTGGAGCGCATACGCTCACGTCTAACATTTTGCTGTTTTACATGACTTTTTATCCATAATTATTGCAATATTCTCATGCAATTTAAATAACGGCTTATATAATGAAAGAAATTGATTTTCAGCCCATATATCTTCATTATTTCTTTTTTCGCAGATTGAATATCAATGTTTAGTGTAGCGTAATTGTGATGTTGTTGCGATAACGACGTAATATTTTAACATTTCAAGAAAAATTACAATATATAGAAGGAAATTAGAAAGCATACTGAATATCTTTGTACGATAGTTTAAGATGTATGTGTCAAGTATAACTCTTGAAAAGATATGAAAACAGGTCATGTGAAAAATGTATGATATTATATCGAAAAGACATAACTGAAAAATAGCAGTGATACTTAAAGCATAAGGCGCCTGGTACGTGAAACGGGAGTGGTCTCTAGAGGGGATGAAAAGCCATCTTTCCATTAGACGCAAGATTGATTTTGTGAGCGCACCTTTTCGTAACGAGAGGTCGGTGTGCCCCAATGTCGAACACTAATGTGATTAAAATAATCCAATGATGATCAAAATACATAACGGTTCCTGATTTTCCCGGATCAATTTCCTCTGGTTTTATCATATGGACAAATCGGGGGTAAAAATAAATTAGAATTACATGTGGACGCAATCCTGGCTAAGCTAGGATTTGAGGACATTAAAACCTGGATGTATATGAAATATATACAATATATATATTTCAAGCGCATGTGCAGAGTTATAAAATCAATATTAGTAATAATTTTATAGATTTTAATTGTGTGTGTGTGTGTGTGTGTGTGTGTGTGTGTGTGTGTGTGTGTGTGTGTGTGTGTGTGTCCTCATAAATATTTAAGGAACTTCTATCGCGTTCAGCGCGAATGCTGCTCCCCAAGGAACAAATTCGAAACTAATTTTACGACAATTTGCGGCACAGAACGTAGAATCCTTCAACAATTTTTTGAGTTATGGTTCGAGTTGAGAGATTCTCATTACATCCTCCATTCGCGTTATGACCGCCTTTTTCCGAGCTCTTCTGAGCTTCTTGTCTCGGAGCAAGCTTCTTGTCTGTTGCCGTTGTCTCCGATCCCTCTTCCTCCACCTTTTCCTTTGGGACCGAGAAGTCGCAGCTGGATAAAAAGTTTATTTTAATCTTTACAAATTTTAAATCCTTCGCGGCTTACCCCAACGTCCATGTAAACCGTCGCGAGAAAATAAGAGCTAGCCCCTCTACTTCTTTCATCTTTCGCAACTCACCTCTCTTTTCGTAAATCTTGTATCTCTTTGATATTCTCATCAAATATTTTGAAAAAATTGCCTTGTTATGTGACAACAGCACATCTATACATTCTGTGCTATTTTATTTTGTTTAATATTATTTTAATTGTTTTTATTACTGTATTTTATTGTGAAATTTTAAATATATATTTTTCTTTATTATATATATCTTTTCAAATGTCATGTTGGAATATTATCGAAAAATATTTGTTACATATTTAAGATAGTGAAAACAACTCATCGATGAATGATAAAATCGTAATAAGCATAAACTCTCCTAACCATATTTAAGCATTTAATAATATACTTAAAAATGAAATTTTGTACAGATAAAAGAATATAACAAATTTTTATTATACTTTTAATCAATCTTCATCATCAATATCGTTGTAATTATTTTATTATTTATTATTATTATTAAAATGTAACTTTATTTTTTTATAATCTAATTATTTTTAATCAAATAAATAATATATCTCATACAAATAAATACATATCTCATCTCGTATTAAAATATTTTAATATATACTATAATATTTTATATAACATTGATAATAAAAATTTATAGATTATTTTACTTATCCACATATTTAATATTTATTAAATATTAACTATTTTATTATTAATTTTATATAATAATTTTATTATTATTATATATGCATACGAGTACAAATATTACATCATGATATTATTACATTAATATTGGCGATGGCGTATTCCGCGCATAGTCACGTTTGAGAGAATGAAGAATCGTACGCGATGTTTCGACGGATCAATATCGCAGTAATTAGGCGTCTGTCAGCTGGGTCGGCTCACGTTTGAAAAGAGGAGCATGGTCGATAACCATGAGCAATTTGTGCCGTTTTCTTTTTCAAGTTCGTATATATAAAGTTATAGATGTGTTTGACCATCATTTACTTGTCAGCGACATTATTATTGATTTTCTCAATTAAGTTAGTTATAAAATAAAATTCTTATTCTTCAATATTAATAGCAGATAGAAATAATTCTAATTAAAAATTCATTTGATCAAAAAAATACCAAACAACATCTCGATATATATTTAATATAAAAAATTAAATAGTTGTATTGCATTATTACAATATAAGCGGAGAAAAGATGAAACAGAAGAGTAGTCTTTTTATAATATGTAACATGAAATATACGAATATTCGCTGGTATGTATTTTTCATGCGTAAAAATAATGCGTAACGTAATTTATCGAAATTCTGCTCCTGCCTGCCACGTGTATAGAAGCAAAACAAAGCTCAGGACACGCTTCATTAATCGCGTTACTATGAGTTATTGCACCTGACATAACGAATGAACAGAAATCTTGCCGATTATTCGAATTAGCCGAGGAAAACGTCTACCGAAAGAGAAGTTTGGTTCTAAGCATGCATCAGGCCGTCCATACGGCCAATAGGAAGTGACGTTTATACGCAGCCGGCAATAAATTAACTAATATCACGAGTTATCTTTAATTAGTCTCAACCCAGCGGCACCGCAAGGTTTTCTTTTCTGATTTTTTTCTTCGTTTTACCACGAGACGAGCGGATTATTAATTACACGAATTTCTTAAGAACGTTCGTTATACTGTACGCCAGCATTTCAGGTAATTACAAAATCACATGATTGACTTACAGCGAAACGCCAAAAGAACCGTTTCGAAAGCAGTTTTAATTATCAATTTCCGCTGAACATGGCGATTAATTAATCGGCGAGAGCAGTAACAATGATGTTACGAGAATGCGTGACTGCTAACTGTCCAATTTTTCTTATCTATATATAATTCTCTTGCTCCCCAAAGATCTTTATAAAAACATGCAATAAAATGTATTACATGTATACATAGATATGTAATGCATATATATATATAAAATATATCCAATAGTTTTAAGATAAAATCATCCAGGACACAAAACAACTTTTCAAACTGTTATTGACTGTATTCAAATTTTAGACTCCATAATGTCAGTTAGATTATTTATAGGATATATTATTTCCAAGTGTCTCTCGTTGTGCGCTCCTAAAGTCGCATCAGAAAGTAGTAAGCGCCACTTGTTCGTCGAAATTACGGCGCTGATCGTAAGTCCTAAAACGTGCTTGGCATCTTAAAGAGAAAGAGAAAGCGTCTCGTCTCGAAGATATAAAGGGTGCGAGAAAAGAAAGAAAGCAGGAAAGGGTGGAAAAGGGATTCCGTGGTTGCAGTTAAATAAAACTGACAAAAATCGGCCCCGAAGGGCACGAAGGGTCGCTCTTGGGAAAGAGGCTGATGGAGGGGAAGGACGGATACGTGGAGAGTACTCAGACGGGCGCCATGTGTATAATAATGTTAAAGAATGTTAAATGTGGGAGGGTTTCGGGGATCCGAGCCGCATACATTAGTTGTTAACAATGCTATAAAGGACACTCGCCCCGTGTCTCACCCTTCATCTCAGAGAACAGGGGTACACAAGTCTTCTCTAGCGCGACCGGATTTACGAGCGTTTCTTTCCGTGCAATTCTTATGTAGTGCAATTCAGTAACATAGCAAATAAACAGTAACATGTAGTATTTGTATTGAATCGATTTCGTACATATAAAGATTAAATAGAATAAACGTATCGAAATAGAATAACGTATCGTAATTTGACATAAATTAGCAAAGAATGATAAGACTTGTAATCATCGCAAATTTATATAAAGATAAATTGTTGTGTTTAAACTTTCAGCTGCCCTGTGATTGTGCATGATTAACCAAATAAAAAATATAATAAAAAATGAATGAAATGAAATTATAATAATTATTTTCATTATCTTGGATGATTTGTTAAAAATATATATTTAGCTCTATTAATGTCATAATACATTTAAAAGTGCCATATTTAACATCTCTTTTATAAATTGACTTTTAAGAGATTTTGATCTTTAATGATAATGCCACGCTAATGTGGTCTGGAGTTCTAGAGTCCAGTACGTCCTAAGCAACCCCGTGTGTAATAATTTACCACCCGTGTCGACTCGTGCACGCGGTCAACCCTTGTGATAATTGTTTAAACCGACCACTGGCTACCCCTTTAGTCCGACTCGAACACCATCCTGAGATCTATTCGCTCTTGCGAGCTTCGTGTATTTTGTATAGGGTGTATAGAAACTTTATTACGATTGAGTCATTCCTCTTCTATCGTTATAAATTGCAAAAGCAAAATTATAAATCAAGAAATGTTTTTTTACAATTATATGTTATTAATATAGATTAGTATTTAGTATTTTTGCAAAATCTATCGTGAAGGCGTATCTACTAGAGATAAATTCACATTTGCATCTTTACTTTAGATGCATATTGTGCAATTTATAAACACTTGTAAAAAAAGAATTCTATTGAATCTATGTTTGAAAAATTTTATCGAGAGAGAACTTTGGTCGAGGGAGAAATGCCACGAGCGGAAAGTTATATCTTTAAAATTGATCAGTAGAATTTTAAGCTCTACTCTAATCTCCTTCATTCTGTTTCATTGAAATGAAGTAAGTTTTGTAAAAAAAAAAAAAAAAAACTACAACAAAGTATGAAATTTGTCCTATTTTAATTGAAAATTTTACATTGGAGTATTGAGAAATTTTATACTTTTTCATACACAAGCGTTAAAAGAAAAATCGCATATTGTGTGCTTTATAATACTTTTTTCAAGATAAAATGAATATTTGTGTGAAAAAGACGCAAAGCGTGAAATGAAGAAATATGAAATAAAGCTCTAAAATAAGTATCAAGTGGAGCAAAAGCACCGCAATGAAAAGCTTTTGGATAGTCTCCAAAAGATATAGGCGACGAGGAAAACGCAACGACAAGTGGAAGAAAGAAAGGATAAAGAGCCCGAATACTCGGTCGAGTAAAACGAATCCAGAAGAGGAAGTCTGGAAGAGCGAGAGTGTGATAGCGAGCAAATAATAGGGAAATGATTTGCTCCTTGTTAGATAAAGGCCCTGCGAGGGGACTTGCGAAAAGAAATATTGCTCCCAATGAAAGGAAGTGGGCGATGGGCTACATGGCAGTGGGGCGCTGCGAGGTACGAGGGTGGATCCATTCACTTGTAACTGCTCCTTCGCCGGTCGTGTCGGGTCATCCATACGCGAATTCTGCTCGATTAAGAGTTAAATAGTACGGGCGTGCTTTGTCACATAACTAACCACACATTTCCGGCTTATCCTGTAGGATATCCTTCAGTCCTATTGCTTTGTAAATTATTGCTGACGAATTATGCATGTATAAATTGCTTTACACACACACAAACACACACACACACACACACACACACACACACACACACACACACTGCTCTATCTATTACATAGGTATTTTTAAACGCAATTTTTTAAAATATCAATTATTCATTTTTGTATTATTGTTTTTCTATAAATGTTGTACTATAAAAAATATAATATTAATTAGGATTAGTATATTAGAGTATTAGTAATTTTATATAGCTAAGATAGCATCTAATAAACGAATCGGAAATACAGTATTTTGTTTAGTCACTTTCATTACTTTGAGATCATTTGCTGTCCCTCGCAGCCGATTTCAGTTTAAACTCTGACCATCAATTTTATCCGAAAATATCGTTTTGTACATGCAATCAATAAAGAACAACATTAATTTTAATACATACACATATACAGGAGTGCACGCGCATGTATATGTATTAAATACATGCATATATACAACATAACTTTTTCTCAATTAAGATTATAACAAGATTCATATTTGTTTACACTGTAAAACAAATTGATATTATACACCGATTAAATAATAAATTAAATTTTTATTATATATAAAATATATAACCAGTAAGTTTATATATATTTTTAAAAAAAATTTAAATAACATGTACCCTTTAATTATCTCATATAGTAATATATGTACAAAAATCGAGTCATAGTGTAACATTTCTAGAACGAGTTGACTCGAAAACAAGGTGTTATCCGAACGGTGTAAAAAGATTAGGGTAGAGGCGCGATTCTGGGAATGAGTCGACGCGTCCAACGAACGGAGAGGGTGAAGGCTCGCGCTACATTCGAGGGATGGTAGACGCTCGTGAAGGACGGAGGAGGATGTGTTGGTAGGGTATGCATGGCGGCGGAGAGTCCAGTAGCGATCATCAATCAGAAAGGCAGTCAGCCGTCCGTCAGTCGGCCGGCTGGTCAGCCACGTTCAGCGTGTACAGAGTTTCGCGCGGGAGGTTTCCTACCTACGAATTCGCGAGTCATGCTTGGACTGTCATCCTGACAATCGATTGAACCTGAGCACTAACATCCAATTCCGGAATTGTTCTTTCCATTATCTTGCCATGCCTAAAGATTCTATTCGACTGTTCCGCAACGTAGACACAGATGTAAAAAGTAGCAAAGACGTTCAATGCTGAGTTCGTTTATTAATAAAAAAAATAAAATTGCAATATAATATTTTGGCTCAAATAATTTGTCTTAAATTGCTTAATAAATAGCAATAAAGGCAATAAAATTATAAATTAAATCATTGCTATGTAGACTTTTAATTCGATAATATTAAAATTGTTAAAATTAAATAAAAATAATATTATAGGATTATATAATAATAAAGATATATAAAGATGTACAATAAATGTACAGAAAAAAATAAATAAAAAATAATTTACTAATATATCAAATGTAACATTAAATAATTGATAGTAAAATTAAGTGGTTTTGATATTAAATAACGTTCTACATAATTCATAGTTCTGCCATAATTACAAGTTTTTCTTTTCCATCTAAAAAATGAGTGATAAGATATGTAGGAAAGATATGGAGAATAATTCACAAGTATGTTTATATCTAGATCAACCAAATTGTATAAGAAAGTGTGATACGTGTATCTCCCTCCTTGAGAACAAAGTAACCTTTCTGAAAAGTGTCACGGAAAAAGGTCACTTGGGGTTTTATTCCTCCTATAAAAACTTCGTACCTAGTTATCCAAAACGAAATAGGGGGCCTGAAGTACCTATTAGCAATTTTTTGCGCGAGCTATTAATAAACCTATAGAACTTTCTATTTAGTCTCTCTCTCTCTCTCTCTCTCTCTCTCTCTCTCTCTTTCTCTCTCTCTTCCTCTCTCTTCTTCCCTTTCTTTTCTGTTAATATTGATGTTTGACGTAGCATGACTTTTTATTGGCGTACTGACATTTTATAAACAGAGTGGCTTCGAGCTGGATTTTCCTGTCGCGACGGAGTCATCTTGACGTCGGAGAGTTGAAAATCTTTCACCGCGATATTGGCCTGGCTTGGCTAGCTAATTACTCCAGACAGTCCCACTCCTTTCTGTCGACGATTTCCCTTTTGCCACCCACTCTCTTTCTACTCGTTCTCTCTTTCCGTTAGACTTACAGCGTCTACCCTAGCGTAACCGTGCGTTGTCTTCGTGAAAGAAAAGAAGGTAGGGTGAATTCTCCATTGCTCTTGGGGCTAATGTACCCTAAAGTACTTATAGTCCACACTGGTTGTAAATGTCCGCGTAAGATCGCTGCTAAGTTAATTTTAAATCTGTGTTAATGCGGTATTTTCTCGTCAACCGGCAATATTTAGCAAAAAAGAATTTTAAACAAATCGTGTTTACGACAATTTATAATTTTAATGCAGTGCTTTATATTAATAACCGCGTTAATGGACGTAGTACATAATTCTCGCGATACAACGCTTGCTTTTTTTCGAAGTAAAAAATCAAAATTTATTAAACTGTTTTTTTATATTAAATTGTTAAACTTGAATTAAAATTGCTAAAATTAAAAGTTAAATTTCATTCTTTAACAATTCAGATGCAGTTTGTTCACTCAAAGTCGCAACTCTCTGTTGTTGAAATGAATCAAAAAGACATGTCATACTACCGCTGTGGTCCTACCGTCTCTTGTCTTGCAAAACGGTGCTTCCTTGTGTCAATGTCCTGATGTTACGTCTGATGGCGACTTAAAGAAACGTCAGAATAGCTTTTGAAAGCATACCTACTCACCCAACAGAAAGAAAGAGAGAGAGAGCGGCACTTTGATCACCGAATGACTCGCGACTTTGCATTATGAAGCTAAACTGTCGGCGAAGAAGAAATGTAGGCTTTTGCTCCTGTAGAGTTGAAAACTTTTTATCGCTCTGTGAGGCCCATTACAGGCAACAGGTTTTGGTTGATCCACTCCAGAAAGAAGAGGGGGTTAACAGGTAGGAAGGAGGTATAGAGAGTTTCCAAATTACTTTATACATGTACCTATGATCATTAAAATAATGACATTAGAATCATATTTGTATCGCACTCAATATTATGTACTGATAAGATACCTAATATGTTTTTTTTTTCTAATTTTAAAGTTTGATTAATCGTTTAGAAAGTTAGAGTGAAATCTAAGTGGACCGCAGCAAATCTTCGAGAAGTATGACAGGTAACATTGAAGACAGTTTATTGCGTGTTATGAAACGTTAAAATCATTGCGAACTTGTTGATCCTCATTTTTCTAGCAAAAGAAGGTCCTTACGTTGGCGAAACTCCAATCGGACGTGAAGCGTGCCAACTGATTGGTCGAAATAATCCAGCTTTCTCTCGGCGATTACGTGATACTCAAACTACGATAAACGTTAATGGTAATCATCGTAGTAACTAGAAGTCAGGAGTTTCCAAGCTCGCTCAGATCAGCCCGCTATTTCTTCGGTCGCTTTTCCACTGCTTTATCCTTAATCGCTCTTTCAGCCACCCGACATCCCTGTCTGGCGTGGCGCGATTCACCCTCGCGACTCGACGTAGCCAGGCGGATGGTTCCGACCGGGAAAAATAATGCATTAGAAATTCAGATGACCGAGAGAGGAGGTCGCGCCGCGATTTATCAAATAAAAGCGGTAGTACAGTCAAATACCCGTCTATGTCGTCAGTGGAAGCGACAGTTCATTTTTAATATAAAACGGGCGGGGGTGAGATCTTCCGGGATGCAGTGGCAAAAAGAATATGGCAACTGCCCTCCTAGGTTACCTATCTCCAGATCTACAAATTCACGATAGGAAGTATCTAATGGTTTGCAAAAGTTATAGCTATAGATAATCTATCATGATAGAAACACATTTTGTTTGTTCTGTCCAAGAGATGTTATAGGCTATATTATTTTCTATTAAAATGGTGAAGTTTAGTTATATCATTATATTATCATGAATTTTCTAAAATTATATTAAAATATAAAAATATAAAAACAGATTAAAGAATTAAAAAAATAAATAATTTTTCTTATTGTCACTTAACATTCGTGTCCACGTCTTCATTCATCATAACTCTCAACCATCCCTTTATTACACAGATAAAGTATTTTTTAGATTCTCATTTCTATTTTGACGTGGAATCTACTAATACTTAAACGGTTTATAAATAGTTTGGCAATTTATTAAAATAGTCTCAGAATTATTTGAACATGATACATCTCATAAAAGATATATCGGTGAGCTTGTGTTACTCGATTTTAAAATTTTATTTTTTTAATAAACTATATAGAGAGATTTAATTATATATTATTAGAAATTTTTACAGCTTATTTATATTATAGAAAGAATATAAATATTATACAAATATTATCTTATAGAAATAATATAAATATTATAGATAATAAATAAGAGAAATTTAGTGAAAGCAGACTTTATTCTCAATTAATATGATTAAAAAAATATTAATATTAGAATAATTTTCCGTACTAGTGTACACATGCAATTAATTGAAAGTATAACTAAGACAGTCGTTAATAATGACACTAGCTCGTTTAATGAAAAATAAAATTTTCAAATAACAAATATATTTGTTTTTACGATCATTTATGATTGATCCTTTGGCATATGTTATCATCTTTTTTGCAAATTTTTACACCTCCTTTCCTTTTACGAGTATGGAATAACAGATATAGGAACCCTCGATGTCTTTTATTCCCTGCTAGAAAGGGGAAGATACGAAGAGCATGGCGAAAGATGTCTATCTGACAATATCGTCACCATTCTTGAGAGCTTCACTTTCGAACATTTACATAAAATTATTATTGCTACAGAAAATCGCGGTTGTTTCATTTTCTTTATAGAACATCGTAGAGTATCCTGATTGGTGCATATTCCTAATCATGTATTATATTTGAATATTTTTTATACTTAAAATTTTATTAATATTAGTGATCAGATTAGTTTTATTTGTTCTTACCGTTAAAACATCGATAACATAAAAATTTACTTTTGCCTTTAAAAATCATATTATATTTTATATCTCAGTGTGATCTAGGAGTGACAGAGAATGATATCAAAGAGAGAAAGAAAGACAGAGAGGGAGCACAACGATACGAACCCCATGCTTTTATAGCGCTCCATTTGGTATAACAACGAGCGTGGAAACTTCTTTTAGTGCCGGGCTACAGATTCCGGACCGAAACATGCGTACGATTATGGGGTTTCAGATTATCAATTTGTTATACCGTGTTTATTATTTGAGCTCTGCAAATGGGCGAACCACCCACATCTTGCTACTGAAACGCTCTGTTGCAGCTGTGAAACATCGTACTTGGATGGTTTGGGGGATAGTCTAGAATATTTTATGCGGCGTTATTCCTCCAGATGTTTTGCACCAATGTGCGAACTGAGAAAACTGTATACATAGAAAACATATGAAAATGTACGCGAATTATAATGTTTTTTCTATAATTCGACTTGCTAAGTTGGACAGATCCATTGAATATTTGCAATCATCTTAATGGCTGCTAACATTATCTATTGTTTGAATAATGTTAATTGTAAAACATATCGTAAGCATATTCTAAACATACCGTGCACATGTTCTTAACTCTACCGATTCATTAGAAAATTCATAGAAAAAAATCTAGAAGCAGTATTTCTTTAGCCAAAAAATGTCGGTACTTCATCATTAGTCAGCTTTACCCTTATAGAAATTTATTATTGGAAAATAGTGATTAATTACTTATTCTGAATATTGAAAGCAACAATGTTTAAAGCAACAATGTCTAAAGAATAATGTTTCTAATACTCAAAATAAGTAATTTCCAGTATTATATTGGCCAGTATTCCGGTATTATATTCCAATATTAAATTAAATTTTTGTAAAAAATAATAATATTTAATGAAATTCTTTATATGCTTTATATTATTAAACAATATTTTTTATTAAAATAATGATATTAATATGAATTACTCATTCATATCAGTGAATACTGATAAAAAAGATTATTTTCGACGTATCTTATCATACAAATAATATGAATTCATTTACTACAGATATCGTTTTTTTTTTTAAGACTTTTTTTCTTCCCAAGCAAGCAACCACAGAGACAGTGGGCTGTGGAGTATCATAGTAGCTGGGATTTTCTAGGAGAGTTATCTCTAATTCAGCGAGGATTTACTCGCCAATGAATCTTTAAATTAGATGCTCCATTCTTTTCGTACTGCGTTCCTCCCCGAAGGATAAAGTCCCGTTCGCTCAATCACCTATATCATGGAATCGTCGACTATAGTCAATTCCTTCCACCCTTCTTTCGTTATCGAACCTTTATGCCTTCCCTCTCCTCAGTTCCACTACCGATATTTGTGTCTTGCCGTAGGCTCTTAGAAAATCCCTGCTCTTACAACTGTCTCCGTTATTTTCACTCCGTTCGTACAGATCTAAAATTACGTCATAACTTTATTTTACAAATTTGCGAGCATCAAGCTGGATACTACTACTATTAGTGGCATCAAGTATCGTTATATTAATTAATGATGGAAACGCAGCCTAATGTAGTTTAGTAAGAAGCAGAGTTCGGCCACGAAAATGGCCGTCCCGCAGGAGGGTGCAAGACGGAGGACGAAAGATAGCGGCATGAGGATGATGATAATCCAGCTTCTAGCCTAGTCCTATCCCGAGGGATGCAGGGATTAATTGACACATCGGCGTCTTGGAGGAGTCTGCTGGGCTGACGCCTCTGCTTTGGCACCCACCGACGTGACTGATGAGACGCCTGGAACAAGGCGTCGGGAAAAACACTCGTAGATTCGTGGCTTTTTTGTAGAAAAGGTATCCAGCAAGAATTACCGACGAAGCATAGAACGTCGGTCGCGCCTCTTCTCCTGGCAAATAACTCAACTAATCAGACCACGTCCTCCTTCATCGTCCCATCCACGGCGTCCCCGAACTAAAACATCTCAGCTGGAGGGCACGTAGATGTAACAGATTGAAATTTAATACGAGCAGCATGGTGACACATACGAAAAGATGAGATGTTACTTAAGGTTTCGTAGGACACACCTCGTGACGGAGATAACGCCGTCTTGGATAGAAATTCATTAATGTGGATTCGACAGTTAAAATCGTAATAACGGGATAATTAGTTTAATTTCTGTTGGCTATAATTCATAGAAGCTTAGAAATATAACTGAAACAAAGAAGAAGTATTCTTTTAAATTAAATAATAACTAAATTTAGTCGAAAATTGAACAATAAATTTAATATAAAAGTTTTTATTAATATTATCATAGCATTTGCATTTTTTAATATTATGAAACGTAATTTTTTAATTATAAATGTTGAAAATTTTATTTCAATTTTAGTAGATATAGAATTTTTGTCCGCTCTCATCTCTAGAAGTATAATTATAAAGAGATACGCGATTATTATATATAGGCTCGCAAATCACAAAGAGATGACCGAGGCAGCGAGCGATAAGGGATAACACGGTAGTTGAAAGCAAAGAGTCGACGTGTACGAGGCGTCGGTGGCGGCACCCCATGTGAGTTATGGCCGTCCCGACGCTCTCTCCCGCTAGTCCTGGGCTCAATTTACAGATGATTCCGCGTGTTACCGCCTGGCCAGCGGCTGGTTAACCTCCGTGCCAAACACTTAATCTTCCGACGTGTCCTGCGGACGGTCTGACCACGTTTTGGAGTCGGCACGACGTTAAATCGCCGTTGTATACGCAAGATCGACACGAGAAAGAGAGAAACGGGGATAGATAAATAGACTAAGACGTTTGTAGGGTCCCGGATGTTGCCGAACGACGACCCTAGTAGCCCATAAAGTTGGCCAACCCTTCGGATTGTATCTCTATCCACTATTATATGAGCTTCAATGACATGTGATATGTCATGTAATTCAACGTGTAAAATTAATGCACGTTAAAAGCACACATTTTGTCATTTATTATTTATTCTATTTTATTATTTATTTCATTTGGGAAAAATTTGTAAGTAACTTATTGAGAATTCTACGAATTAATTTCGCTACGTTAAGTCGGATAAATATTTGCGGACACTCATTTTCCGAACAACTTGTTGGCTATTGTAAGGCTATCGGAGAGACCAATAAATTTGTGCTGTGAATCTCTCCACAAATTTATCGGTTGATCGTCGATAGCTTCATAATAGCCAACAAGTTGTTGGAAAAACGTGTGTTCGGATATCTTCTCAACTTAACGCGTCAAAGTTATTTCGCGAAACTTTTATTTCATATCATGCGCAATTTTATTGAAATTTATGTATAATGAGTGAGCGATAATAAGTGAAATAAATACATAATGTATCTTATAATATACAGTACATTAATCTTACGTATATAAATTACATTGTAGATTGCAAGTGTGCCATAAGTTATACGAATTAAGAAAGACATTTCTCAAAAATAATCAGCATGCAGTTTTGCTCAGAAACTGCATGCTAATTATTTTTGAAAAATTTCTTTTTGGACATCATTTTTGTGAATTGAAAAGATTGTGAAGAAAAAATAAATCATGATATTTTGTAAACATCCGCTCTATTTATACCTTGGAATCTGTAGTTTTTGCACGTTATGTAGCCCAGATGTGCATCGACGCTAGTAGAAAAGGAATGGTTTGGAACTATCATTAGCCGACGGATAGTGGCACCCCGTGGTGAGCCACAATGTAGCGGCGAAGAGCCAATAGACTCCTAACACGCCGTAAACGACACACCGAATCCTAACTACCTTGTTAATTGACATTCAAGTTGTCATTATGAATTTCTGACAAATTTATATATAGTAATCATGTGTTTTTGTTTAATTTAACGTAGATCTTGCTAGAAATAATGGTCATCAGTAGGTTCATTTGTCGGTTCTTCATCAAGATTTTTAGATTAATATTAATTTTTAATCAATATAACTTCAATCAACAATTAACTTATTATGGTAATCGATTAATTTTTCTAAATTATTTATTTTAAATTATTAATTATTTTTAATAAATAAAATATAATTATTACAGTAAGCTTTAAAGTTTAAATATATTATATTATTGTAGTACACTATTGTAGTTAGCCAATGATATGAATTTAAAGATACTTTTTATTTATAGATTTAAAATCTAATAATTGTGAAAATATATTTCTTGTTAATATTTATGTGATTATGAAAAGTGAAAAGTAAAATTTGGCGACTCACCTTGCTGATTACTTTTCCTAGTAGTTTTCTTTTCCTTCATCCAGGGATATTCAGGAACGTTGACACCCGAGGGGTCAGCGACACCGTGGGGATCCATCATGGTATGATACGCGGGATGATGAGCACCAGGACTGATGGAACCACCAGTTCCCGGCGAGTGTTGGAGACTGCTATCCCCAGTTAATTGTGGCAACGCCGTCATAAATTCGGCCATGGAAGGCTGACTGTTGATGAAGCCGGTTTCGGCGGATCCGCATGTTGGATCCATGACTGGATGATGAGTCCCGTGCGGGGGCAGCCCGGCTGGGGTACTTGCCCCCGCGGCCACCGTGGCCAGCCAGAAGCCGCCCCCTCCGTCGTTCGCCAGGACGGGTGTCGTCGGCCTCGTCTTCACAGTCGATAGCTCTTTACTCGCGTGGACCAAATTTTGAAGATGATTGTTGAGTTGCAGATTGCCAGAGCTGGACAATTGTAATTGGTGTGATTCCTCTTCGGAGTGTACCAATGCTTGTTGCTTGCTACGCATGAGATAACATTCACTAACTTGCACTTGTAGTTTATTTCTGTTTTCTGATAACAAATGTAATAATGAGAGAATGATTTGTTAATTCTTGATAAAATATAGTTGCGGAATATTAGGGGAGCCTCTTTTCTCGATATTCCTTTTTGATATAATTTCCAACCGTGAACCGTGTAGATTTTGAAAGAAACACACACTGTGCACTTAAATTCACTTGATAAATGTCTCACTAACAGTTTTGTCTATTTTTCAAGTTTCAAAATGTACGTACGTATATATATATATATATTATACATTTATATTAAAACATTGCATTGCCATTAACTATGGAAATTCATTACTTCATTCATTTATTCAAAATCTGTTTTTGAGAAGACTAAAGAAAGCACAGATCTGCTTGTATAGGCTATTACATTTTTTCATACATTGTCATTAGTACGCGAGTCGTACGTATGATGCAAAATCCTAATCATTCTTTACTTTAATGACACAAATCTATTACTTTTCTTTTTCACGCGAGCTTTTCAAGCATCGCTTTTTCTTTATTACACTTATTACTTACTTTCGTTTATGTCAAGGGAGAGTACATCGATCTCTAATTGATTAATTACAATCATTTACTACTTATTCACTGCACACTATAGTATTCACGATAGTACTCACTATCATCGTCATAAATTATTCCCCTTTACAAAAATTAACTAAAGTAACTTGTCTTATGATTTTTAACCTGGTATCAACAGAGAGAAAGGATTTTTGGACCACGCTACGAACATGACACTGCTTAGTCGCGGTCAACGTAGCTCGGATAAGATTCGATTCATAGATTCGCCATCTCAATGCGGGAACAATCAAGCACAGATCACCACTGTCACACGTAATCAACACGACAAGTTGATCGATAGTCCGACCGATCGACGGAGAACGCCGTACCGAATCGCGCGTACCGCGGCTACCGATCGGCCAAAACCCAGACAAGCGGGCTAGGGTACGCCAAGTCACCGATCGCGGTATACTTGCTAAGTGACAGAGGAGAGAGAGAGGATGTAGAGATAGCAGCCGCGAGAAAGTGGGGGGAGGTCCGAGAGACCTGTGGTGGAGGTATCCGTCGTGTGGAAGGTGCGGCAGGAGAGGCGAAGGACGTCCCGTAGAAAGAGACGGCCGTCTCCAGTCGCGAGGACCGAAATTTCCACGATCTTTTTCGCCTCTCCGGTGTTCCCGGTGTCTCTGTTGTTACTGCTGTCTCTTTCCTCGTTCCGGGAGGGGGCGGTTGGGAGTCCACTTCGGCATCGAGGTGGAAGTCGTCCTTTAATGTGGCGGCGGCCCGGTCACGTGACTTCACTTGCCGGAATGGAGCGACCAATCGTAGAGCGGTAACACGAGCGGTGAGGCACAGCCCTCCGCCAACGTAGGCGGGCTGGCCTGTCGTGGCGACGGTGGCCTTGGAGGGCTCGGAGGGCACACAGCCAGGAGGGTACGACGATCAGGTCCGTGCCGTGAGAGTGCAGGCGGGCGACTCTCGTGCTGACGAGCACGAGGCCCGTTTGGGCGTCCACGGTTACTCGGCGCAACTGTGGGCGGTACGCGCGAGCGCGTCATTCGGCATCCTGCCAAGTAGTGGGGAACTTTCTCACGTGCTCGGCCACGCGGTCCTCCACCTTCGCCTAGGATAAGCGTCCGAATCGAGGTATGATAATCTCTCCTTTATTAACCCACGAATGATACCCGCGAATTCATCGTCAAGTCCGCGAAACGATCAGGAACATTAAAAACGGCTCGTTAAATTGCATATTTACTTTTCGTCATTTCGTTTGATTCTTTTTGGGTTTGGTCCAATGATGTTTTTTTTTTTCGTCGTGTTTGATGCTGAGTGTAATAATAATAGAATGGTCTTTGAGTCGGATCCAATTTTCCCTAGAATAATTAAAAATTGTGACTCGTGAGCGCGTATTTTTGCGATTACCCGTTGAAATATTGTTACACAAATAGAGTAAATAGAGTACCTATTTACTTCTCGGTCTTATTTATTCATTTATTTATTCGTTACGGCAGAGAATTTATCGACGCGTGATACGAGAAGTTTCAAGCATCTGCTTACGATTAGTATATGTATATAAATATAAATCGTTTTATTTTGCATATTTATATTTAAACTATACAAAATATACAAACACAAAATGCTCCTTCAAAAGTAAATTTGGTACTGGATCGGTTCATAGATCGAATGCAGCCGTGTCGTTATTGCAACGGTCGGGGTTGCCGGGGGCGCGGCGGTTCGCTGTGGAACAGTTTTGATGACAGATTACCCTGATCCGCTTTGTGGAGGAGCTTTCATTTAGACAGGCAGTTTGATTGAAAAGTTCACTGTCGCTTCCAAAGAAAAAATTTGTGCTACTACCCTCATCGAGCGATCCGCATGAAGCAAGAGTCATTTACTTGCTAGAATCGATCCCCTTTAGCGTGAGAAGATCAAACCTACCGTATCCTATATGTTGCAGCAGTTAATTAAATAGACGATACATTTACGTACCTTTCGTTGCAATAAAGATATTCATATAAACATTTAGGTTCGTATATTATCTTCTTTTAAACTTTATGTAAATCTTAATGAGAATGCCAATAAATAAATAAATGTTTGAGGTACAGATATATGACACAAATGATTATTAAAATCTAGTAAAAAATATAAACAATGCAAAATATTAAAGAGTTGAAAAAATGTTTGAAAAACGTTTTTTATTAGAAAAATTTTATTTAGGAAAATGAAATGAGATATATTTTAATCGTCTATTTGTGTGTGTATGTGTGTATGTAAATTCGTATTAATAATTTATTCAATTGCGTCAGTGGGTTAGAAGGAAATTTTCGAGGGGAGGGGGGGGGGGGTAAGGGTGTCAACCATTCTAGAGCGCGAAGCGGGAGCGGATGGTTTAGAGAGGAGGCAAAAGAGGGCGAGTGAGCGGGAGTAACGAAGAGAGACGGGAGAACGGAGAACACCCTCCACATCTGCCACCAGATTTAACTATACATTACAGACACACGATATGTCAAAGTCCTATACTTCATATCGACTCTGCCATTTATTAAAAGTTTCATCGCGCGCGCCTCGCTCGCGCCACCGATGTTCGGCAGCCCGACCCCTTCTTTCAGGAGCACTCCGAAAACATATAGGAAGAAAGGCCCGAAATATACGAACGAAAAGTTCGAGAAAAGAGCGAACGGGGGAGAAAGGGGGTGCGTTCCTCAGATCGACACAGTTGCAGCGCTTCGCGCGATAAAAGCGACTGCGCTATCTTTCTTCGGCGATTCTTTATTTTACTCTCTTTGCCGTGTAAGGCGGAGTTTCCCCGATAACGGATTCCTCGGGAGAACTACGCGGCGATAATTTTCACCGTTCGGATCTGTACGCCCGTTTTATTAATCTCTCGTCGTTTGCAAAAATAATTCGTCGTTTTGCACTTTGCAATATTCCGAAAGTTGTCACCAAAATTTTTTTTCATTTTAAAGCAGCACGTTGTCGCCAATATTTTGTCGAGGATAATAAGTTATATTTGGAGCAATTTTGCGCACCGCGAAAAGTTTAATGCCAGAAAAATAAGATTCTTTCGAGCTCG
Organism: Pogonomyrmex barbatus; assembly: GCF_055798465.1. Taxonomy (NCBI): domain Eukaryota; kingdom Metazoa; phylum Arthropoda; class Insecta; order Hymenoptera; family Formicidae; genus Pogonomyrmex; species Pogonomyrmex barbatus. The sequence continues at coordinate 12,333,285 of NW_028297116.1, forward strand.
CTTCTTTTTGTGACGACCGCGCAATTCTGCGTGTCGGGTCTTCGCGTTTCCTCCGGCTGCTGCCGATTGCGAAATGAAGTTTTATATTAAGCTTGGAGTTTTCTCTCTCTCTCTCTCTCTCTCTCTCTTTCTCTTTCTCACTTATTCTGTACGCGCGTCTCGTCATTCGTTTTTTTCCTTTTTTCCCATGCCATCACTTTTTCTCCCACGCTCGTCCTCGTCCCTTACATATTTACGTACTGATAGATCGTTATATCGGCGTTTGCATATATATTGATGTTGCTGTCTCTCCTGCGATGACGCGTGATATATGTGCTATAGGGAGTACGAAAAACGCGTACCTATATCTTTGCAACAATTCTTCAATGTTAAATACCTGTTGTTACAATAACTTAATATTACTATACATTTAATTATGTATGTCTAATGACGCGATAAAGCACTCTTGTCACATATGCAAACGAAAATTTAAGTAGCGCATTTTATAAGAGATCCAGAAACTATTTAATATTGACTAGGTCATGGTTCTTCTTTCAACGAGTCATTATAATTAGTCAAAAGAAGTGCGTACTAAAAGTAGCGTTTCCTAGCATTAAAAGTAAACCATCTTTCATCGCCATTTTAGCATAGCAACCGGCAGTCCACGAGTAGGGCTCGACCTGTCAATCTTACGAGATCACGGAGACGGGTCTTTGCCGTCCTTGCTTCTCTGGAAAGGAGAGGCTCGCTTTTCGTACCTAAAACTCCTTTCCCCACTTCGACCCTCTTTCAACTTTTTTCTTCTTCGTCGTCTGGGGTAAAAGCGAACTCGTTAGACGCTCCAAGTGAAATTTTCTCTCGTCCCGCTGGGTAGCTAGTGTACCACCGGAAATACTATGGAACGCCTACTTTCACTACCGCTTCTTAAATTCACTTTGTCCCTTTTCACATTGTTTCGAGGATCAGTTAAAAATTATTGCTCAGCTTTTTCTGAAAAAGATGTGATTAAAAGATGTGATTAAAAATTAGAGATGCGATTTTTAATGAAATAAATCACGCAATGCGAAATTTAAGAAATTTCTTACTCAAATATAAATTTCTGATTTTCTTTAAATACAATTCAAAGATGGAAACTGTTTAATATGCAGCCGTATAGATTTAAATGACCGATAAGAATTTAATAAAAATTTGATAAAAATTTGATGTATAATAATTATGGCGTAATAAAAGCAGATATGATTGTTAAACGGTCAATAGGGATAGGGAAATCATTGGTAAAGCGAACGTGAAGTAAGAGATTGTTACCACAGGGATATATACGTAAAGGTGAGCTGGTTCGTGTTGAACAGCAACGGTGGTTCTTGCGATTAGCGCGCGACTAAGGGGAACTCCGTGGCTGAGGAGTCTGAGGTTTTAATTAAGCATTCACTGCGGATGATATCGCATGCCTCTTTATACTTCATAGCGGCCAGATGTTGCTACGAGAATATTCCTTGCCTTAAGTCCTCTTCCCTCTGATTCGAGCCAGCCAGAACCGCACGAGCGACGTTTCTCCCGTCGCTATTTCGTTTTAATTATGCATATTTAATTTGCTTATATTTGCTCGGCTCCTATATGACATGTCGGCAGAACTCGATTTGACTATCGTTTTTTGTATAGCGATTATTCATTTCTTCGATTCATATACTAATTAACAGGTCGTATCGAATCTTTCTTCGACAATTAGATCACTAGCAAAAAATTTCTATTTGTGATTAGTAAACGCTGGAGTGTGACTGCATTATTAATTGTGTCTCTTATCACATTGCATTTATTATATTGGAATTTATAAGATCTCATACGAAATTTTATCATTTTTCTCCATTTTTTTCCATAGTTGATTCGAAACTTTCCTTTCGAATTATTCTTTATGGGGAAGAGAGAACCGAGGGATCTCTCCGCGAGTATCCGTGGAACAAATCTACCTCCAGAACTCGAGGTATACACAGTTCTAGAGCCGACACTTGGCGCAAATTGCCCCAGTAAGTGTAGTACATTAATCTTTGGTTTGGTTTGGTCTCGGCCACCGCGTGTGTTGCGGTGGCCGCATTTCTCGTAAACCTTCTCTTTCTCCACACCGACATGCCGCATGTCCGAGGACCTTCTCTACGTTTTCGTATCCCTCTTTTCTCTCAACCACCTGACCATACACGTTTACTTCTAAATGTCACATATAGAGACGGACCATGTAAAACTGCTTTTATTAATGCAAACAGTCTTTTTAGAATTAAATATTTTTATTGTTCATATTCAATCTCGCTAAGACGTTTCCTGTACTAGAGACTCGCAATGGAAATTATGACTGCGTTTAAGGAAAGTAATATGTATGTGTATGTAAAATAAGCAGGAAGTGTAACGTGCATATATTTGAAAATACGATAGCCTACTGGGTAAAAGTACAACGCTTTTGTTGTCTCACCCTTGTCGGTCTCTCATATTCCACTTGTCCCCGAATGAGTTTCGCCAACCCTTCCGCTCCTAACAGGCCACCTTAACTGTAACCTCTGCACACACTTGCTACTCGGGTGGTCAGAAAGCCAGACCCGGCCTTTCGTAATGCGAATACCATGTCGCACACCAGGAATTTGGGATATCCAGCGCAAGCCCTTCTTTATTCGATTAAATAAATTGGCAACGATTAGGTCGACGTGGGTTTTCCGAATGGAACTATATGTCCGACGATGATCGAGCATAATTAATTGCAGCTACTTAACATTTGTCTATGTTACTTTGCTACAGAGTGTTATATGGGAGTGGCATCGTGAAAAAAATAATATTATAAAACTTATTGAACTAAACAAAGAAAATGATTTCAATTTCAATATAACTTGTGACATATCTGTTTATAAAATAAATCACAATGTATTTAATTTTTATTGATAAAAATTTTTTGTTATTTAACATTAGTGAACATTAGTTTTAATATTAAAAAATGAATTAAAAGATACAAATTAAATAATTAACAAATATAAAATAATATATAATATTGTAAATAATAGAACGATGTTATTGTTACGAAAACATCTTAAATTTTGGACTTGTTTTTGAATATAATGTTAAAAACTTAACTCTGGAAGATATTAAAGTTGCAATGAATTAAATTGTTAATGAATTAATCAGACAAAAAAACAATTTGTGGAATACTTTATTTAATGTTTAAATATCTTACAATATTTATATGGTAATACGAACTCATTGGTGATATCTACGGTTCCTATTAAATATAGGATACAAGAATACATTTAGGCTTTCAGGTAATTCTCTGATTTTATAAAATATGGGCAATCCTTGTGTGTGTGCGAAATTAGGCAGCGAAATCGGCCTATTTCTGACCTATGCAGGTTCTCGCTAATTGTATCGTAACGACGTTATAACTCGACACGTAATCTGAAGATATGCTATAATCGCCACTTGAACAGATTTCGATGATAAATCACGCATAACGTTTGACTGCTTGTCGTTTTGCTAAGCTGGAAGTAGATAAGGGAAAACAAAATTAACTTCCCTTCTGAGAATAAGATATGAAAAAAAAATAACGTTTCTCCAATCGATCAGAAAGCAGATCCACGCAATCATGCTCTGTATTTGCCGTTAGGTGTATCATATTATTCGCGAACACCTTCAGTGTTCTAACTTTAGGCGTCTCATCACCCCCTTATGGAGCTTGATGACTTGCACATTCGTGACCAGGCATCCAGAGCACGCGGTATGAATCTCCTTCATGTGCATGTGCGATGGACGATGTGTTTCACCCTTCGAGATCGTTATCTGTTCGGATCACATGTCCATTTATTCTTAACTGGAAAAATATAATCACTGAATGACGTTGCTGTTATCTATTTTGATATTTTAGATATACATATATAATTTTTATAAATATGTGAAACAATTTTTTCAAGATAATACTTTGTGCAATAAGAGAATTTTAATTTTGAATTTTGATTGAAATTAAAACGTTTTATTTATACGTTAATACAAAAAATTTATTAATTAATAAAATTCATAATTACAATATTAAACATTTGATTAAATATTTTTAATCAAATAATGGAGAATTAAAGAAACAGAATTAAAGAACACAAAAGTATTCTTATTTACTGTATATATATATATATATATATATATATATATATATATATATATCTCTTATGAAGCGAATGAAATAAATATAATGCTTCAAGTCTGAAATTGATATCCATCATTTTATGCAATTACCGAATGTATCAAAATAACGAGATTATACTGGAGATGTTAGTTTTGAATAAGATTAAACTGGCTTATCTTAGTTTATCGCTGTATCCAAAAACTTTTTGCTTACGATATTCCTGGCACGTGCTCAATACATTACCTTAATGAATTAGAAATTGGTCGAGTATTCACAGCGGACCGAAAGTTCAATTAACTTTAAGAATCAGATGACATATTTAATTTCCTCGAGATAATGAGAGTAGGTACGAGGAAGTGAGGCCGGCAGTGGGCGGGAAGATACCGGCAGGAGTTCCGGAAGAAGACGCCGTTCCTTCATGTTGATGTTAAAAGGGAGAAAAGAGCGTCAAACTTATCGAGAGAGGAAAACTGCTGAAAGAGAGATATGGAAAATTAAAAACATTCGTATTAAAGACGAACGAGAGTAAATGTATGTATTTGCAAAGAATTTTATCATAAGGCATTAACATTCAAATATCTTGTAAGATGATTATAATTTTTCTGAACATTATATTAATTTTTTTTCTTCTTTGTCTTTTACTGTTTATAAATTTTATTATACCGCTATTATATTAAGAGAAATATTAATATATCACATTTTGCATGAAAGAATATTCAATATCGGATTATGTCTTTATATCTCATCTATCTTATAAACTATAAATATATAATCTATACATCTTAAAGTTGAAATGAGAATTATAAATAGTACAAGATTCATAGAGAGATGAAAAATCCATGCGTCTTAAAGTAACATATTGAACTTTCGAGGAAGTGTAATGATCAATTGATTATGAAGAAACAATATAGGAACGTAATGGTAAGATCCGCTGTCGTGGCAGAATTTTGTCAGGAACCTTTTATCCTTTGGCAAGAGGAGTAAATTGTGCGGTCACGACGTACATCTATTTGTCACTTGGACCGTCTCGTAGCAGACTGTCTTCGAAAAGACAGTAGGGCGTCGTGACGCCTGGCCAGAGTCCGACACCACGTCGTACGTGGTCTTTCTTTTCCAACAGTCTTCCCTTTCTCCTCTTCCTCTTGGGACCACTCCATCTTTCCTCCCTGAACCGGATCCTCCGAGAGAAGTAGGTAGCCCTCCGTTAAAGAGGTAATTTGTGCCACGAGCAATCCAGCACACTTCCGAAAGTTGTGCACCTTTCCGCGAAATCCACGTTATTGCTTGTCAATACGTTATTGCTTGTGAAGCGAAATTCTATCAGTGCACGTCTCTGCTGTCTTTTCATTTTGTATCATTACAAAAAAATCACGCATGAGATAACGTATTTGACAAAGGTAAAATTACTTTTTGACAAAAGTATATTACTTAGCATTTAGAATATATGAGTTAATTTTGACTTTTGTCATCCAATTATAGTTTAATCTTAAGTACATCCACGTTAATCGCATCTGGATTATTACGCGCGACATTTTCAATACCTGATTTATCCGTCCTCTCTCTTTTTTTCTCAAGAGCGACTACGAAATAAACTCAAGTCAAGGTGGAACTAAATCCCTATTTTATTTACCGAAAGGAGGCTGGGGTAAAAACGGGGGCCGGGGAGGGATCTCGGCTGTGTACTAAATTTAAAAGTAAAACCTCTGCCTTTGTTGCCGAATCCCCGTGCTGAAAGAGAAGGTTGCTCTGCTTCCACGAGCCATTCAACAGATTTAAATAGCTCCCGAGCTCCCAATAGCTCGATGGCTCTTTTTCGTTGTTTTAAGGCTCCCGCAGTCTGTAGGTTAAACGATATCGCATTCTCATCGGGCAACGTAACCGCGGGCTTCGATGCAATTTGTCAAGAAAGAAGCCCTATTTGTAAATTACGTCTCTCTGATGCGCTCTATTCGATTTGCCGTATAACGTCGAAATATATGATCACACCCCGTAGGTGGAAAAAAGGCACGCCATTGTCTGTTTGCTAATAGTCAATAATACTTTGCGCGTACATTGTGCGAAATTTCACGTCAGACGTTTCTGCGCGTGAGGTTGCTGGCTTTACAAGACCGGTGATCGGCTAAATCGAATCATAAAAGAATCCTAATTAAGTTTCTCGCTCTTTTGTGCGAGGGCGAGCTTGCGGGTTACGCGAGAGCTTACGAAGTAATGACGATGAGAAAGCGCGAGCAGGGCTCACTGTCTTCGCCCGCGAAATTGGGACTTCCGACTTTCGCTGCCCCGCTAATTTTGAATAATATTCGCGGCAGGCATCGCAAGTATTCCTTTTCAGTTGTAGTTTTCTAACTGTAAATGGCTAGATGCAATAAAATGCAATAGTAATTTATTAAAATTGGTATTGCCGTAATTTATGATCATTTAAAATCAGTACCACGTAAATTTTCTGATTTTTAAAATAATAAAGTTAGTTAAGAGACAAAGTAAAAATGAGTAAAATTAAACAAATTTAAAAACAATAGTTTTTGTAAAATGAATAATACTGATCGAGGTAATTAGCGAAGTCGTAATAGTTTTCAAAGATACGTGGAAATTGTGACCGTAAGATTTCGGTAACAAAAGCTAACCTTTGACCACAAAGCACCTGCTAGAGCTGTAAAAAGGACAATAATATTTTTATAATTGAAATTAATTGCACGTTGACCGTAGCACACATGCTTGCACGGTCCGCAATAAAAGTAGAAGTCGCCCCACGGGGCGACGACAAATGGAAACAAAGTGACTGTATGGTGACTTGCCCTCCGTTTAAGTAATATAACGCAAAAGAGCTGCTTGGATTCATTAGAATGCATCTCAAAGCTCTTTTCATTAGCATTTCGCGACCTACATGCAGCAATTGTAACTCAAATCGGAAAAAAAAAGCTTTGATTATATTTTATTTTCTTTGTATAATTTTTATATTTAGAATTGTACAATAAGTTCAGAACATGTATAATTGTTCACTTTTTTTCTTATACACATAAAGCATTGGTGGATATATTTAATTTAAAGGCAATAATTCTGAGTCAGTAAATTGGAAAGTTCTTTAATGAATTTCGATGGTCTCATTTTATCCGCCTCATTTAAAAGCATGGCCGATCGTGTACACAACTATTCACAAAAATCAAAGAAGTTAACATCAAGCACCACCGTTGCCTATAAGTAGCCATCAGCAGCTGAATTAAAAAACAAAAATCTATAGAATGTCCGACATCTTGAAGAAACTACATTTAAGGAAGAACCGCGTTCGTTTCAGATGCCGCGCACCCAATCATCAAAGTCGCATTTTCAGCATAATGGGTGTGTTTAGTCGATGGGAGCTGTCGAGAGGAATACAAGCGGGAGGGCAGGAGAAACGATCGAGTATCCCGAAGGTCTCAGCCAGTCGACTATCTGGAGACGCACCGGACTCTCGATCGTGATCGAGCCCCCTCTGCCACCAATAATCATCGGACGGCCGCAATTACGATGCCCGAGGCGGCCAATCGGCGTCCATAAAGTTCCTACCTCTCTCTCGGCACTCTATTATTAGGCTGTATTATCGTAATGCGCCATCCACCATGTCCGAAGCCAACGAAATGGCTTCTATAATAGGGACAATCGGATCCGACGTTTACCTCCCAGCATCCTCTCATGCGATCATCATGTACAATGATGATCGCGAAATCACGAATGGTCTTGCTCGCTCGCTTCTCCCATCGCGCGATGATTTTCCTGCCTTCGAGCGGCCTACGATGTTTAAATATGACGCGATATCCTCTGTGATTCATGGAAATTGAATTGAAGGTCAAACTCGTTGAATTAAACTGGGAAAACCTGTGTGAAATAGAATTTCCATTATATCTTCTGTTTTCTTGCTTGATGTTTATCAGCTGCTTTATTAGCTCGAAGCTACATTTGTTAATATCTGCATTATGACGAATAGATCTATATCTCGACATTCTCTTCACATGACACAAGCTCAAGACTTGCGATACAAACGAGCGCTATGGAAACAAAGTATATTCTCAAAGAAATAAGAAGTCTCATAACACACTAATATGACTATCGTAAGAATCTTACATCAGAAGATATCCCGTAGCATCCGGTTTTTTTAGAAATCTACGCCGAAGGCTAACAAAGTCATAGTATAAATTTGAAAATGTATATTTTCGTAAATATCAGAAGTTTATTATCTATTTTTAAGATAAGATGTTATTTATTCAAATTTCTTAAATTTAAATTAGATGAAAGAGTAAATCGTGAATAATACTTTCTCTATGAAAGTGGCTGATCTTGATGTGTTAAGCAACAAATTGAATATATACTAAATTATTTGGTCAAAAAGAAATCATACATGTATGCCGCATGAAGGAAGATTTTCAACGATGTTTGCTTGATTCTTGCTCACAATGTCTGTCATATGGACGAGAGAGGTGAATAGTTGGGCAGGAGAATGTGGCCCCTTTCCCCCATCGTGGGTGGTTGGACGGTCTGAGCAACGGAGGCGGGGGAGTATTGAGGGCGCTAATGTTCCCCAGGCAGGAAACGCCGTCTCCATCCTGCACCCTCTATCTCTTCGCTTGCTCGCCTATTTTTATTCGTCTTTATCTGAGACTTGAGTCGGTTCCTCTCCATTTCCTCTTGAGGAGTTCTTCCTCCTCCTCGCGCCGCCATCGCTTCTCAACCGCCACCGCCGTCGCGGCATTCTACCTTTTCCCCTCCGGGTACCGATGCGGTGACAACAACATGCAAACATTCTGGTATTTGCAATTCGAATGCCGCAAAACGGGGACGGAAAGCCGCGACGGAACAGCCCGAGGCGGTCCGCTTAACTTCTCGAAGACGCGGCCGCGACTACGAGCTCGCTATTCTATTACCGCTCGGATAAGAGTTGTCGCGGAAACCGCTATCGTATGCCGACAAATTTTTAAGAAGTGATCGAAGTAGTTGATATAACAATAAGTTTTATAATATATTCAACTTTATGATTATTTCATAATTATTCATTGTTTGTCAATTGTAATTTATCCATTCATTTTAAATCTATAAAAGGAATGTTTAAATAAGTTAATATATATATTAATTTATTTAATATATATATTAATAATATTAATATATATATTATTTGTTATAATATAATATGTATTACAAATGTAATTTGTATTTTATTAACTTCTATTAAGTTACATATAAATTATAAAGAGTTGAATTTTATATTCTTCTATATAGATATTAAAACATAAATATAATCAATAAAGGATGAATGCAGGCATGATCGGCATAATAATATTAGCTGGATTATATATTTTTATCAGAGGATTGTATAATTTGGTAGCAGTATGTAAGTTTTGAAAGTATCTATGTGCAAAGTATTAAAAAAACAGTTAGATCTGTATTACAAAAACCAGTTTTTACTGTATATATAACGACATTCGACGATTTTATGCATGAAATAAAGACATTCATTGTAATGACGGTCGTTCAAGACATGATGATGCATGGAGATGATACGTGAAAAAAAATGCACGTGATCTTAAATATGTAATACGAATGAGAGTAAGCGAATGCGGCATCGATAATTACAAAAGGATCGATAATTTCCTACGTTTGTCGCATTAAATTTTCGTGTCAGATATCTCTATAAGATTGCAATTAATTCTTCAAGAATTTTATAAAAAATTCTTATCTATAAATGTAAAAAAATAAAAGGATATATAAAATATGATAACAAATATGTTATCTATTACAGTACAAATAATGATAGTAATAATTTTATATTCTCATTATCAAGAATGTACTATACGAAATACACATTTTAATATAAATTTTATTTCAAATATAATTAATGTACTTGATGATTATAATCTATGCCTATTATTAGTGTCTTCCAATCTGTTACTAATTGTAAGACTGTATATTTTTAATATTTTTTTTCTTTTATTTCCTTTTTCTTTTCTTTCCTAATTTGCCATGCAGCTACTGCGCATGCGTGTGTTTGCATTTATATGCTGTTGGGGCGAGTTATGGTCGCTATGTAATTAGGTACATATCGTTACGGGGTTGTTTCGTAGGTAGGCGTATTCGGTGTTATTGAACCAATGTTCGCAACTATGGAAGCGAATGTCGCTGGTCATTATTTCACTAATTCCGAATCAACGAGAAATGAGACAGTATTTTCGATTACGGGATACCTAGTTGGATGGTCAAATTTGATGAACAGCTTATAAATGATATTGTTATATTATTATATCACAATAGCTTTTTATTATATATAATTTTTAATGAAAATATTTTGAAATTTCAAAAATTATATTTTAGAGATTGATATTAATTGAAGAGACAATATTAAAGAAAATAGTATTTTAAAAATTGATGACGTGATTATTTACTTTTTTTTTATATATTTATAGTATATCTGTAGTTATTTTTTATCATAATGTTTATAATGTTTCTAAAAAAAAATTCCTCCTTCATTATAGTCGTAATTTATTTATTAGTTGCTACAGATTAATCCAATTTAAAGAAAAGAAGATTAGTTAGACAATTTTTTTCTCGAGTTAAGCAAACTTGGAGATTTGGGATTCAATACAGACAAGAGAACAAAGAAGATTTGCGTGACTCGTAGGCGTGCCACGTGACACACTGTGTCGATCGGCACCGTCGACCAATCGGCTTTCAGTTTGCCCTGGTATACGTTATACCTCGTGCATAGAGATCCTTTGATGTTTCAGGTCACGTGACCCGTCCGGCTTCGATATCAATTCGTGATGCTAAGTACGCCTTCGCGTGTACGTCGTTTCTCACTGCAAAGTTATAGGGACAGCACTTGTAAGCGTCAGAAGGAAATTTCGTCTGTTCTGACAGTCCAATCTCCAGATCTATATGAGCATGATAGTTCACTATCACATTGTGTATAACATTCAAAGTTTTGATTATGAAATGAGATTTAATTGAAGGGTTTAGGCAAGGGTTGATTATTGTGGTGCGTTATTCGTGCTCGTCGAACACAATTTCCGTAAAAATCGCATACTATGTCCGTAAGCTACGCGGATGTTGGGAGAATAACGTCGAATTGGCGCGTACGCGGTGATAAATCACGCATAATTGTTCGTAAACTGTAAAGCGTTTGATAGTGTCAACAAAAACCATCCGAAAGTGGTAACTCATTCGATAGTGTCAACAGAAACAAGTTGTTGGCCCGAAAGGGCAGCTCGCGTCAGGCCCACCCCAGGATTCCGGAGTGTTGGTGATGGATGATCGCAGATACACTGAAAAATGGTGATGGATGGTATATCGTTGCCTATAAACATTGACAGAATCTGTTACGTGTATCCTAATAAGTTATTCTGTACCGTGTCTTAATAATACTCGCCTCCTTCGTTAGAAATACATTTGAAGTACATATTGTCATGAACTATACGTTTTGAAGCAAATTAGAGATAAATCTTTTATTTTTACAAATCTTTTTATATTTATAAAGTGATGTAATATAAAGTGATGTAATATAAAAATATCTCAGTATAATAGTTTATCCTTTCATAATCAATTTGAAATGTAAATACACACATACATTATGCATAATGTTTTTATGTCTTTCATAATATTCTTGAAACTAGAAGATTGATAGTAAAATATTCGTAATTAATTACATCGATATAAAAACATGTAACGACTATAATTCAATAACGCAAAAATATGTTGTTAATGGAAATGATAACTTATGCTGCGCATATGAAAATGATAACTTATGCTGCGCATATGACGAGCACGATCTTTGACGAGAAATTCCCAGATCTCAAAGTGAGCGATGCAGATGGTTACAAAAAGAAGAGGAGTCGTAAGGGCGGCCGGAATTTGATTCTCGGTGACGTATTAAATGTGTGGTAGCGCCCGTTGGTGTCAGGGGGATTGCTTTAATCAGTAGATTAATTCGTCATGGCCTCGCAGCGTAGCAACGTCCTTTGTCGGCCACTCGTAAAATATGAGCCAACGTACATAATCAACTATTTGTGGTAATGAATATTATGCGGCCAGAGAACGTGTCATTAATAACGCCGAGCCGTGCTACGCAATCTTTTTTCTTCGCGAATGCCGTACATTATATACACGTACACCCTCTATTACCAAATCCGTAGAAAAATAGCTCGCGCTCGGTACGTCCTTGGTGCCTATAATTCTCTCCGTTGAACATTCAATTTTATATCAAAAAATTCTCCTTGTAGCAAAATGAAAGCTGAAGCGTTCGTTGCGAGTAGCGCATACATGTCAATAGCAATTTAGAATACGATAACTTAATACAGACGAAATGTAAGTCAGCAAACTATCATCGATTGTGTTTTCAAAGTTTGCTCTATAATGCCGCTTTAAATGCTTATCCATGTTCGATAACTTTCGCGCCAACGCGCGCACGGCGCTTACGTCCTTTAAACCTAAGCTCTATAAAGTGAATAGCGACGCGAAGTTGGATCGGCCACCGTGAGAGCGGTTGGCGAGCTTTTGGTAGCTCTACAGAGAGCTCCAAAACGATCTCTTTCCTCTTCCCTTTCTCCTCATCCGTCCCTACTCCTTCGGCCGTGTGCCGTCACAGGTTCACCTCTTGGCTGAACCCCTCCTGGACAACTCCCCGCGGCGAGAAGACAAATGAGCTTGAGGTGAGAACTTGCCCGATAAATACCAAAGGCGACACAGCGTTTGACCAGGGAGCATATAGCGCGGAGAGGGCAAGAAATACTGCGTCGGACGGTCCTTTCGCCCTTTAGGACCTTCCTGCGTATCCACGGCCCGTGGCCGCGCTTCGCCCCTTCGCTACGGTTCCTCCCCCGATGCACTGACACAACCCCCAGCAACCTGCAACCTCCGACCTTTCTCGTCTCCGGCTAGCCGCGAGACTCATTTACCCTCGACGAAACTTTTCTATACCTTGCTTCTGCAACGACGCACAACGCTTTAATCGATTTCTTTGTTTCTAACGCAAACGGGGCATCTTTCTTCTGAATAAATTTTGTGATAGATCGTGACGTGTTTTGTTAATAAATAATTTGATAATAAATATTTTTGAATAGGATTTACGGCACAATTTAAACAAAATATACTTATATACATTAAATATATTTATTAAAAATTGCTTTTTTTGAAATTAAAAAGTAGAAAAAAATGTATATTAATTTAATGAAAAGATATTATGTCTTTAACTAATTATCTTTAACTAATTATTAATATTTATTAATATTTATTATTAATATTAATGTTTTTATGTTAGCAAACAGATTCATTATTTTCGATAATGGAATTTATATATTGTTTTTTATGATTAATTGTGATTATAATTATTTTTGTTCGTGTATGTAGCTTCCGTTACTATTTATTCTGTTTCAAGTTATTTTAGGTACTATTGATGAATTATATGCTTATATAAGACTTCTTTTTTTTATTAACCCTAGTGTATTCTATGGAAATGCATTAATTTTGTGTGCTGGATAGGATTTAGGATTCTATCCGGAAAGCTACTGTGTGTTCGCAAGCGGAACAAATTCCAGTCCCGAACTTGGGTACCACGTGCTCGGTAGTCGCGTGGTTAAAAGAATTGGATATGCATATTCACGGAAGTTATGGCAAGTTTTGTTAAGGTTAATAAGAAACGTGTTGAATTTTATATTTTTTACGAAAAATATATTAACATATATAATATAAAAATAAAGATATTAAAAATTAAAGTCATTTAATATACACGAGCATACCATTTTTATTCAGTTATTTTAAATCTTGTCATTTTATAATGTATTATATAATATTATATTTTTATGTAAGAAAAATTCTGATAAATATTTCGAAGTATAATTTAGAAGTAATTCAAAAGAATCTATTGGATATTGAAAGATATAAAGTGACTGTCAAATAAATAAATTATTCGGATAAGAGCAAGAGGACTTTCGCGATACGTTTTAACGTTTTGCAAACCGAGAGGCGTATCTTTCAGCAGGCGAAAAAATATTTTTGTGCTTTTAGCCGAGGCAGTCATGGGGAGAATCATTTTTCAACGGTGCTTCGTAAAAGAGACAGACAGCGAGAGAAACGCCGGCCGAGGCCGCCGGCGATGTCAAACGTCAGCGAACAGTCTGCTGCCCTCTGCCTGTAATGCGTCTTTCTTCCTCCTTTGACATTTCCGTGTCTTCCATTTCGCGTGCGGTACACACACGAAGCCTATTGAATCCGTCGCGCTGATCCGGCTATGAGACACATTATTGCAATTCCTCTCGCGCCGCGACGTTCTCGTGATCAATTGTACGGGCGTCGTAAGCGAGAAAAATGAACGGCACTCAAAAATTTCTAATTTCAATTCCATCCATTACGTTCCCCCCCCCTCTCCTTCCCTTCTTCCCCCTGTACTGTGGAAAATAAAAAAAAAAGATTCTGCCGATCTTTTATGCCTGTTTTTTTCTCCTTTTGGCGGGGTCGTTAAATCTCGGTATCGCCGTGAGCGATCGCACCGAAATATCGAGGACGGTTCAAATCGACGTTGGGGTCGTTGAAGAAGGAGGTGGAGGAGAAAGGGAGGAAACAAAAGAAAAAGGGAGAGAAAGAGTGGGGCTTGGTACGTAGGGCACGTTCGTGGGACCACCGCCAATGTATGCTGCCCGCATAAACTAACAGGCGCATCGGATTTTACATAAAATTCCGGCCGAGAGCCGTGATTTCAGGAGATGGACGGGTAGACGTGACGAACCACCGACAGTCATTGGTTGCAAAACCGGCGACACAATGCTACGTTGAATTATGATTACGAATTATACGCCGTAATGCTTTACATCCAACAAGCCTTTCTTTCCACGTGCATTATTATAACGTGCGTTAGATATCTCGGTAAACAAATTGACCAAAAGTTAAAAAATATTCAAATCATTTAGATATTAGCGCATCATTGAAAGATATCAATTAAATATCCAATTAAAAGTTTTAAATCGCTACATAATTTTTTATTCATAAACAATATCCAAAAACAACAAGGAAATTGTGCGTTGCCATGGACACGCAATTATTTTACCGAATGGGAAACGCCGCTTCCTAGGAAAGAGCGAAAAATTGCCTTAGCTGGCATCGCGAGCATGCAAATCATCGGGTACCTTCCGCGCGCCAAGCGCAATTACTTCTGATCAGACATCACGTATCCGCCGTTTTGCAGCTCGTGCGAGCAGCTACGTGGTGGGCTTCCAGCGTGCAATTTGATCGTAAATTGCTTCGAGGCAAAATCTTCCGGTGACGAGTCCGTTGTACGGCCGATACGGATGATGAGAGAAACGTATGAGGACAATGAGGGACATAGGGGCGAAGAAACGGTGACCGGAGGGGGAGACGCCGTTGCGAACCCCGGTCGCGATCTCAAGAGGGGGACGGGTGGAGGATGGATGTGAATGCAATTGTTTAATTGGGGAAACGGTGCGAGGGCACATGTATAGACAAAACTGTTAGAGGCGAGACCCATCCATCACCTATGGCGGGCCTTCTCCGACCGGCGAGGTCGCACGGCGCTTTCTGTTTCTAGATTGAGAGCGAAGCGAAAGAGGAGATGATCCGTGTTTGGCCCTCCTGGACTTGCAGTCCGCTCGACTGACACGCGTTGATTACTCCTTATTTGATTTTTACCATCGTGGATGACACGCTGCGTTGACGGACTTCCGTGTGAACATACATCCCGTATCATTACAACGATTTGATAATTAATTGGAACAAAGACATATAGTTATCGATAAAATTTAACAAGCAAAACAATTATTAATACGCAATTATTACGCATGTATATAATTTATTTTATTTTCATACACTTTAATACGTAAATTGATTATACTTGTATTAGTAGATAAAAGTTTCTTTTTTACTTTACAGTAAATAAATAAAATACATTTAATATTTTTTGTAAATAATTCGTTTTTAAAATTTTTGTCGGTGAATACATGTAATGTGTGTTATGTATGTACATAAATTTATCTTTTTTAGGTAGATATATTTAAAAATATATAAAAATAACAAAAGATACAAATTGTATGTATATAAAATTGTATATACATCGAATACGATCATTATTCTGTATCTTCCTATTTTGAATTAGAATGTCCTTTGCGACGCATTGATAATTCAATACATTTTTGCGTATATTTCTTACATGTTGTTGAGGATTCCTGCAAGATATGTCTAATTCTGATTTTGTCAGAAGCATATCAACGATCGATCATTCGTGCAAAAAAAAAAAAGGAGAATGGTGAAGGTCTTCGGGTCGATTTCGGCGAGATGGAGAAAGAGAAGCATTTTCATAGGCAGGGTATCCAGGTTAGCTTGTGACGTAGCAACGGTTACATGCAAGCGCCTGTAATAGGGTGAGCCCGAGGGTGAGGAGCTTGGACTTGACTAATGAGGCGGTGCGTCCTCGACGTTATTAGATCGCCGAAGGAGTTTTTGAGGATGCCCGGGCTCCGAAGCAAAGTCGAATCCACCGCGAAGGATGGGTAATGATACGGCTGGACCCTGTTTCTTATTTGTCAAACGTCAAGCACAAAGACGTTGCCCAGTTGTTTTCGGAGCAGAAGGAAGTCCCGACACTTCTCAGAATGATAATCTACTTGCAAATGCGAGAGTCCAGTTGATTCGGCCTTTTGTAAACCTCCGTGCCGGTGGGACTCTTCTCTCTTTCCATACGTTCCGTACCTATTACACAATTATAAATAATCGTGGCGGTGACACAATAAGTTCGGTAAAAAATGAACGGTTCGTTCTCTCTATGATGCCACTGGCAATGATAGGTTTCGGCTGTGATGACCTTGCTTTCCTGTTTTGTGCGATATAACTGAGTCAACTATAATAAACTGCAAAATTATAATTGCAATAATGTTGCGCTATTGTTTCAGTGAGTCAATATCTCAAAGATTATATAAAGTGCAATATTTTATATTTTTATGAGAAATTTAAATGATTCGATAATATTACATTTTATTTAATATACATTTTTAGTTATTTTTGAGCTTATGTCTCTTTTATATTCTCTTTCATAAATGTTTCTAAAAATTTTAAAAAGTTTTAAAATAATAAGTTAATAAATTAAGCAAAGAAAAAAAAAACAGTTTTAAATAGATGATCAAAACATCCGTATAAAGTGCACTGTGGCGTGTACGGCACAATAATTAGTTTTAATTGCATCCTTCATGTATGAACGGTGATCGTTCCACTTCGCGATGTACGTTAACGAAGCTAATTTCCTTTTTCTTTGCTAACGCCAGTGGAACGGAATCGTATCCTTATCTATTAACGCGACACTGAACATGTGTATAGGCTGATATATTATAGCTTTTTATTTTATCCTGAAAATTTAGTTATGTTTGATAAGACTAAAATATTCTTTTCATGAAAATCCTATAATATACTATTTTACATAGAATATATATTTACACAACACACACACACACACACACACACACACACACACGCGCGCGCGCGCGCACCACGTTTATTTATGCACACACATTCACACGTACGTACATACACACATTCATATATATATATATTGATAAAAAAATTTATTTTTATTTAAAACACATATTTGCTTCATTTTTATCTTTTATAACTTTTTAATGGTGTAATATTTTTGATAATTACATTATAAAACGACCATATGCCAAGTTGATTCATACTAAACACCGCGAAATTTAACGAAAATCCGATCTAAAGCTCTTATAGCTTCTTCGAGAAAAGAGAAGACAGGAGAGGAAAAAGCGTGTAGAATGAACAGGCGATGGGCAACCGTGGCAAAGCTGCTTTCGCCTCGCCGAATGAAATTGCCCCGGCAATCGGTGGTTGCTTATTAGCGTTTGACGTTCGATTAGTCAAGTGCACAGGCTGCGATCCGCCGTTTGAAGAATCCACGGCTCCTCCCATTACAGGTTCTTGGACTGTTCGTGGTCTCAGGATATTTCGCTGGCTAGCAACCATGCGTCGGAGATCTCAGAGAAGTGAGCAACAGGCATGTAGCATCATCACTCTTTCTCCGTGAGTCTTGCACGTTCTCCGACCATGCACATACCTTGTAATTACGTTAACCACTTACATACTACTATCCAGTCGTACTTGGTCAAATTGATGTAGTTTAATGTTTTCCTCAATGGCTTTAAAATGCAGCAAAATAATGGTATAGCTTCTTTACAAGAAATTATATTTACAAGAAATTATAAATTAATCTATTCCTCTTCTCTAGTTTGTGTGTGTGTGTGTGTGTGTGTGTGTGTGTGTGTGTGTGTGTGTGTGTGTGTGTGTGTGTGTGTGTGGTGCGCGCACACGCGCGCGTTAATATTTTCTCAATTTTATCTTTTCATAAAGTATTATAGCATACAACTTAATTTAGATTGATAGTAGGAGCGATTACAAAATTTCTTCGAGCGTATCTAGAAACGAGTTCGATAACCACCTTAGTTTTCCTTCTCTAAGATCCTGAATCAGGTTTGCAGACTCGGGACGTCTCTCATGGAAGATCATTTATCACATCTTGTTGTCTTTTTAAAGACGCGTTTCCTTTGTCACGTCTTTTGTCGTTGGTTAACCACGGCGGTAGGTAGGCTCGCGGGCAGTGTGTAGGTGGATCACTGTTAGAATACACGAGCGTTTAGCAGATCGAGTGAAGAGAATCCAAGCAGGAAGAATAGAAGAGAAACGGAAGCGAGAGGTGGCAGTTGACTTGATACTCATTTAAAAAACAAGATAGTTTTAATTCTGTCTGCGACATTGTGTGCGTCCTAGTTTCATGCGTTTTGACGTTTCTCTTCTCTTTGAAAAAGTGAACGTAAGATAATGGAACATAATGTAGCGTGCTCCGGCCATGCTACCTCTTCTGAAGACGTCGGTTTACCGCCCTGGTTGTACCGAGAGTTGCGGAAATAGCTGGATAATAGGATGTCGGACTTTAATGACTGAACTTTAATGGGATGATAATAATAATAACAAAAAAAAGGATAAACAACGTATCCGTCGAGACACTTTGAATAGCGATATGAGGCTGATTCTTATTACGTAAAATACCATTTATATCAATCCCCTTCCTTTCCATATTCATATACTTATTCATATACTTTATATATACATACAGAACTCAGTAAATATGTATATTTGAAATGGACAAGTACAAGTTCTACATCAGATATATAGCAAAAAATAGAATGTTTTTTTATCCGCTTAGTAAGAAAACTTTTACGTGTAAGATATGTTCTCCTTAATGATCCATCCGCTTGGATCTCACGAAAAGTTCGTTTCATCGCGTATGATGACCATACAAAAGCGAACTATAGTCTTCTTGCGAGAAAAGGTTGAGGACATTGAAAGCAAAATTCTCGTTATGTCCTTTTTGCAAAAATCTATTCCTTTAATCTAATCAGATAATAATAAACATCTAAATTCAAACTTAACTATTCCTATCGTTATAAACTTTTGTTCTCTAAATTTTATATTCTAGTATAATTCTCCCTATATTATTATAAAGTTAAATCTATTCTTGATATAATTTTAAATGATTACTTTTTTTATCTTTATATGATTATTTTTTGTTTCTTAGTAGTAATAGAAAAGATTAAATTCATTTTATTTTTTACTCTATTTTCATTTGATTTTTTAAATTATAATAAATTATAATAAATATTATTTATTTAAAACACAAGTAAATTTACTATAATAATTATTTAAAAATATTGACTTCAATATACCAATGCAAAAATGCTGTTAAAAAGCGATAGAGTTATTGTAAGATCATAGAAATATCGTAATCTAAGTATTTTAATCGTAGTCTTCAACTGTCTACGCTCTAACTGTCGCCCCTATCTCTTATGAGGCACTATGTCATGGATTCAAATCATAATTTTAATGAACGCGTTGTGAACTCTGAAAATAATGGTCAACGTTTCCTCCGCGTATTATTTTCTCTGACGGGGTAGCGGGGATTTACGGGAAGCGAATGGAAGCAGAAAATTAACGATTCTACCGGCGGTAGGACAGGCTCGGGGATGGGTCGGGGGTAGGTGGAAGTTTTTCTTAGTATTTTAATATAAATGCAGCTGTGCGGCGCGGGCGACTTGGGTGAGCCTTCGTTTCGTGCGGGGGAGGGCCGGTTGTTTGCGGCAGTTTGTGCCAAGCTAAATGAAGAATGAAGCTGAAATTATTTGGTGGAAAACAGTGAAACAGGATGTGGAAACGACACCGCTTGGATTTACAGAGGCTGCAGCACGCGTCGGGGGAGTCGACGCGATAGACGGCAGAAGCCGTCGTTTTTAAGCGTGGCTTCTCCTTATCAGTAATTTTAATAATTAGTATATAATTTATTAAATTTACATATGTTACTCCAATTGATCAATTATTTTAACATCTTGTTATTTGACAAATACAGATAAAGATGTTCGTGATTTAAAAAAAATTGTGAATATTCTTGCATCCTTGTATTAATCGCACCAAGAACTCATTAGATTTTAATTATAAATCACTTTCATGATTTAAATAAAATTTTTATTTAAATGAGACGAGTTTCGTAATTAAGCAGATTTATGTATTCAACATTTACATGTAAAATATTGTTTAATAACACTTAATCTGACTAAAAGAAGAAAATTTTTAATAATAATTTGACTTTAGAATAAAAGTATATAGCATATCTAAATACGCCGTTGTCAAAGACACTGTTTGTCTTGATAGGTATCAACATACTACTCGCCACATTCGTTATCAGAGGCGATGAGAGAAATTGATGAGAATGCTTAAGGCGTTCCCCGTTCCTCGCATTTACTTCATATTCGACCCGGCGGAAGCTTCCGTCCTCCACCCTTCCATGCCGAAGCCGAAAGGGTCTCTCTACCCCATGACAGAATCTTCAGCCGCAG
This sequence comes from Pogonomyrmex barbatus, assembly GCF_055798465.1. Taxonomy (NCBI): domain Eukaryota; kingdom Metazoa; phylum Arthropoda; class Insecta; order Hymenoptera; family Formicidae; genus Pogonomyrmex; species Pogonomyrmex barbatus. The sequence continues at coordinate 12,354,321 of NW_028297116.1, forward strand.
CTTTTTACGGCGAACCAATAATGAACTTTTTTTCTCGGTATAAAACTTGATTTGTAGTCTCTCTCTTTCTCTCTTTCTCCTTCTCTCTCTCTCTCTCTCTCTCTCTCTCTCTCGGCCTTTTCGTCTCTCGTCGCTCGCCCACCCCTAACTTCTTAAAGCGGCGAGAAGTATCTCGTTCTCGCACGCTGATATCACTCGCGGCATTGCTCATTACTCACGGCGTCTTATCGTTCTTACCCCCCATCGAGGTATCATTCCCTTCTCTTCTCTGCTACACTCTTGTCTCACCTACCTTCGCATCATACCGACAGCCTCTTCACTTTTACATCCGCCTTCACCCTTCTACCACTCTCACGATTCCTCTTTCCCTGGTCTCGTAAAATCTTATTTTGATCTTGAGATTGCGCTCCAGTTGTGTTTCTGGCATGTCTTTTTTATATGTAATATTATTAAAAATTTTTAATATGCGTCAAATAAGTAGACAATGTAGATATATGTATACATGTACGTGTGTGTATTACTTATATATTTATTTTATCATATTACATATATATAAGAACGGATATATATGCGATATATAATAATTTAATGTAATAGTATTTGCATGACTTCAGATAATCAATAAATTTTATTCAATTGGCAAGCATATACTCTAGCAAAACATTAATTTATACAATTTTTGCTATGAGAACATAAGATAATATAAATCTGCGTATTTAGCAGCAGATTACGTCACTTTCTGTATGTTCAATAATGAGGAGTAGGAGAGATGGAGTAATTCCGGCTTTTTCAGATATCAGACTTCGCGCGCCGACCGAGATACGAACCAATAAGTATTGAGCCGATGAGAAAGCGGTGCGATGGGGTGGCGAAGAATCTTCGTGTGTTTCTTATCAGTGAATTAGCAGTCGAAGCGCCTCATCAGATGGGTGGTATCCTTACCCAGAGTTGACAATGATGATGAGGCGATGTTTCGCGAAGTGGTATATATCGAATAATGCACTACCAGCCATGTATTGAACGAGTTTCTGATAAACTACATTTTCTTTCGAGAAATGCAAATTGTAATATTAGTAATAATTAAACAATTAAAAAGAAATTATTACAATTAATTTTGAATTGTGCAGAGATTTATTCTTAACTATTCGCACTATTATATTTATTTGGTTTTGTATTTATCGTAATTGACTAACGACTAACGAAAATTAGAAATGTGACGTACGTACATGTGGCGAAAAATATTCTAGTAAATATCCTGAAAAATATTCTGATCGCCGTCTCAGGATATTTCCATTGTCGATATAAGCTGCTGTGTGGATAGCTCTGAGGAAGAAGACGGAAAGGGACGATTATCCCCCGATATCAGCATACCAAGCGCGATGCACACCCCCGTGAACACTTCATTTATTATGCGGTTAGTTATCGCGTCTTTTCGTCTGATTTCCCTGGCAACAATGCGGCGTCACCGGCGCAGACAGGTCCCGGCGGCCTTAGAATCCTGACATGTCGACGTCTCGCTTTCTCCTTCTCTCTTTATCTCTCTCTGTCCTTCCTTCCTCCTCTCTTTCTCCTTACCTCTCTTCCTCTCTTTCTAGCTCACGAGATACTTTCTCATCCGCCACTCTAAGTGACGCTCCATGACGACACGCCATACGTCACGAAAGGGCTTCTTATCCTTCCCGCGACTCTCGCTGTCCTTCTTCTTCATTTTCCTACGTCGTTCTCCGCAGCCGCGGAACTTCAGTCAGGTACACACGTTGCATGCCGCCATTTACGTATCTTTTGCTTCCTATGTTACGGTTCTATCGCTCCTTTTTATTCCTTCACGCTTCGTATTCCTTGCCACTTTTTTCTACCGTCTTTTTTCGGCGCGACGCGCGGTTTCGTCTACCACATCGAGCTACTGCGCGATGTGAAGAAGAGAAAAAGTCGTTCGATGCTTGAGTTACGATCAGAAGCGATGGGGATGAAACGTGCCTGGTTCATATATTTCCCTGAATTTTGCCGAAACGCCCTTCAATCGCGTATGAAGCGGTGGAAATCGGCGCGCTATGTTGCGCAAGCTGTTGCTCACTAAAAAAAAAAATTTAGGGAAAAAGGACACCGTACGCATGATCGCCGCGTATGTGCCTTATTCGAATGTGTAATTCGTTGAATTTGGCCGCAATATTAATAGAAATTAATTAGGATTATATACTTTATTGTTATTATTATTTTTGTTTAAATTACTATTATTATTATTATTATCGTTTTTATTTTATTTAGGAATATGTGAGAATATCTTTTATCATATATTGAGAGTTTAAAATAATATTTAAAAATTATATATCTTAATAAATCATACTCTGTATTGTATTTTATTAGGAATGTTTGTGATTCGAATTTTCATGCATTGTGTTTAAAGATTTGTTACATTGATAATAAAAATTTTTGCGGGGAATCGTACGTAAGGAGTGGAGGCCAAGTCTAGGAGGGCCAAGAGGACGCCCGAGGAGTGATGGATGAACGCGGGCCGGTTTCTCGAAGACGAGCTTCGCTAGACTGACATGTTTATACGAAGCCTGTCTGTAAAGGTGCCCATGGCTTTGCTTTCGTGCTCCTCTTTTGTATATATGTCTCAAGCAAAGTGAAAGTGCGCTGCTTACGATTTATCCGATGAATGTCTACCTATTGCCGCGTCGAGTAGTCGAAAAGGGGAACGGGATGCTTCTTCGGATGAGGGATACGGTCTTAAATGGGAAGTAATACAGTTGAGTGATTAATTAAAGTTGACGTTTATCGTGCCCACCTACGAAGCTTATGAATGATCCACCTGACAAGAGTCTCTGCTTTCTATTATTCGATGCCTCATGTCCTTGTCGTTTTCATGAAATAATTTGTTATACTATAAAAATTATAGTTTTGACTGTAGTAAGTGTTCTTTAGCAATTTCACAATATTTCACAATGCTGCTTTCACGCATATAATTCTAAATACTTCTCAATGCCAACAAACACAAACGCAATATTTTTAAATAATAAATATAAAAATATCATAACTAAAATTAAATATTAATTAATAAAGATAAAATATAATTTAAAATACAAAATACGTAATACAAAAATAATAATACAACAACGTTCTAAGATACTTATATAATGGGTAGTATATTACGTTATTTATGTTTTTTATATATATAAAGTAATTCAAATGTGTGTAATAATCACACACGTAATAATATGCACAAATCTTTATTTTGTTTAAATAGACTAACAAACATATGTCTTTAAACTTCAAGTGCAATCGATATTTCAAATAAAGTAATACGAGACGCAGTCGCAATGATTTATGCAGAGCAAACATTTTGCTCTTCACGCATTAGGCTCTATTTGCATAGATGCGTTTGCTCAGTGTGGATGAAGTAAGTCGCGATATAGTCAGTTTAGTCAATCAATAAATATTTTATCATGATAGACGATCTCTTTAATTGACACAAAGCATGGCCTTGAAAAAGCAACGTAAGAATTTATTTCTTATATTTATACAATGAAAAGAATATAATTAAATTAAATTTTTCAAAAAAATTTTGAAATTTTATAATTTATCTGTATTGTTATACATATTAATTTTTAAATTTATTCTAAAAAATTTCAAAAAACATATTAACAGTAAGTTATTTTATTTAAAAAAATTATTTAATAAACATGTTTTGTTCGAATATTTGAAAATATTTATAATATATTTGCTGTACTAGTTATATAAGTTTTATATTAATTTTATATTAATTATTTAATACTTCGGTATGTAGAATGAAAAATATCAAGTTTTGTAAAAAAATTTTATTTTAGAAAGTCAAGATTAATATCTTACCTTAAAGTCTTAGTAGAAAAATGAGTTAAAAGATAGAAATGCTTTTGTTACAATATCTATTATCTTATATTTACATTATATCTTATATTTTTCTTTTCTTAAAACGGCAACCTCTTTAATTTTACAATTTCTACAGTTTCTAAAGTTTCTAAAAAAGAAATTGATATGTGGACGAGCAATTTAAGTGAATCATCCTGTATACCTAATATTTAGTATGTATAAGGTAATTATCTAAAATCGATGAGCAGTTCGGCCCGCCACTGAAACTACCCGCAAACCGCTTTGCGCGAATAACGTTTTTCGTGAAGTACGAAATAACGTACCGTAACTTTTGCGGCGGGCGTGGCGGTCTGTGGCATGAATAGAAAGCACCTTTAATTAAAAAGGAAAACTTACTACCTCGAAGAAGATTACGAGCACGTGCATTCGTAGATTTCGTATCAAGGTTAAATATATCGGTTCTCTAATCAATAATTGTAAAATTTGTAAAAAGTAAGAAAAGGGATAAGAAGACTACATATTTGCATTAAAAAGTAAATATAAATATGGCATTTAAAAAATATTACATTATACTTAACAATAAGTTATACGTGATGACAAACGATGTGTGCACTACGGGTATATGGAATTTTTGCGAATACATCCAGCAGATTTCCAAGAAACTACCAAAACAATCAGTCATTCCGTATTTTTATACCTCGGTAAGCGAAAACACAATCTCGTGAAACTCCGAATCCGAATCTGAGAACGTATCCTCACATCGAGAAAATTGACTGCAGTTAACTTAAGTGCACAGTGTAAAGTAACGTGACCGACTTAAGGCTGACGTATTTCGAGCGGAATATGAATAAATTTATCGAAAGAGTACGTGGATGGTGGGGTATGGGGAGAGAAAAGGAGAGTAGGGAAGGGTGCGAGATCGGGATGAAAGCTCGATGGAAAGCCAAATAGTGGTGAGGCGCGTAGGACAGGGGTAGAGAGGGGCCAAAAAGAGTTTGAAACTGCTCGGGAACCCCTGTATTATAAATATCACCTATGAAAGATGGCGCAGACAGCAGCAGGGAGGCGATGGGGCCGGGGGACGCCTGGGTAAAGGAGTGGAACAGAACCGGAATTAGCATAATCAGAATAATTTCCACCAGCTGACAGCGCCCTCATTCTTTTTCCTGCGACGCGATTCTTCCGCTGCTTTATTTTCCGTTGTTTTCCGCCTTCCGCTGCCTTCTTCGCCACCACCACTACATCCAACCACAATTTCTCAGTCTCTCGAATTCTCGCGCCGTTTTCGCGACGCTACTTGGCGCATCGCACATTGACCTGCACACTTTGGGAGTTACAGAACTGATTTAATCTTTATCGTAGTAAAGATTAAATGTACAGAAACAACATCTCGAGAGAGAAAGAATATTTAATAGATATAATACAGCAGGTGACTGTCATAATACAGTATCCTTATTTGAATAGAGATTTGAATAGGAGACTAATCATTGAGAAAACAGAAATTATCTGTATCTTTAATAACACTATCGAAGCTATGAGTAATTTTAACGAAATAGAATTTTGATAAATTGAGTTTTAACGATGTAAATAAAATATGATAAAATGAAAATGTTATTAGCCACCCATATCTATAACAATCGAATGAAGCTACTCGCGCATCTCAAATTTTGCCGTCAAAATCGCAAGAATCCTTAAAGACGAACATTTCCTAAGAATGATTTCTTAGGAAAAGATGCTACCAGAAAGTTGCAGGTCACGTATGGTTCGGATACTTGCTGCGATATGGCGCCTTATGCTACCATGCTCGACCGCCGTTCACCTTCTCCACGCTTTGACTACTTCTTCCCCCCCATCGCCCCTTTCTTCACCCTCTCTTTCTACTACCTCACGAATATATCAAAGTTCATGCGTTTCTACCTAATATCACTTGCGTGCACGAGAAAATCGACCCCTTCTTTCCTCTTTTCACAGCTTCTCCGACACACCAAATTGCGCTTTACGTGCTGGCAAACCCTTCGAGCTTTCCCTCCTCTATTTCCTCTCTTCCTTTTCCTTCTTCTTTTTTCTCTTCCTTTCGCTTCTTGTTTTTTGATCTTTATTCATTCTTTCGTCTCGTCCATTACAATATATATATATATGTGTGTGTGTGTGTGTGTGTGTGTGTGTGTGTGTGTGTGTGTGTGTGTGTGTGTGTGTGTGTGTGTGTGTGTGTGTGTGTGTGTGTGTGTGTGTGTGTGTGTGTGTGTGTGTGTGTGTGTGTGTGTGTGTGTGTGTGTGTGTGTGTGTGTGTGTGTGTGTGTGTGTGTGTGTGTGTGTGTGTGTGTGTGTGTGTGTGTGTGTGTGTGTGTGTGTGTGTGTGTGTGTGTGTGTGTGTGTGTGTGTGTGTGTGTGTGTGTGTGTGTGTGTATAAATTGAAGACTAAAAAAATAAAATATATAGATAAATTATAGCTTATGATTAGATATATCGTATCAATGTATCGATGTATATCTGATCATAAGCTATAAATATATTAATATATTATAAATATATCAATATTAACAAATTTAAAAATTAAATTTGCGAACACAGCCATCTTATATCTTAACATTTGATGTAATATTAATAAAATTCACATGAAGTTATATATTTATTTGCAATGATGCAATTATGATAAACTATCAGTTTTTATAAATATATTGATGTCAATCTTTAATCGAAATTCTTTGCTCTATATATATGTATATATATATATATATATATATATATATATGTATAAGCATTAAGAAACATCAAAATGAATATTAGATAACAAATTAGAATCTTTTGTTTCTCAAATATCTTTTACATAATAACATATATTGCAATGTTATTGCACATAAAAACAAAATACTTATACATAATATCGCACTGCAATCTCTAAGAAAATGTTTATGATGTTATTTTCATATATATAATGTCTCATCATAATTAAATAGATTAACAATTTATATAGATTAGCAATTGAAATTATTTCATAATACGTTTCATAATACGAATTGTAAAAAAATAATAATCCATTATAATAAATAACAATTTTATAATAAAAAGCTTAAATACTCTCATCAATAACCTATATAATTTGTACATTTTTCTTATTTTCCGTTTATATCTATGTAAAATAGTTTAATGTTCTATGAATAATACTGTAGCTCTTTTTTTTCTCTCCCTTATTCATAATTCTAAGAAACTTTCATTGCCACAAAAAGTTTCGACATTTTCTTGAGATTGGTTTGACATATAATTTGCATTGTTCTCATATATATTATCGCACTGCTTTTGCATAGAGAAATTTGAATTGTAAAATTCAGTACTATTTTGTGCAGGTGGATAGCTCCATTGTTCTTGAAAATAATTGTTGTTCTGCTGTAATTGAAAATAATGGGAGTAATCGGCTTGCTGCTGTTGCGGATACAATTGATGCAAATATGTATCGTCGTGTGGAATGTCGTAAGCGGATTGCATTAGGGTCTGTTGCGCTGGTACGATCTGATACGACATCTCTTGTACTCCTTTATGCTGACCATGATCGAAAATCTCATAATTGAATATTGTCTGATTATTGCTCTGCGATGAGCTGCTAGGATATAAATTACTGGCATACAAATTGCCAGAATCAGGATATTTCATGAATTTGTAATCCAACCGGCCCAATAATGTCGATCTATTGGCAAGCGTTTCAAAGGACGTCTCTGTTGCGTTGCTAGATTGCACGTTTTCAGAAGTATCAGAAGTCGATTCAATAGATTTGTTTGCCTTGAGATTTCCTTCTTTCTTACTTTTCATTCGGCGATTTTGGAACCACACTTTGATCTGTTTCTCAGTCAGGTCAAGATCAGTCGCTATCTGAATACGTCGAGCTCTGCAGAGGTAGGATCCATTACGAAATTCCTTTTCCAACGACATTAATTGTGCGCTAGTATAGGCCGTCCTGGTACGTTTTCCTTTCTTCTTTTTTGCAGTCACTAGAATTAAAAGTTTGTAATTGTTGCAAAATAAATGGAATAATTTATACGAAAAAACATTTAATATTTTTAACAAAAATAAATTACATTAACTGAAAACAAATTTCTTTTAATAACAATTGAAAAATAGAGACAATTATTTTAAACTCTAGAATTAATTTATTTAAGAAAAAAATAATTAACGAAAAAAATAATTTTGGAGCTATATGTCATGCTTTAATAAATCGAATATATAATACCCAAAATTAAAAAGAGAGATGGTTCAAAACATTTTTTTTTTAATGAAATTTAATAAAATAAAGTTTTGGTGATGACTAATAAAAACTGATAAAAATTAGTACATCTGCGCCTCCGGGAATAGATTCATTGTTAATAAATTATTAGACATTCTTGAAAGATTACGCAGTGTCATATTTTTTATCATTGTTTTATCATTGTTTTATTTTATTAATAATCGAAGAATTATATATTCTTTAATACAATGTTTTATATAAGAAACAATTTAAAAATATTTGCTTTATACAAAGAATATATTATTTCATGAACGTGTTTTATATTAGAATTCGAGAAATTTTATTTAATTATCTAATCGGTTATTCGAAAGTATAAAGTAGAAACGAGAATTGTTGATGCAAACAGCGGACAGGCCAAAGTATTATCAAGGGTCGCACAGCAGGAAACTCATCGACCCACAAGGAAGCTGCAACGCCTGCTGAGCGTTTCAAAAGCCTGAATAGTAAAGGCGTGTTATTTCGATTAAACGGTCTCATTGGAATTTATGGCTGGAGATTAATCAATAATCAAAGTAGGATAAAAATAATTGCACGGATACATAATTTGATTTATTCAAATCGACTCATTCATGCGGGAAGAGATTTTTGCATTTACAAATAAATAAATTATATTGACTAAAAAAAGCCTGTATTTTTTATGATTTTCGCGATAAATAAAGAATTATTAATTGTATAGATCTACAGATTAGCCAGTATTTGAGCGAAAGGACAGTTACATACGCTCTCGGTTAGGCGTGCAGTAAGATGTTTAGAAGTGTGCACGGATGCATAAATGGATGCTCTATCATTTGTAGATCACATCTCACTTACACGAATGTTCGATCATTTCGCAGTTTTATGTATAAATTAATAACTCTCATCACATTGCGAAAATTGCATAATGGTATAAAACTTTTCTATTTAATACAGTCATAATTCAATCAATTCTGCATAAAGTCAAAATTAAATGAATTGTTAATGGTTTAAATAATTTTTAAAACGCAATTACATTATGTGAAAGCGAGCGTGGCATAGCAGACAGCGCATTTGTTTAGTACGCTAGAGAGATCCCGCTAGAACTAAAATATTTTCATACGCTCGTGTCTCCTTTGACGGCTGACGAACTACGAGAGTATTATTACATATGAGAAATATATTTACCATAAATTTCGTCGGAATCAGAACATTTCTCTTTCAATATTTGCCTCTGCTTATCTTGTAATAATATTTGCTGATCTCTCATGCACAAATCATTTTGAAGTGGATTGTGAATATATTGTTTAGGTGAATGATCAAAATTTGTATGTTCCACTTTCTGAGTGTAATTCCATTGATTGTTATCACTGTTGCAAAATAAATAATTTTGATAATTTTTATTATCATTTTCCTCAGGTGACATCAAGTATTGTCGAGTGGGTATTGTTGCATTTACAGAGGTAGAGGAAACTTCACAGGTATATATTTTAAAATCGCAAGCACTTTGAGACTGAGAATTATATTTTTCCATATTGATATTGTCACTGCACTGCACTTTCATACTATAATATTACTTTTAATGTTATATTTTTTAGGAATTATTACTATTAGAAACATCACATGTAGCTTCAATATATGTTTTCACGTTACTCGTCTTTCATATTAAAAATTTGAAGTGTCTCGATCAGTGTCCACCTTCCAACTAATTTTGACGGAAAGCTTTAGATTTCTCTAGAGATTCATTTATATGGGTAACACGGATTATCTGCAACCAATCAGAAGCCATAAAATTCAGGTAGTAACATAACGAATGTCTTTTCACCTAAAACTTGCTTCCATGTATTCGTCACATGAAATGAATGCGATTATTTATAACTTATATATATTTTCTAAATATATGTTATCTAAATATATGTTATCTTATAAACAAAAACGTAATATTTTTCCTGCGGATAGAAATCGGTTATGTGCATATTGTATTTATATGTTTATTTATTATATTATTTATTATATCTTTTTATTAACCAATCTTAAAATATATTTTTCTTCCATTTTTTTCTAATCATTCTTAAAGTATATTTAATAATTTCAGATATATATTATTATTTTTCCAATTTTTATGTTTATTTTCTATATTTATCAAATTTATTTAAGATTGTCAAAGTCTCAAAATTTTTTGTTTTTAATATTACAAATTAGAAAAATCTAATTTTTATAAAAGTTTACGAGAGAGAGAGAGAGAGAGAGAGAGAGAGAGAGAGAGAGAGAGAGAGAGAGAGACAAAGAATAATTTGAACAATAATAATAAAAATTTGAAGACGTAAATATTTATAATATATAAATAATAAAATTATATGATATTTCGAATATGATATTTCGATAATTAATTTTTTCAATACAAGCAACAGATGTTTTTAATTAAAATTTACAATTTTTATGAGATAGAATTTATTTGTATTTGGATATCTTGTTTTTGTTTAAATTGCTTTAATTTTATTAAACTATTCATAAATTATTCTTTCCTTGAAATTTTTATTGTAAAAATTTTATTTATAATAAATATAATTTAATTGCCTTATTACTTGATTCAGAATCATTAAATTTTCGATGTTAAAAATAATCGAGGGAATTGTAATTTCAATATTTTTTATATTGTTAACGTTTAATATGGTTATATATGCATTTTACACCAGGATTTTTAAACATACGTATCAGCAAGTGATAAATTTTTGACTTTATAGACAGATCTTTCCTTTGAACTTATGTTATGAAATACCGTTAGCGAATAGAAAGAAAAACGCGGATCGGTTTGGGGTCCGGACTTCGAGATACGAAACCAGGAGATTGATCAGTGTCATCCTGTCCGTCTATCCCTGGACTCTTCTCCAGTATTTCTCCTCCCCTTTCACTACCGCGAGATTCTATATTGTCTTTTTGTCCATTTTGCGTCTCTTTTCTCTGCGCCTCTCTCCTTTTCTCACCTTTCTTCTCTTTTCCTTTTCTTTCCTAACGGAATCAACCATTCGCTATCCGCTCCGGAGAGCTGTCTGCAGATCCGCGCCACCGGTTTTCCAACCTTCTATGCCCACCCCAAGGACGAACATCCTCCGACTCTCGGCCACATCTACCCCTCGCCAAAGCTTCCTCTGCGTCGTCTGAGCGTCCTCTTTTTCTACGCCTGCTTGTTCCGTAGACAAAGATCGCTACGATAGAAAAAGAAGACCAACGGCTGTAGCAGGAAGACGTGGGTGGGTGTAAGAGTGAGTAATACTGTAGGAAGAAAAAAAAAAGAGAAAGCATCCTCTCGTTGCTTCTTTCGTTCTTTTCTTGCAATCAACTTTTTGGGCGGGATCACGCGTCCGCACCTTCTCTGTTTCCGTTACTACCAAAAATTATTGTCTCATTCTGCAATATCCGCGCTGCAATTTACGAATATTTCAAGAGCTCATAAAATATTCATCTCATAAAGAAGATATAAAGATACGATTAAATTTGCAAAAAAACTTTTTCTTAAAAATTTTTAATAAAAACAAATATATTTAGCACAAAACTTTAAAGTAAATAGTAAAACAAAAAAATTACTTATATCAGATGATAATACTATTATATTACAGCAATGAATTATTAAAAAATTATTCAGTTATATTTTGCAAAGATGTAGCAGCGATACCAAATTGGCACTTATATGTTTCTATGCGAGCTGTCTCAAACGTATACCGAATCGCATAAATTAGGAGTGACACAATGACACACGGTGACACAAAAAAAAAAAATTTTTATGATTTTACAAAAGAATCTTATCTGAATTATGATTGGTTTTATGGCCTGATTGAATACTTTTCTTATCTATTTTTTTTTATTCATAGTGAAAACTAAAATTGGAATGCATTTTCCTATCTATTCTTCCACTTTCTCCTATCTAATAATATAAAACATAATATAGTAGCTAAAATATTTTCTCACAAATACAAAACTTTTATCAAAGATATCTAACACTTGACTCGGGTTTCATTAATATTATATTATGTAACATAATATTTTACACATTCGATAAACGATGAAAATATTATGAATCATAACCGATCGTGACAAAGCTTGCATATAATTAAAAAAATATCTTAGCTATTGTATTACACTCGTAATATAAAAAGTTACTTTTTAAAAATAATTCGTTATTGTTACTACTCTTTACCGAATCAAAAAAGTAACTATTTATCGTTATTAATTATTAATTGTGAAAAAGTAATTTATTGTTATTATTTAAAAAAAGAACGATTCGTTGTTTTTCTGATACTACAGCGAGATCAGATTAAAATTAATTTTAATAAATCAATTTTAATAAAAAATTAATTTTTCTCATATTTTTAATATATAATTATAAGTATATTATGCATATGAATAATCTTTGAGCTGTCAGAATGCGCATTGATATAGAAAGGAACAGAGATGGCGAACGGAGCAAGAGATATTTCAACCGCAAGAACGAGCGAGTTGACATCAGGAAGAAGCGGGTATGAAGGGCTTGGTTAGAATATGGGGAGATAGTAGACAACGTGCATACGTATACAGAGACGGGAGAGTAAGGCGATGGAGGACAGGAAGGATGATGAGGGGACAGGGAGGTGGGAAGGGGAGATCGGTTGAAGTAGGAGGGTAAACCTTTCCCGACCCTTAGCAACGCTCTCGCGACGCGCTATCCTGCGGATAACATCAGCGGCTTCAGGACAGGAAATGAAAATCGCGCCGACACTGTTTAATTTAGATAAAAGCATATGTTACACGACGAATGGCGTCGCGGGATGGTATATCCTTGAAGAGGCCACATTATGTCTTTTCTCAGAAGGAATCTGCGTGGGACGCACATCGGGCACAAGAATGTTCTATTTTCGCACATTTGCATACCCTCTGAACGTGTTATATGTACGATTCTTTTAATTAAATTATGATATTAGCATATATTTTAGCATATAATAATTAAAGAATATGCGTACAAGGAAAATAAGATAAATATTTTTACAAATTTAGGAAATGATGTTATTTTTTTTTTAATTATTGAATTATCTATCTATATTTGTTAATTTTTACTTTTAAACGCATATAGATCTTTGCAACTAATATATTTATCTCGATCCTACTGAGACATCATGGTCGTGGACACCGAAGAAAACGACGGTATTTTGCAGAATGAGTCGAAAATCGTTTTTATCAGGAATTGGGGACTTGGTTTCACGCAAGAACCTGCCGCGGATATGACGTGTTTTTATCGGCAGTACCTCGACTAGACTCCGAAGAGCTGTCAACTTCAAGGCGGATGCCGAGATTCGCGCGAGCAGATAGAAAAGCCATAGCACTTTTATACTCTGGAGGTTAAAGTTTACGAAGTTATTTTGACTTTCAGGGTTGAATACCTCTGCCCATACCATACCTTAGTGGGAAAAGCAACCCTGTCAGCTTGGTTGACGTCTCCCGTCATAGCTACCCTCACCAAAATGCAGATCTTCCTTCTCATAATTTCCTCTCTTACCTATCACTTCTTCTTCTTTCTCTTATCTAATTATTGTCGTTTCTTTTGACCTTTTTTTTTAATTAAATTTTTGTTTCATACACTTTTGATACTTGTTAAAAAATAATTTAATACAGTATTTCATTATTTTTTAAACGTAAGTAATTTTTAATTTCAAATTGTGTGTGTATTATATTTTTTTTTATTTTGTATCATTTTATTTTTACACTCGTTCTATCGTTCTTTTCTTCTCTATCTAGTTCTTTTCTTTCTATCTTTTTTGTTGTCCATTTGCTGTCCCTGGTTTAAGTAAAAAGTTAGCAATCTTATAATAAAACTTTGCTGAATACAAAATCAGTGGCCCGTCTTTCTTGATGGCCAACTTGTACTGTATTTTAATGGAACAAACTTGGTACGGTTGTGCGCGCCTTCTGTGCGATACTGTAAAGTCTTTATCAGCGTTATTATACAAATTCCAATCTTCATAATATTTATAGCCTTATATTACATAATTACACGTTTTATACGTTGATGAATACCGATGATGAATATCAATTAGAAATCTTATAAGATAATTATTATTTGATTGTCAATTATAATATTACAAGTTACATAGACTTTACCTACCCGTTAGAAGACATGTGGTCAACGCGCGACGTTCACCATAATGCTTACAGCATGCCTTCCTTCAGGCATGCTGCAAGTATATGTACAAGGGTAGCGCGGGGAGTTGCTTGCGTAACGGATGATATATTATCGGGCGCTGTTTGCACTTTGACAACATCGCGGGGCATAAAAACGCTGACTCATTTAAAGCGGCCCCCGGGATTGCGCGGTGCTTCGGGAGGATCCGCGTGCCGGCCTCCCCCTGCCTCTCCATTCGCCCTCGAGCCCTCCTCTTTCTCTCTCTTTTCCGATCCTCCGGTGTTCCAACTACCCGCCCGGCCTCCCTTTTCCGTTCCGGCGCAAACCACCACCATCCCAATTGCACCCCCGACGTTCTCCTTCCCACCTTCCCTCGCTTTGTCCACCGGCTCCTCGTCCCAGCTTCCACCGCATTTCGGCCCCGCGACTCTCCTGCAGATCCCACAAACCTACCCAGCATCTCGTGACTCTCTTTTCTTCCGCGCCAACGGCAACCGGACTCATCCTTCGTTCGCTTTCCCGCCTTCGTCCTCTCCCGCCACCCCGTGTTCACTCTCACTCCACTCCTGGCGTTGCCCGCAAACTGCTGCCAGCGTTTCCCATGACCTGTTCTTTCTCTCGCTCTTTTCTTAAAGATTTCTCTTCTTCTCCAGATCCATTGAAGCGTCGACTAACGGTCGCTTATATAATTGCGATTCTTGGCATAATTTGTATTAAGGCTAATTAATTGCAATGGTTTGTATAATTCAGTTCACTATCATTTCCTTTTTGCCTTTACAATCAATGGATGTTCAGTCTCCCAGTAGAATAAACATCTATATATATAATATTCATTTATATAGTTTAAAAATTATGCGAAAAAGATATACTTTTTTTTTTAATTTATACAATTCAAACAACTCTATACACATTCGCATATATATAAAAGTCTTACTCTCTTTAACTCTCCGGATTAGGAATCTTACGCAAAAGTTGATAAGTGGAATGGGGTGAAATGTGGGTCGCAAGACTCCCTCGAGTGGATTCAGTGGGGTATTCAATGGGGTAAATGGGGTATTGCATATTAAATGCGCAGATAGGGGGTTATAACGGTAAAAGGAGGAAGTACGGAATAGCTTGGGATTTAAAAGAAACGTGTGGAACAATGTGTGTAAGCTTGATGCGGTTATTGATTACGGATCACTGTCATTGACGGCCTGTCATATGGAAACAGTAACTGTTTTTCGTCACATACATACACGTTAAACTTGAGCAGATTTTTAAATTATCTAAACTTATTTGAATTTTGATTATTTAATAAATTAAAATTATGTTTAGTTGTTAAATTTTTATTTATTACTAATAGCTTATAAAAATTAAAATTTGTTTGTTAAATCGGGAGAGAATATAGATAGAATTAGAATAATATAAAAAATGAGACAATTCAATGCTACTTTTGAAGTGTTTTTCATAATTATTTTTTTTATTAATTATTATTTTTATAAAATAACTTTTTATTAAAATTATATTCAATTATTAATTTATTAATAATTTGACAGAAAAATTAATTTTTAATAAGAAAAAAATTAAAGAAATTTTTTATTATATTTAAGTATATATTATAATAAGAAAAAGAAGTTTTTATTTTTCGTAATAATTAGTGTAAATCGTAATAGATAGAAAGCCAGAAGGGAATGGACAGAACGGGAGGCTCGACGACGTATGTCCCCAAAAGCCGCGGAGCTTAGCGTTGAGTGATCGCCGCTCAGTCGACCTCGTAACCGGCGCCATATATCATTCAAGATGGCTGGCATCTCACGCTGTTCAGAGAGAGACAAGGGTGACAACCCTCCCGTCTCTGCTTGCTACTTTTGACTGGCTATGTCTACGCTTTCGCTGATAATCGCGTTAAGGAGATATCAACCCTGAAGCGGTGGTTTTTCTGTACATGCAAACTGTGTTAGTAGATATTAAAGGTTTTAGTAAACGGATAATTGTAATAAAATCATGTATTAATAATGATATTCTTAATTCTTTACTAATTATGCAAATTTTTAATTATTGACTAATATATAAGAATGCTATAATATCATAAAATATACATTCAAAAAAATTAAATAAATTCTTTGGTTAATATATTAAATTTAATTAATCATATCTAAATTTTTTTTATTATTTTAGTAATAAAATAAAAGAAAAGAGAATTAAAATAATAAATAGATTAAAATAAAAAATAAATTAAAATATGGGAAATAAAAATGGTATTTAAATATATTAAATAATTTTAACTTCAAACATAAAATTTAAATAATTTTAAGCGTATTTACTTTTATAATTGCTTTTAATTTGTAATATTGAATTAGATTGCTGTGCAACTTATTAAAAGAGAAATAAAATGATTAAATATATGTGTAGATAAAACTCCAATATTATTTCAAAGTATATGTATCTACGCATATAGATTTGTAATTCTGGGATAACGCATCGATCGATTATTTTGTATAAATAATCAGAGGATTATCAAAAGCTAATTAATTTGCATTTGTGGATTAATTACATGAATAAATTAATTAAATGCCTAGAGAAAATGTGAGATTTAGGTTTATCTATAGATTTGGATTTACGTGAACAATACAATTTCATAATAATGTGATGTGATTAGCATAATTCAATATTATTTTATATGCGTTTAAAAAAATTCTTGCCTTGGAAAAATAATTGGAAAAATATTTTCCTCGGTTCCATCTACCGTCTATAAATGTATTTTAAGACAACGAATCTCGTGTATGTCGGTAAATGAAATTTCTGTGCAGTAAACTACTTTACTAACGTCAGGTTTAGCCCTATTCAATTAGTTTTCTGACAAATTGTTCTGTCTTTAACATAAATTTATACTTTATTAATTCCATCAACTGTCAACTTTTTGTATTGAATGTATCCGAAATCCAATATATGTATATTTGATATTTAAATAGATATCAAATATATAATTTCCCACTGTGCTTTCCTTCCTGCTTTTTATTTCTTCGAAGTTTCAGACATTAATCTTTATTTAATTTTATTTATAAATATTCTCCTCTTCTTCTAATTATAAAATTAGAAATATATTGAATTTTATTGTAATATATTGTAATTTTATCGTAATATTTTACATACATATATAAGATAGAAAGAATAACGTTTTCTATGTGAAGATTTTTAATATATGTCAAAAGTGACATATCTCCATTTTTGAAGAATAAATGAAAATTTATAAATTAATTAAAATTTATAATTATCTATTCTATTATATTATAAAGAATATATAAATTAAACATATGCCAGTATATAAAAAATACATGTATACATATTTTAATGTACAAGATAAATGATAATGTACAAGATTTAATGTACAGATAAATAAATATAAATCGATGTTCACACTGTTTTGAACGAATAAAGTTATATTCAGTATATATTTTTCAAAGGAAAAACTAGCTTTTTATAAAGACAATATAGCTCGTCTATCTATCATACAACGAGCAATATTGGCATGCCCATCGGTTGTAATATTGAAATTGTACTTTTTGCAATATGAGAGTTATTTATGAAACGTAGCAGGCAATATAGGAACACGTAGGGAGAATGTCGGCATGTGATGGTAGCGTTCTGATATGATGTGATGCGATGCGAGGAGGATCGAGCTCGTTGAGATATATAATGCTCGACGTATGAAGCGTACCGGAAAATAAATTATAAAAGATTGAAAGACAAAATGAGTGAGTTTTTAATTTTTCATACAATCATGCTGTTTTTCACACTCACCTTTGTTATATAATTCTTTTGTTATTTGATACGTTATTATTTTTATAATAATTAAATATTTTTTACTTTACATTTATTTTATATTTTCTCCACATTTTTTATCGCATTATTACGGATATCTGCTACACGCTGTATTTATTTTACAAGTAATTTAATAAGAAATAATTCTTTTCATTTATATTTCAAATGCATTATAACGATATTATATATGCGATTGATTTTTTACAATGTCCTTTGCCTTTTTTTTGTGAAACTGCAGTAGCAACGTGTAACGTGTACGGTTAGAGCCCTCCGAAGCGACAGCTGTTCACCGGTTGGCTGCACTATTCGATTGTCTCGCTCTTGATGATTGATGATCGTTCGGGGTAGCTGCTGCTGTGCCTTGACTCCGCGTCTGTCTTTTCCCTCTTTTCCCTCTGGCTTTTTTCGTTTCCCTAACAATTTCAGTGCAACGTACCGAGTCGACATACGATGTTGAAATTTTTCTTTTAAATCGTTAAGAAAAATCATGGAAATGGGGCACCGAGCACGTAGAGAAAAGACGGATGATGAAGCATTAAACTTGAACTAAAGAAGGAAAGTTCGGAAATAAAACAACGATCATTTTTCAGTATTTAAATTAGCGTCAAACTAAATAATAGTAGATAATATTGCTTGCAACAAATATAGAATATTCCAAGTATTATACAACTTTACAAAAAAATAACGAAAATAATAATATAAATAATAATAAAGTTAAAAAATTCAAAATTTACATATTTTACGCTAACATTGTTGCACAAAAATTGTTAAATAAAAATTAAGTTACTAATGCATGTTTGTAATGTATATTTTATTTTAATTTTTCCAGGAATTCTCATTGATGCGTTTTCTTGTTTGCCTCACGTTTATCACAATCTTGCTTCGTATATATTTATCGTACAACCAAAATTATAAGGTTATATGTATCTCGTCGGTAAAGATGAAAGCGCTGATGAACATCTTTGCATAAAAACAACCGGTTGCGAAGCTTCGGCCGAAGACATCAGCGACACGACAGCATCGCATGCGACACGGGCGATATCTCTCTCGTCCCAACCCCTCTTATTTCTCACCGCCAAGCTGCCTCCCCTTACCGAGCTACCATCACGACGGTCTGCTACCGTCTCCGTTCATCCCTCGTTCCCCATCGTCGCCCCTGTCTCACTCGACGAGACTACCGGAGAGCTCTGCTCTCGTCATTAGGCCAACGAGATTTTATTAAACTGCTCCTCTGCGCGCATAGGAGGCATTTCGCCTCTCCCATCCCCCTCTTCACTCCTGCCGGCCCTTCGCCAGTTATTACATGCAAAGTGAAAAAGTTGCCCATAGGGCTGACCATTATTCCATTGCGTTGCTCGCGCGCAAAGCCTAGCCTCTCATGTGCGTGCGCGCGGTACTTATGCGAGCTACCGCGAGTGTTTTTTTTTATTCTTTTTTTGATTTCTCGGGACCGGCGCGACCGCAGCATTTCGCATGCCGCGTGTTACAAATTAAGTTACATCAATTACAACGCATGTACCCGAGTATTGCAGACCATGCGCTATTGCGGCTTTCCGCAGGCTAATTTCCTGCCTGTCTTTCGCTATAGAAGCGTAATATCCGGCTGTTATTTTATCTGATCATCTATAGATAAAACTCTCTATGGTTGTCAATCGAAGTTTATTTTATTTTATGTTATATTATGTATTATCAACCGGAATATCAGTTTTGCATTGTCGAGTGATTATTATTTACATGAATGCTCAAATGTTATAATTTATTACACTGTCAAATCTCTTTTTCAAAATAAAAATAGAAATCTATTCTGAAAAATGCTTGAACTACATATAAAATTATCTTATTTTCAGTATTCTTTCATATTTGTTAAAGATATTATTTTCGTGATTTTATTAATTAAAATATTGATATGTACAAAAAATACTTTAAAAAAAATTTTGTAATATTTTTCAAACTAACACCTTAACATTAAGTAATTTTTTAAAAGCTTATTTGGCACATTTTTTATGCATTTATTATAAAAATTTACTTAAACTAAAAAATATCTGTATATATGTTAAGAATAAAGTAATTCAATCTATTATGAGACATTGTAAAAAATATCACTTGCCGTAGTTTTTCCATCGTTGTAGAAGACGAATACAGACGGTCGATCTCTCGTACTCATCATCACACAAAAGGCACAAGAAATTTAATGTATTTTACTTCAATTATTGCTTCATCCGCGAGGAACGTGAAATTCGTCTTATGCCTATTGCGCAAATAGGCCAACTGAAAACGCATTGACATCGCAAGTCACCGGGCTGCGAGAGGGAGCATCGGAGAGGTGGCGGAAGAAGAGAACGAGCCTGGTGCTGAATGGCGCCCTACCTGGTCCCCGAAGTCATAAATCATTCCCCCGCAATACTACCCCTCGGCGTTTTCCTGCACCATAACATCGCTGATCGGCGAACGGTCAACATCACCTGGAGCGCACCATGAAGAGGACCATACTCATTTTCGCAACAAAATCTCAGAAAACTTCCACGGAAAAGCCAGGTACATATTTGAAATATTTGCTAACGCATGATCTTTTTACTTAACAAAAGTTCGAAGATACATTTCTATCATATGAAAATTGTCAAGTCAAATCAAAGTAATAGCCTAGAATCGAAAATGTATAGTATCGTAAAGCATTGTCTCCAGATCATTGACTGATATTATAACTTATAATTCTATCTATTAATAATACTTTTCGTTTATCGCCGGACAAATAATTTACACTATGTAATCACAACTATTTACGGGGGAGGGGGCATATCAATCCGTTTTAAAAATTAAAATATAAGCTATTAATTATTATTGATCAAATAATTTAATATTGATATAATGGTAAGTAATTAATATTGATACTTTCTGAAAATAAAGATATAAACTAATTTTCCGAATTTATAGAAAATAAAGATTGCAGGGAACGCTGCCTCGCATAACTATCAAACGTAAAATTAATAGTCAGTTTTTACTACGCGGCACTAACGGCCGGAACTCTCCTGGTGGGAGGCCATAAATTTCAGCGGCACAGATTCAAAATGATCTCCTTTATTGCACGCAAGCTGAGTTAGTTTCGCTTTGGCTTGCCTCCTGTACAGTCGTACCGCCAGTCTGCGTCTCGTGCCGGGGAATGCTATCTTCTTCCTTTTTTTTCTGCTTTACCGCTAACTTTTACTGGCTGAAGCAATTAATTGTATGATCACGTGTTACCTTTATGTGCGATATAGCTCGGCCATATTGAAATTGTCGTGATATATCAATATTGGGGAATGTTTAATCGAACAACAAATTATTGTTGGAAAAATAATTGTGTGTTGAACGTACATTTTTGTGTACTTTTTGTAAATTTATTGTGAGTGTTGTGGCATAAGCAGATACAAAACAAAATATTGTAATTTTGCAATGAAATGTATTTACTATAAAAGGAAGTAATTACATAAGTGCATAGAAATTTATAATATAAGTTTTAAAAAAATTTTTAAGATAACAATGTATTTTAAAACTGACGTTATTATTTTAAATATTTTACTTTGAATTAAAAACTGAATGATATACAATTTTTGATTATAATGAAATGTTTATGAGTTGTATGTTAAAGTGAGTGAGAGTGAATTTAAAAAAGTAGATCCTTCTTTAATTTTTTAACAACAATAGATTTTAATCCTTTAAACTGAAAAGAAGATAAAGCTATACAATTGCTGCCATCTATCGATGATCCTTACGAAATAATGTTAAGTATGTGCACAAGATAACGCTGCTGTAGCTATTATTTGGCTTCTTTACGCACAGTAAAATTTATTAATTACATTGCATAAAAAATTTAAAACTTTTCTCTAAATAAAATAAGTTAATTAATTAATTTACAGATTAAAATATTTTATCTTTAAGAAGAAAAATAAATATTTATTTATGCTTATAATAAAAAATAATTGTTTAATATGTTTCTTGGTTATTGTTTTAAAGCAATTTTTTAAATTCTTAATTAGCATAAATTTATATACATTGTTTATATTACATTTTATGAAAATATTCAACGTTTGTTTTCTTTATTATTTGCGAATCGCAGTATTTACAAAGTAAAATAAACTTTAATCTAATGATTTAATCTAATGATGAAATTATAATATTTTAATAATACATTAAATATATAATATATTAAATATATGCATTATATTCGTATATTCGTACATTATACTTTCTTATTTTTTATTTGATATATAAAATATTATAAAATATATTTTTAGATTATCGGGGATTAAAGGATGAAAGATCTAATATTTTATTTTCGTTTTGTTTTATCCGAAAAATTTATTTTTCAATTATATAAATATTTTTTCTTTTTAGTTCAAAGAGTATTTAATATGAGTTTCCATTGAATTAATATTAATATGATCTTATGAAAAATATATTGAAGTTTTATTAATGTTTTTTTGCAAATGATTTTTAAGTATTATTATCATAAAATCATTAAGTATTATTATAATTGTTTATATTTAATAACTCACCGTTTTAATGCAATAGGCTATTGCTTTTTTTAATCTATAAAATGATTATTTTTAGCTAAATCATATAGGTTTTTTAATATTGTGCCTTACGTGTTATTTTTTATGTATATAATCTATTTATCAAGTGGCAATTTAAGTATGTCGTAATTATTTTAAATTTGCAACATATTTTCCTTTGATGTGATTTCATGATAAAAATTAAATGTTTACATATGTGTTGCATGCTATTCACTCATATGTTTTATCTTCTTACCATAATATAAAATATGTTGATTAAACAAGAATTATCATAATCTTTTGATATATGATTTTTCCGATAAATTTTGAGGTCATTTTGTGCGAAAAGAATAATTTTGAAGCATATAATAATAATATAATAATAATAATTTTAATATTTAATTATAAAATATATGTATGTGTATATATATTGATAAATATGCGCACATTAAAGACATTTTATATATATATATATAATGCCTTTAATGTGCGCATATTTATAATAACAAGATTATTTTTGTGATGGAATTATCATAGTTTTTATTGATATACATAAAAATTAAAAAAAATATTTTCATATAGAAATTTGCAATAGATACATGTTTAATTTACCATACGTACACAATATTTGTTTTTCGTCTCCATGAGAGAAAGCGTTTTATGCACGGCGCTCCAAATACTGCAGCCATTTTATATAGATTGCAATGTATTGATCGTCTCCGCCAACTGCCGACATTGTACGTAGTATCAGAATGACAGGCTGGCAGATGGAATCGCAACTTCCTCTTCCCTCACCACCACCTGCCATCACGATCCAACCCCCTTCAATGCTTTGGACTGCCTGCCAACCCCTCGTCTCCGCCTATGCCTATATATATATATATATATATATATATATATATATATGAGTAGGTAACTCCACAAGTCGCAAATGTACTTACATAGAGATTTATATGTATCTGGACATCTATATATAACATAATTAATATTTTTATATTTATATTTGTATGAAATAATTCGTGTTCATTGTGAAGCTCTCTGTTTCTCTGCTTCTTTCTGAAAGCTCATCTTTTTAATTAAAATGGCATAATCATATTTCCCTCACATTATAAGTATTTAAACTGACTTATTAAGAACTTGTATAAAGTTCTTACTTACATAAAATGCCTAGAAAAATTGTTGTAAACAGATTTTGTAGTGTTATAAGATAAATTACATTAAAACATACGTATATATATATATATATATATATATATATATATATATATATATGTGTGTGTATGTATGTATAACTACAATATAATTTTGAAGTTATGTTATTACGTTTAATCTTTCGCAGCTTCTTACTGCCACATAACGGTCTCGTTCTCCTAAAAATCTCTTTCTTGTAGGAGACGCGCAATAGATTACCTCGGTAAAGCTGCGATAACATGTTCACGTTCGCATCCACTTCACTTTGACAAATGATCGCCTTTTACGGAATCTCTCGCGCCTCCTAAAACCACGTTATGGTATTTTACAGTTTAATATTGCTATCTAAGAATATTTTTTTTTTATTAATTTAAAAGCGAAAAGATTTAGGATAACGATAAAAAAATATCTCAATATCAATAGAAAATGAACGTGAAAACTAATATATTATCTGATTAAATGATGGATATTATATAGTATTTATTGTTTATAGTATTTATTGTTTATTAGTAGATATTATATGAGGAATACAAAGAAGAATCTCGACGAAGAATTGGAGAAGAGATAGAAGAAGAAAAGGAAGATGAAAAGCGCAAAAAAATAAGAGAGTAAAGCAAAGCGTCTCCTACTACGTGAAGTATAAGATAGGGTGGTCTCTTCATCCGCAAAAGTGCCCCACGGGAGCTGCGTCAACGTCCTACAGGAAAAGTTGAACCCCCTTCGTTTCCCGAACCCATGGCCTTTCAAGTTTACCTCTTCACGGATCTTCACGAATGGACAGGATCACAACGGCAATGAGTTTTCTGGGCGGACGTCACTCAGATTCCGACCTTCTCCCATTCTTCTTTCCGTTATGATTTATGGATTCATTAATGCAACATACAACACTTTCTCGGCCGCGAGAAAAGGGAACGTTGATTAACCGTTTTATACCTGGTGTTAAAACAAATGTAAGATCACTATATCAAACTGCAATTTGTTTTTAGCAAATTGCAAATAATTTCATTGTTCTTCTTGGATTCTATGGATTTTCTAAATATTTTGCGTTTGAATTCACAAGAAATATTTCATAGTATAAATGTAATAAAAATAATAAGATGTTAAAAACTTTCAAAATACGAATATCTTACACATCGCTATATATTACAGCAATAAAGCGTGTCACGAGTTTCGTGCAAGTTTTTATGGCGATCTATAAATGGCGGGTTAACATCCAGGATAATAAAGATACTAAAAAACTTAAATTCGTAATTAAAAAGTTTAACAAGTTTTAGTTTGATTCTCTTATATTTAGTTATTTTTAAACAAATTGTAAAGAATAGGAACACTTACAATTGCATATTGTAAACACATTTTATAAATGTTATTTCTCCCAGCGTGCGTCATTTAACTCAATTATAAAAAAGGATTTTTTAGAAAATAGCAGCATATCTAAAGATCTAAATTGTAGCATGGTGGGCGGCATTGCAATTCCTTGTTGGAGTCCCTATTCCGCCCACCTCAATTCAGATTCATCTCAATAACATTAGCTTAATCGTTTAAGCTTTTAATTACTTGACTTATATTCATCCTGCAGAAACTCTGTTTGTGCACAATTTACCGCACTTTCTTTTTATAAAAATTAACAATTCTATAAATAATTTTAAGATCATAATTATGTTGAATTATGTATACATATAAGCTTTCTATATATAATTAAAATTAATATTCCGAAGACAAATCAATGTAATATCTTTAAAAAATAAAAATTAATTAATTAATTATACTACATTTTTTAATTATTCTCACATAATTAAAATGATTTATCTGCACTATTGCATTATTCAATAATAGTTCATGTAACGGTTACATAGAGCAATTTGATTTACACAGAATAAAGAGCTGCCGATTCTTTTATGGCAACTTTAATTTCAGATTCAAATTTGTCATCAGTTACGAATGCGAATTGGTTACCATGCCGAAGAACAGAAAAGGAAATCGACTGGCTATCGACTGGATTATTATTCCAAGCATGCCTCTGTCGGACGTTCATTCCTTCTGAAACATTCCACGATACGTGGTGCCAGTCGGAGACCAGCGCTTCTTCGCGAACGTGCAAGTGTGGTGTGATTGGGATACCTTGAAGATAAATTTCGCAAAAGGTACTCATTTCTTAAATAACGCTTTTCATTTTTTAATATCTGTAAATCTTAGAAACGATTTATATTATAATTGATTGAATAAGTTTGAAAATTTGCACATATTGTGATGTTCAAATACTTTTTAATGCTTTATTTTACATGGCACAATATTTGCTATAATTGCGAATATAAGAGTATGTATACACATACATTTTTTAATAATATAAATGAAATAATTTAGCTGTAGTTATAAGTCTCTTCGTTAATTTTTATCTGTCAATACGTTACTTCTCTTGTCGCGCTAGACTAAGCTTTTATGACAATGACCCCTAGTGAATTAATCAATAAATACGTAGCTACACTGCGTGAACTACATTACGATTTGCCTGTAAACGGTGTCTGGAAACGCAGACGCGTTGCTCGATGATAGCAAATATGCTTTAGTTTATTTATTTAATCGTTACTAAAAAAGGAAGTTCGGAGAAACTACTCTAAGAAATTAATTAAAATTATTATTCCGATTGTGCTGTCTGCAACTATATAAAATAAATTTCTGCGATAGACACTGAAAGATATTATTAATTGACCATGTTATACACGAATTAAGCTATGCATTTAATGATTAATCTCTGTTCAGGTGTCATTCTCTATGAAGTGTAAGCTGATTGGTTTGACGAAGATCTGCTCAAAGTTTCGAAAATGATCAAGAGACAGAGATCCTCATAGTGATTCATCCACATCCGCAACTTTACCCGATGATGAGACGTAAGCAAACTTTAGGAAGACATATTGCGTGTGAGTTGAGAATGACAGGTGGAAAGGTAGTTGAGTGTTATATGACGTCGGGCCGATGTTGTAAAGAGACAAATAGTGCAGTTGCGATTTATCGAGTTAGATCCTTAATCTTTCTTTGTTGAATTTTCTAGCATGTGTAGCATGAAATAATGTTTACTTTTCGTCTACTTCCAATTTATTTAATACTTAAAAATAAAAGACTTTTAATATATACCAAAAATTGTTGTGCATTGCTTTAAACAGGACAATAACTTTTTGTTTTTATTCTTATTAAACTAAATTTTTCTAAAGTTATATTTTTCAATTTCACGTTTATCTCTACGAATTGTTTTCTGTACTAATGTTATAAGCATAGCGTTTTATGCTATTTCTTTATCGTTTTCCTTCATATTTTGCTCCTTATTATCTTCATCTCTCTATCCCGACTATTTTTGATGGAAAAAGCATACATTTGCTCATCGCTGTCTTGATTCCTCCGCTATCTTATCGTGATTCGACTCCTTCGCCGTTTTAAGTATCCTCCCGCCCCCCCTCCCCCCCCCCCACAAACTGCGTGTCCTTTCTCCTCCTACTTAACTTTTTCTATCCGCTATACACATATACACACGACTAACTCCTCTATCTCCTTCCGTCGCTAAGCGTCGACGGAGGCACGCTCTACGGCACAACCCTCACCCTCTGGCGTAGACACGTTCTCTCTCCACTCTTCTCGTTTCCCTCTCGTGTCAGCCTCCGCAGCTTCAGGAGCAGAGAGACGATCAATACGTCGCTCTAGAACGGAGAAGGAACGGAAGCTACGTCATTGGGAGACTTTGGTGTTCGCGGGGAGCGGAAAGGGATCGAGGTAAAGGGACCTTTTCCAGGCGATTCCTCGAGAAGCAGAGGAGAGGAGACCAGGCCTGGCTCAGACCAGATATGCCCAGCTATGAGCGCGAAAAGATGATGAGACGAAGGGTGGCCCGTAGGTTTTGCATCTCTCTTTCTCTAGCGGGATGCTTGACAGGGACTCCAAGCCGAGACTGCACGATTCGAACCGAACGTCAACGAGAACAGGGACGGATGTACGATCGGTCCCATCCAACATTGATAAACTTATCAGGAGCACTCGTGATGCACTTTTGTCGTTTCGTTTCGATATATATCTAAGGAACATTTGATATTTGATATTCAATATAAATACATATCTATAGCTATACTAGTGTGTAGCTATTATTCACATATATATATAAATCGATAATTGATAATTATGTCCAAGGGTTATTTATTCAAATAATCTAAGATGTTTCTTTCGTAAAACAAATATATAAAAATTTTTTGATATGTGAACTTGTATTTTAAAAATTATTTAAACATATATGACACAATACCAAATAATTTTACTTAAACTCAAATCGTAATTATTATAAAAGCGTGACAAATATATCACTGTATCCAGTGCTCTTGAGGAATTATTTTTTTCCAGTTTTTCGATAGTTCTTGACAGTTATAAGATTTATCTAAATCTTATTATTCAAAAAAGTATCTTATGATACAGCTTTATCGACTGGCAAATAATAAACTGTTACGCATAAATTTTCGATAGACTTGTTTTGGCTTTTTGATGAATGCTAAGATACGTATATAAGAATCTTTTGTTTGATAACAATAATTAATGCATTAAGTAGCGTGTAACAATTCTCTACGGTGATGTTTATAAATCTCTAACTAAGATTGACTTGATCTAAAAATAATATATTCATATTTTAAATAAGAAATTTAACTTTCTAAAGCTTCTAATATGATTAATATGCTAAAATAATTTATTAATCTTAAACATAAAGAAAATAAATATTCTTACAAATAAACATGAGGATATATTTTTTTTAAATAAAATATTTTATTTGTATCTTATTTGCTTGTAATTTATAATTTTGTCGATATAATTTTTGATAAGAAGAAAGAAATGAGTAGTGTATTTTTTCAAAATATAGTATAAATTTTTATTGAAATTAAATCCGCATAAATCAATCCGTATAAATTAATAAAAAAGAAAAATAGAAAGAAAACAAAAAGAAAAGAGAAAGGGAGAAAATTCTGATCGTAACAACTTTCGATTACAAAAGTTGATGCAGATTAACAGTTCATTAAGATAATGAATGATAATGATACTTATATTATTAATGAATCGATAAATGTTGTTGAGAACCGAAATTGCAATCGAGTTGCGGAGGCGCCACGTAAAACTCACGGCCCTGTGCTGTGGCATCCCCCGTGTCGGAGTGAGGGTGCGCGCGGTCCAATCATCGCAGAATCCGGAGAAAGCCCCTGGCTTCACCCGGGCAGCCGTGGGAGAGACGCCCCGCAACTCGAGGATTCGCTTGTCGCCGAATATCTTCTGTACCTGAGTCGTAAAGGACAGTCGGTGGTATACAACGTTTGGTTAGAGGGGCGTTGGCCCGTTCTTTTGCCCCGTGTACCCTGCAAATCTCAGAGAAAACCTGCTTCTATCAGAATCTCGTCATCTCGACACGTCTGACAAACTTGATTGGCACGCAAGGACTCTAGTGACAAACTCAAATCGATCTCGGATGACCTCGAAGCTAGATCAAACGTGAAATAATGTTAAATTGCGGGAACCTTTAGTGTTTTTCGAGCGGTTCAAGTGCTTTTTTTCCCTTTACGCACGAATTTATCATAGTTTGTTAATAACTATTATCTCTGCTAAGAGCGAGCGTGTTACATGTGTGTTAAATGTGCATGAATGTGAGTTTGTTTGCTCATAGAATTATGTTTTGTATCACTTTTCGCTGTGTCCTATCGATATATTTATAATTAACGGATTGCGTTGCGATAGTTTAATATTATGATTCAAGAGAGATATTATTTTTACGCACGAATATCTCTGAAAATTATATTTTGGCATGATTATCATTACTCTTAAACTCTATATTGTATATATGCAAGATACATTGGTTGTAAACAAATATCGTATATGTTAAAAATCACGTGTATATGTATATATATTTTATATATATAGACATAGTCTTATTCGCCTTCTTATTCATATTTCAAGCATGATTTCTACAAGCATGTTTTCCATACTTTTAATAATATCTTTTTTCATGAATTTGTTGTCTAATTACAATTTTTTGATATATTTTTGATGAACGGAGTAGTTATCTTTCTGCATTATCGCATTTATATTTATTATAATGTGTATTTATATTTGTACAGTTATGATAATATTAATAGATAAGTTTTTATAATAGCATCAATAGTTATTAGTTAGCCAAATCGTTATCTACTTCATATATTACAGAATTACATTTTAATTGTTTTTAAAAATTATATTTTCACTTTTAAAACTTAAATGCATATCCTTCATCTTTCCTCTGTCCTCTAATATTACCGACTTCAGCGTAATATATGTAAAACAAATTACACAAATTACACAATTACTAGATTGATGCTCTGTAAATATAAATATTATATTATACTTGTATGACTCAAAGAGGATATCAAGTATTGGCCCTCAAAATATTTGTATAAACACATATATCTTGAAGCACGAAGATGTGAGTACTTTGAATTAATAAATACTCAATATTTGCATTATAACATTTGAAAAAAATAAAAATATCTCGTATTTGATTAAAAAGTTTGAAAGATTTCAATAATTTGTAATCTAATGCGAATAATACATAGATGGTCATGGTGGGAAGCGCAACACAATGTGCTAAATCAAGTATTAAAATCGAGGAAAGGTAATCGCGTCAGGTAGACGCTATTATAATTCACGACTTCCTTTAACCGTACCCCGGATATGCATGCCGGGTCACGTCCAGTTTCAGCGACGGTTTTCCGGCGTCACGTACATTGGCGCGGCTAGAACTGAACTTCTAATCTGCCGCAGCTTTAAATAGTCATGTCCGTTATTTGCGCTTAATATCAGATCTGATTGATTTAAAATTTCTCTATCCCTCCACTTTTTGCTGCTAAAAATAAGACTATTATATAGGAGAAATTATTAGAACGGAAAATGTTATGAACACGATATTAATTTCAAAATAACAAAAAGAAATTATATATTTTTTTTGTCAAATTTATGAAATAAATTATAAAAAAGAGTTTACTCATAAATATAATTGAAACAGTAAGAGCGCATATTAAATTGAAATTTTTGTTCCAGATTGCTACTATGTGGAATGACAAGGAGAAGTTGCAAAGAATAGGCACATTCGTGATCTACCCTGTAGATCCGGGCTTTTGTAGAATGTAAATATCAGAAGCTCGACTCTACAGGTATCTTACGGATGACATGCCACGCGACTCTAGATTGTGATAAGAGACGCCATATTTGTTTACATAATGTACAAATGATGATTATGAATAGTAGTATAATTTAAACATTTTTTCCTGATTTTATTAATACATTAAAAATTATAAATGTAAAGTATACTAAACATAATTATTAAATAATAAAATAATATTTGTTATAATTTCCATCACATTCTTTAAAACCTAACATTGATTTATCATAAATATACATACGCAAAAATAATGCATATATAAATATCAAATAAAAGTCTTTAAATTATTTTTACATAATATGTTACATAATGTTATTATACTATATGTTATTATATTAGTATACTACACAGAAAAATAGTTTTGTGGGTTGTATCAAAATTCTGTTTCAAATTAAATGAATCAGAAATTCTGATTGAATTTACTAGATTTTTGTTTAAATTAAACAGAAATCTTGTTAATTTAAATTGAATTCTGATAACTTTAATTGGAATTTCTGATTCCGTTTTATTTTGAAACAAAATTTTGGTATAGCGAAACTACTTTTTTCAAATTGATAGAACATTATTACAACAATAATGATAAATATTTTTATATTAACATTGTAATATTTAATACTATTCACTTAAGCTAATATAAAGATATTTTTAATATAAAGATATTTTTAATAATTTAATATTCTCTAACTATTATCTATACTATTATCTAAAAATTTTTAATTGATGAAAAGAATTATTGCATGTCTTGTATAAAAAATTTATTGTACAATACAATAAAATAAATGCATTATAAATTCATTTATTTGTTTATTAAAATTATCTTAGCATCTATATATTACAATATTAATTTCTATAATTTCAAAAATTTCTTATGAAGAAAGAGATACTCTAGTAATAAAAATAAGAAAAATTACAAAATTAAAATAATAAAAATCTATTAAATATAATATAACATATTTATCTAATAGAGAGAATCTATATTTAATAAATATAAGAATATTAACTTATTTTAAAAGTTTAACATAATAGTTACCTTTTATTTTTAGTCTTTGTTATATTATTTAAATAAAATGATTATTAGAGTATTTCCATTTATTCCATTTTATTAATTACATTTTTCAATAATGTTTAATAAAGGAATATTATACATGTTTATATGAATGTATATGTATATGTATAATTGTGAGTCACTCTAGCGGAAATTTCAGGTACGATATTAATGCACATATGCGATGATATAACAGAAATCTTCTTTTTGACCTTTCTAGTGTAGCCATCTATATTATTGAGTACATAAATTTGTAAGAGAAAATGTTTTTCAATTTGCCATTTTTACTTTAAAATTTTAATCAAAAATATTAATTTAACATTTATTTTATCATATATCGTAAAACACACGATAAATAAGAAAAAGGGAAATATAATTTTATATTTTTTACCTCTCTTCGTACTTGTTACTTGTTCGTTAGATGTCACTAAAGCACCTAAAGAAGCAGTTTATACATCGTATATGCGGTTGTTAAGAAAGAACTCTCTATTACATATACAAGTATGCTGTTTTCAAAAACTCTCTATCTTGTATCTTTTAATAAACTAAAATTATTTTTAACGTAAGTGCAGTATTTTGCTGTCAATTTTTTTTTATTTAAAACATATGTGTTAAAAAAAAGTAAAAACTAAAAAGCGCGTAAATTATGTTTTATCTATAGAAATAAAAAAAAATTATCTATATATAGAAAAATATAAATTTATAATTTCTGAGTAACACAATATGTTATTATAAAATTGTAATCTTTCAGCTTTATGTAAATTAATCTGCATGATTACTGAGTGACGCCAGACTTGTTTATATAATGTATAAATGATGAGTCTCCGAGAATCTGCAGAACGATTTGATTATCTATTTTGTTAATATGTCAGGAACTATAAATGTAAAATAAAAAGTATGATTGGAAAAAGAATATTATATAATATACAGAATATTATATAATATTATGAATCATCATCTTATTTTATGATAATATACAAGAGTTTAAGTTTTATTAATTTAATATGCGATATAATAAATATTTATTTATATGTCTATCTTGTATGTATTTTCTCAATCATAATAATAATATTTTATTTATATTATTATAGTTTATTATAAAGAGATAATTAATTTACGATATTTTTATTAATTGGCACTCATATGAGGAGAAAATTAATAAATTTAATCGTATCATATAAAATAATAGAAACATAATCAATCTTTCTTAAATCTAATTAACTTTTTATTGTTTTAGATATATATATATATATATATATGTTTAAAAATATACGTTTATATACGTGTTATATATGTATATATACGCTTAAAAATGTTAAGTATTCAAAGTTTAACGTTGAATAATTAACTTATATGATACGGCATGAATTTGTATCTCTGACGCGATATTTCGTTTTGTAAATAACAAAGTTCCTTTCCTTTTTATTTATTTGTACAGTTTGCACGAAGATCTATCTTTTGGGATTCTGGACCAATACACAGATCTGCAGATTCGTACGAATCCTAAAAAAAAGAGCGTGCAATAGTGCGCGTGTGGATGAAAAGGCTAAAGGCAAGCAGATCACGATGTATGGGAAGCACGATGTTTGATGGTGTGATAGCATGGTGGTACCTGGGGCGACGTGGTATTATATTATTGATCGTTCCACGAGCTCTGTCCCCATCAGCTGTCGTAATATCCGGCGTTCTCCTGGTACTACCGGGTTGCATGCTAACATAGTTGTCTAAAAAAGTCATTCACGTTAGATTGCATTATAATACATATCGCTTTGTTATGTTACCCGACCTATATTAAACTCGGATCTGTTGCGAAATTTTTGAAAATCAAACAGAGAGATTGGAAGAGACAATTGTAACATAAAAATCAACGAAGATATTGAATCAATGAAAATTGCTCTAACGATATATCAATAAGATAGCATGACTTTGTCATTACAAATTGTCAGCATTCCGAAAATCCGTGAAACCTATTTATTTTTTATCTTGAGATTGAGATAAGAAGATTCATGAAGAGAAAGAGAAGCATGGTAAAAAAAGTAGAGATACTAGAAAGAGAGAGGGGGGAGAGAGAGCGAGAGCGAGAGCGAGCGAGCGAGCAAGAGAGAGAGAGAGAGAGAGAGAGAGAGAAAAGAAAAAAAGAGAAAGAATAAGACGGGAGAGGAGGAAG
This sequence comes from Pogonomyrmex barbatus, assembly GCF_055798465.1. Taxonomy (NCBI): domain Eukaryota; kingdom Metazoa; phylum Arthropoda; class Insecta; order Hymenoptera; family Formicidae; genus Pogonomyrmex; species Pogonomyrmex barbatus. The sequence continues at coordinate 12,388,489 of NW_028297116.1, forward strand.
TACAATCTTCCCTTCTTGGACACTTTAAAGTGCCTCTTCCAATATCCTCAGCTATGCTCTACTTCTCATCTCCTTCCGGTTGGTCTACTATTCTGAAGGTAATATCCTGCTATCCTGAAACCTTAACGTGGCTTGAACTCTTAGTGTCGTCGTCCTCTAGTCTCTCGGTACTCTTCTCTCTTTCTCTCTCTCAATTCTCTCAACTCTCTTGCGGCATCTCTCTACATCCCTCTTTCTCTTCAGGATCTCGGCTCAAGTCTTCAACGTGTTACTAATACCATGAGGATTAATGTTATATGCAGGAGCTTACTCTAACTATTAATTTAATTAGGAGAACAATACCTTATAAGCTGATACTACTGTTAGGTAGAAGTATGTTTTTAAACTTTTAAAATAAAAAGATATAATTCTACTTCAATCAATTCCAATTCGAAATTAAAGCGATGTTTAAGTGTATATTACTCTTACGAAACAAACGATTTGTATGCTGTGCTACTTTTAGTTATTGCTTTAATTTTATTTAAAATAAAGTAGAATTTCAAATGTATTCGTGTTAAATTAAAAACACAATTTATGCATAAAATGATTCTAATGTAAAATAATTGGCGTGGTATCAAATGCATTTATTCCACTTATGCAATCGAGATATTAATATCAATGTTGGTTAGTGTGAGAAAAATCAAGTTAAATTACTTTTACCTGCTGTTTTAAATGCGTCTATAGCCCCGAAAATCAGTATAATTAAAGATTACTACAACCCGCGATAACATCCAGGCGCAGCTCACCGGTTTGACTGACGATCTTTCAGACGGCTCTGCAGGAGCACGCTATTCGCAAGCGCCGAGTGATATTTATCTCCAAGTAATTAGGAGTTGGGCTGGAATCACGCATGCTCATCCTTCACCGTGGCAAAACGCCCGTTGCCCTGTTCCATGCATAATGCCGAAGGCAATGATTATTTAGTTTCAGCCTATTATTCGTATCAAAAATTTTCTATCTGCAAGAAGATCGAAATTTTCTCTTGTATTATGCACGGCAATACTACGAGTAAGATTTATCACCATTTTTAAAAAAAATTATTCTTTTTAATTCTTAAATTTTATTACTTCTATGAATATTAAGAATAATGTTTTGTATATAAATTAAATATCAAGATCGTGAACAATATTTCTCTCTCAAAGAATTATAAACTTTTGCAACCGGTTAACAGGGAAACGACAATGATATTTTTCGTACGAGTATCTAAGAAAGAAGAATGCTTCTCCATTAACTCTCATTTCCGTCATGGAAATATATAAAGTACCTGCACGTGCAAATAAATCTTTCTGCAACGGGGACACGATGGCATGCCGCTGACTTATTTATGACCGTCTTCTTAAGCAAAGGGATGGATAAAGGGTTAAGAGCGAAACAATGGCTAGACCGACAATGCTTTGATGCGACCAAAACAGCAGGAGAGGTCGAATCAAATATCGTGACGCTTGCTAATTTTCCCACTTTCGCACTTCCGTTATAAATACTTAAGATTTGAAACAAAATAAGTTGTATATGAATACATAAAATACCTTTACATTTTCACTTAATATAATGATCACATAATACAACGCATCCTCTTTCATAATATTTATAATAATTAATAAATTTGTATTTGTATTTGTATAATTCTTTAATATTATATATGATACATAGGGATATTTGAATTTCTCTCTTTCTCTCCTTTTCTTTTTTTTTTTTTTTTTTTTTTTTACAGAAAGCAACCTTTTAAAACCATTCAAAGTTATTTCTCGATCTGGCGGCGTTCGATGAAATGCTCTACCGAGTAATCTCGGTATCATCTGCCGTTCACACGAGCGTGATAATGCTCCGTGCAATATTATTCACGCGCTCGGTTCTTGCGGGCGACGATAATGGTAATCGTCCTGTCTCCGTGTCGTCCACGAAGGCTGGCTGCTCTCGGTCTTCAGCGTGATCAGAAGAGCGGGAGCATCCTGGCCCTCCCCTTAGTAGCCTCATACCACTGCCGTATACCCTTAGTAAGGTACCCCTGGCGGCGTGGTGCTAGCCGTGACACGAGAACGTGATTAATGATCGCAACGGAGAGCCATGCAGCGTACCACTCTTCTCTCTTCTCTCTCTCTCTCTCTCTCTCTCTCTCTCTCTCTCTCTCTCTCTCTCTCTCTCTCTCTCTCTCTCTCTCCCATCTTCTGCCTTCGTTGTTCTGTCTTTCTGTTTCCCCATATCCTTCTCTCTCTCTTTCTCCTCTTTTCTCCTCTTTTCCGCCTCTTTCTTCGTGACCGTCACTCTCCTGCTCTTCTCTCTTTCAGCAACCCCTAGTGATGCCGACGGCATTGCTGCCGTTGCCGCTGCAACCGCCCGAGCACAATGCCGAGTCTGCGATTGAACTCTTGTTGGTAACTTTCTTCTTCCTTTCTTCTTTCATCGATGTGGGCATTGCTGATTATTCGACGTTGGGTTTGCATGTGTTACGGCCTAACTCAATTTTAGTTATTCTAAAAGTTTTTGAAGTATCATAGATTATGACGGGAAAATTTATGAAAAATCAATTTTTTCAGTCTTTTGTTAACATTCAATAAAAATGATCAATAGTGAATTTGTTGTAAACTTTACACAGAACAATATGATATATTAAACGGCATATAAAATATGCAATTAACTGAAATACATAAATTAGTTTATAAAATATTAATTTTTATTTAATAATTATGTAAGTTGTAAGTTTAAGAATTCCGTTCTACGTTTTTGTACTTCGTTTCGGATAATATATAATAAAATATTTTCTTTGTTTGAAAGTATCAACTGATTCTTACCTATATACTTTACAAATTGTATGAAATGAAGATATTCATGAAGGAATTTTATAGGAAAATGAGAATATCGCAAGAATCGACAAAGAAATCAGTCAATCTTTCATCGGTCTAGGATGACTTTGAATCTGTCGATGTACTTCCTGCCAATCTTTCTCAGGTACGTCTTTATTTTATAATAGAATGATTCACATTTTCTATCAAACGTTTTCTCTTACGTGATTAATATAATAATATTGAAATAAAAACAAATTCTATTTACGTAAAAAAATTATATATAAGTCAATTAATATCTTTTAATATCTTTTTAATATCTTTTACAGGCTTGTTGGAATGTAATATTAACCATTAACTTTATTATTAACTTTATCTTATTTTGGCAAGATATGCGTGACTACTTGTTTTTTGTAATATGCGTTTAGACAATAATTAGCCATTAATAATTGACTAATGACTGTAATAATGTTCATTGATACTAAACTAAAAGCTGACAAACGTAGTTATCAACATCACAATCAATTCGCATTGCAATGCATAATGATTGATTTAGTAATCATAAATATTGTATCACGTTTATATCAAGTTTTCAAAAAATAAGAAACTGTATTAATGTTTTTTATATATCATCTGTAAAAAATTAAATTTAATAAAAGAATTTTTAGAAAACAACACAAAAGTACCTTTAATATAAACAATGTTTCAATTATTTAAATGTTTTTTTAGCAATTCTTATTCGCGTAAAATTTTGTCTTGCGATTTTTAATTGACATAGAAGCAATTAATAATAAATCAGAAATCGATCGCGATCGAATAGCCGTTACAAGTTGCAATCGATAATGGTATCCAATTGCGTGTACTTCGATAGGGCATCGTTCCGATGTTAACCAGTGCACAATCAGACCTCGTGCTCCCCGCGGAAATCAGCGGCGCTCGGTGTCAGCTTCGCTGGCGAGGTGGGTGTGCGGGTGTGCGAGCGGTTCGATGAAATTTCCGGCGTATTGTCGGCGAGTTCGGTTCAGGGTTGGATGATGCCGAACCATCGCCGTCGGTCCCTGCACAGAGCGGCGAGTGAATAGCGCGGAAAAGGGGGAGATAGTGGATAGTGGTCGCCGGGGCCACAGACAGAATTGGAACGGGACGCGGAGGATGGCGACTCGTCCCCGGCGACGTCGGGACGCTGACGACGTGCCACGTTACCGACGCGCACACACACACCCCCCCCTCGACTCTATTTCCGCATTTTGTTTGACGCGACCGGGATTAAAAGCTTTCGCTTCTTCCCGTGTGTATTATACCCATAGCTCTTATGACGTTTGCTCTTGACAATGACGTGCATTTTCTATTTCTTCTACATGTCTTCTTTACAAAATTTTTACGCAAAGATACAATCATCAAAAGAAGAAGAGGGGCTTTTTGTTGTTTATATTTTTATAGAAATCAACTTTCTAAAGAAATCTATTTTATGAACATAATAATACAGAGAAAAATTTTGTAGTAAAATTACAAGTTTGATGTTTAAAAAGGTATATCTTATATCTTAAAAAATATTATGATAAAAAATATTTTGTATTTATTAGCCTTTTATATATTTATAATTTTTAAAAATTAGTTTTTCCACTGTAAAAAACAATCTTGTTTTGGTATGTAGCGATTTTAAAATGAACAGAGTTTGTAACTTGTAGGTAGCTCAATAATTATTTTCATTAATTATATTATTTATCACAATTACAAATATTTTAAAAATATATCAAATATTATTAAGATATAATTAAATAATGATTATGTAATTGAATGAGCTTCTTAATTGCTTAAAATAGAATTAGAGTACGAAAGATCGATGAAACCTAGAATAATTCATACTGAGGAAAAAAGGTTTAAATATATTTCGAGGGCCGCCTTTGAAAAAAGCTTCCTTTACATGCCGTGCAAAGGTGTTATCGTTGCTGTCCGTCCATCAGAGTCCATCCCTCCTGGCAATATTAGCGCCGCCACTGGTGGTGGCTGGCTGGTTGCTTTTAGTCAGGGGGATGAAATACTTGATGATATTAAACATGAATAATGTAACGACTCGGCTACGAAGACGCGGAATAGCGAGTACGATAAGACCTAGAATGCTGCATACGTAAGATAGTATAATATGGGCATTTTTGTTTAATACGTTGACATTAAATAGTATAACTGTTAGTGCCATTGTGAGAAGTTATATTTATAGAAAACTTGATAACTACATTTATATTTAATATCTAATGTAATATACAACTTATGTGTGTTGCATATAGATACCTAAATGCATGTAAAATAACAAAAAGAAGTACATCAAAATTTGAAATGTAAACAAGTAGTTTAATAGAAATACAGTTAGTTTGAAACAACATTAATTCAGAAAACATTATTTACCTATAATATTTGAAAATGTAGAAGTTTCCTAAAAGAATCTAAAAATTACGCTATCTACTATCTTTAAACAGTAAAATGAGTATATGTGTGTATATCCAAAAAATATTAAATGTAAATTTAAAATTACATTATTTTAAAATATTACATAAATGAGATATTGTAATTAAATTTCAATGTTTATACGTATAATAAATATAAACAAATTTTAAAAAAATATAAATAATTATATTTAAATAAGATTTTTACAAAAAATGCATAAAACTAAAAATTATAAAAGTAATAAAATTTAATATATTAATATAAACTGTTAACAAGAGAAATTAATAAAAATTTTGCTGCTTGAACTCTTAAAATATTATATCATCAAATGTAAAACAGGTCTTTATAATGTAGCAATTTGACATTTAATTTACTATCACTTCGTATTTCACTTAAGTAGTAGCGATGCAGTAGGTTATTCAAAACAAGGGGGTGCAGAAGGCAGAAAAAAATCTGTGTCGGATGACTGTGCTCTTTCGTAAGCGAAGCAGAGTGACTAAGTGTGAATTCAATTAAGGGTTTGTTTTAAGCGTCTATCAGGCTCTGTTTACGAACTCGTTCGTTATCCGGATAACAAGATAAAATTGACAATTTAAGGGGAATCGATCCAAGAACAAGAATCTCCCAATCTTAATTGATTATTTACCTCGAAAGAATTCATTTATAATATTTGTATTATTATCTTCTAATGTTAATACACAATTCATTTTATTTTTATGTAATATAATTTAGAAATATTTTTGAAAGAAAAGATGAAAAGCTGAAGATTATTCTATGATTATTCAAAATATAATGAAATAATTTTTTTCTTGACTTTTTCTTCATCATTCATGAAAGATATAAAAATGGAAAATATGAAAATAATAGAGTATTTAGAAGAACATTGATCTTCCTTTCACTTCAATGCTAATTCCATATTATGAGTAACTTAGGAAAAAGAAGAGAAGCTGTTTTTGCATGCCAAAGAAAATAGTTTAAGCGAATCTTAGAACTGTTCTTAATATTATATCAAGAGATGCAAAATCTTAAAAAGAATAATTTGGAATTATCAGTTAAATTAAATTTATCAATAAAATACATTATTAATTTCTATATTTAAAAAATTATTTTTTTATTTTTTGTTTTATTATGTTTTTAAATATTTCTATAATTTAAGATAATACATTATAAATATTATACTGCTTTTAAATGTTTTGTTGTTTTTTCTAATAACTACTGTTTAATCATAAAAAGTTAAAATTTATTTATAAAATTAACTAATACAGTACATGTGACTGTAAAATTAAATGATATATTATCATAAGATTAGAGAGCATTAGAAAGAAACGTTTTATAATTCTTTCTCTCTTTTTCTATTAAACTTTTATATCGAATTATACATATGGATTAATTGAGGTCTTTTTGGAAACAACTTTATTTCGGCTTAGCGTGAATAATTGTAATTGCTGACTGTATTATCAACGTGTATTTCAAATAAACTGCCACAAAAGATCAAGATGAGTGAGACGAAATAAGAATAGCTATGAATAGAACCTCGAAATGGCGATTCTCTGCACATCACAAAATACATGGCATTTCTCTTTATCCGATGACAGTGACCCTGAATTATTTATTACCATGCACGATTAACAAAGAAATTTAATTTTACGAAAAGTTAAACATTAATTTAAAAAACCTAATTACTTTAATTATTAATTAATAACTTTAATTATTAATTAATTACTTTAATTATTAAAATATTTCCTTTTTATAAGCAGCTATTAATTTATTAGCCATTATGAAATTACATGTACAATTACATTTACATTTGTACAAAAAAATTAATATAAATTATTATAATACATGTCATAATAGATTCTTTCTTTTAACTCTATCTTAATAAAAGTATCAGATCAGTATATTCCTTTTCTCTCTACAAAACACAAGACACGTTTACAGGATTATAGGATTAATTACATGAAGGGCGTTAATACCCAATTCGGCCAGTGTTGAAGAGGGATGCTTATAGTGGGCTAAAGCAATAATATTAGCGGTCACTTAACAGTTGTCACAACAGCTTTGAGGAATCTGCCATGTAAAACAATTGTTATCCTTAGTCTACATAGTTGCTGAATTAAAATAATCTAATTAAAATTAATTAATGCTTTTATGTATTTTTGCATTGTATATTTCGCAAAAAGTATGAAATGAGGTAGACAATAACGGATAATATATATCTATACTATGTAAATATATATATATATATATATAATGTATCTGTTTCTATCATCTACTTATCTATGTGTAATAAATTAAATATTTAATATCCTATAGTAGTATATAATCAATTTTTATGCACAAATTTTTTAATCATTGCCGCAATTCATAGTTTGCTGTCAACCAGAGTGGGGAAGCTCATTGCTATTCCGCGAGTAGATCGTGCGGAGCATTATGGTAGTCGCAGTTGGGGCTCTACTAAATTGAAAACAAGATCCATCACGTTTTCAAAGAAGCAAAAAGAATTTTAATGAATTATAAGTAGGGAGTGGGATAAGAATAGAAAAATTAGTATTTTATTTACTTAGAATTAAATTACTAAACAGTTTTGTTATCAATAACATAGTCAATCACATAATCAAGATAAAATATTTCTCTAAAAATTTATATATCAAATTGTATATCAAATATCCAAATATGTATTTATAAACAATAAATCTATATGCTATGTAAATTTAAACGTATATTTCTAATAGAATATTAAGTTTTATAGACAGGTTTTTTTGTTGTCATTTTATTTGAATCAATTAAGATAATTGAAAATTATCAGAAAATAAATAAATTTCAAAAAAAAAAAGTAAAGTTCACATAAGATATATTATTGAGCAAAATAAATATAAGTTGAGTAATAATTTTAAGGTAATTTCACTATTTGCAGTAAAGTAATTAATTAATCTTGAAAGTGCATCTGTATAATTAAAAAATCTGACGTCACAGTTCTGAGAATCTATATTCAGAGATTCGGATGGAAGACATTGGTTAGCATGTGGACTGAAATTAAAACTGTCGAGCATTCTCGGCGTGGCGCGTTGTCGATCCGTTCCGAGGGTTTCCTCGCTCTTAACTTTCGGGTGAACCGATCTGAAGGCAGGGTCCTGCAGGAAAGAGTTCGAGGAGCAGAAGAAAAAGGAGCTGAGGGACACGGAGGACGGGGAGGAAGAGGTGAAGGAGAAGGTGGAGGCGATGGTACTAGGGGACTTGATGAGAAGGGGTGGTAGGAGAGGGTTTCCGAAACAGCTCGCCGCTATCTCGACTGATCCGATCAAGATTAATGAACGTGCGGCTTGCGAGTCGAAGCCTTTGCGCCGCCCAGTCTGTCGTTCTCATTCTCTATTTCTCTTCCCCCTCTCTTTTCGTCTCTCTTTCTCTCTTTTTCGCTTTTTCCTTTTCTATACAGAGGCAGTGACTAGCGACAGGTACCGTCGACGGCTTCTTGTAATAGTAGCACTTCGTGGTGCTTGTTGCTGGTGCGCAACCTCCAGGTAATGTTATCACGAGAAAAATGCCATTTCTTTTAAAATATGCCATTTCTTTTAAAAGATAACAACATAATCGACGAGAAATAAATAGATATATAATTAATCGATGTATATATATTCTAAATTTAAATTTGAGTTTGCTTAAATTAGAATTCGTATTTGGTTCAATGAAATCTTAAGGTATGCCGATAATGATCGTGAGTTTATACATTAATGTTGTTTACATCGCTACTAAGTATCTCAGTAATATTCATGAGACGACGTGTAACGAAATTAACGGTTTGAGATATATGACATTGTGAACTGGGGTTGGCATGGAAGATTATCTGCAGCGGAACGTGATGACAGTAACACAGCACACTTTTTCCCTTTATATCCAGCTACTCGGAGGTAGAGCACGTCACCAAGGCTAGCCGTAGATAAAAATACATGTTCCTTTCGGGCCGATGGTTTTAATTAATTCCAGAGATGGACGTGGCCGCCCATGTCAACTTTTGGATCCTTTCGTTCGATCACTGGCGCGTGTCGTCAAACTGCTACTGTGCTGCCGATGTTACGGCAGCCGATTCATTATCTGTTCTCTCAAAATCAAAATAATTCCCCCGCCTACTCCTCTCGAATCCTCCTATCTCTTTTCGTTTGTGATCTCCATTCAACGGAAGCGACAATTAATAGCGCGCAAAGATCAAACATTTCCGCGCTACGTCTGTACGGAGGATTTAAATCCAATTTCGTGTCGGTTCCCTTCGATGACACGGTGGTGCCTGTTATCTTTAGTTACAGGCGAATGTGTATTTGAGATGCGAAACTGTCTTTGGGGGATGTCAGTCAGTCAGCGGAGCGAGCACCGAGCGAAAAGCGATGCGGCGAGCGCGCGAAAGGGCAAGGGTGGGTTGCTGAAGGGGTGGGAGGAAGAGATGCTTTGTAATTACGGTGGCTGATAAATGGAGTCGTGACTCGTTAATCCCCTCCAATTACATCTGATGGGGACCGTTCACACCAGATCTATCTTGCATTATTTTTGGAATTTTTGAATGCAAGCAATAGCTATGTAATTTTATAGAACTAAAAATTTAATTTTTGTTACACTGTAGTCACGAATAATTCAGATTTATAAGAATAATTTTTACAACCATATCAGTAACTAGTCGAGTGAGTAGAACATTGTCACCTAACTTTTACAATGCATCGTTAATGTTGAATGCAAAATGTGTGGTCGCGCTATAGTTAAGTCTTTTGCGATAATAAGAGATATGACACAGCTAGCGCGCGAAATTCTTGTTGTATGTCTCCGCATTCGTTAAATGAGCAATTCAACGACCACCCACTTCACGTTCAGCATTGTACAGGTTGTAGATCGGAGCGATTGTGATGCGGATATAGACGAAATGACCAGCGTGTATGCATCATTTGTCTTAAGAGAACGGATATGAAACGCGATGTGTAGGTGTAACGACAGAGAGCGAAAAGAAAGTTTGGATATGTATCAATAAAGTATTTCTGTAAAAGAAATAATAGTCTAAGGAAATAATAGTCTAAGGAAAGTAAAAGGAAAAGCTCTTTGATATAAAATTTGTAAATCTAAAGAATAGACCAGTAATGAACGTAATTATTGATATATAAATATTTATAGCATAAACAATCGTTTTAATAACAATCATTTTATCTCTAATTATATCGATCGAAACAATCACTCAACATAAATATTTATGTCAACAATTCTATTGTAGCTTTCTATTGTAGCTTTTATTGGTTCTTTTTCGTCTCTCTTCAAAATTTAAATAGTTAATAAGTTATATATTTAGAAAGAATACTTTATTATAAATATATTTAATAAATATATTTAATTAATTTTTTAAAAAATATTTACTTAGCTAGACTAATGTATTCTTTAATTTAAATGTATCAAAGGCTATGTGATTTCTAATTTCAAAGAATTATGCATGTTTATAAGTAAATATGATAAAATATTGCTTAGAAATTATTTCTTTTACAAAAAAGGACACATAAAAAAATATTGATTTAATCTTATAATATACTGTCATAATATTTGTTTTTTTTTTTAAATAATAAATGAAATAAATGTATCAATATTATTTTACATTTTAAATAGTTATTGATACTTTTTTCTTTTTTCTTATTTTTCTTTTTTCTCTTTGTCCTTGTCGTTCTTTCTTTATTGTGACGGTACTGTTAACACATATTTAATACAAACTATAATTATAATCAATTTTGTATTATATCTTGTTCTATTTTGAAACAATAGACTGACCAAAATGTCTACAATAATTTCCAACTAATCCACATCCTAGAGAAGTTAGTGAAGGTGTTTAACATCGAACCCTATGGTTTATCTATTCACGGATAGCAAGCAGACAACAGTACATAGATCTTGCAATTAGCGGCTCTTGTATACTTCCTTCCTTCTACTCGCTTGGAAGCTTGCTATTAATCGTATCGTCTTGTATTGGATAGAATACATATACTTTAGAGTTAACTGGCAAAGAGCATATTACGTATTTTAGATTATATTTTTTATATTAAAAATATGTTTTTTTACAACATTATTATAAAAATTACACTCTGTGCACAGCAGTGTTAACAATTAAATATTTGTCATAATAAAAATATATAGGGTACACATATTATCTACACATATTATCATATTATCTTACAATTACAAATATTTAAAGTCATTAAAAAATAAGAAAGCATATTTTCTAATTTCCAAATAGATTAAAAAAGCTTCTAATTTTAGAATTTTTATAATAAATATTATATAGAAATGTTATACAATTACTCATTGATTTTGATAGATATTAGACATTATAAAACATAAATGTTTAATATGTTAGTTAATTCAAAAGATTGTCTTATATAAATCTGCATATAAATTAATATTTAAAATTATTAATATATATATATATATATATATATATATATATACATATATACACACACACACATCCTATATAAATAAATAATAAATATATTTTGCTAATATAAATTTCCAGATATTATATAATATATTTTATATATATATATATATAATGTTATATATATTTAGCAAAATATATCTATTATTTATATATATATATATATATATATATATATAAAATTTAAAAAGATTGATGAACAATTTTTTCATTATTTCAACAAAATAAGGAATAATAGAGTTATTAGTCAGCCAAAGTTATTTATTTCCAAGATGTATTTTACGCAAGTAATAATTAACAAATGAATGAAAGGATGCAAGAGACAATTATACAAAACATATACAGATTGTTAACATTTTTTCAAAATCCCCCAATAATTCTACAGTATATGTGTTGTTTGAGTAGCGACCTTGGTTCACGCCATAATATGTCTGACTTTGGAACCCGGTTGGTAGCAACATATCTAGGCAGTTGGCCGGGATGTTCGTGGTATGGGCGGAGGCAGGACTGCACAGGCGGCCCCCCATTCGCTTTCCGGGTGCCACCCTTCTTTTCGAGCTGCTGTGAGGTATCCCTTGCCCCGGGCTGCGGCAATCACGCACATGCTTGCGCATGCGCTGCTACGGCAACGTCGCACGCATGGGCGCTCACACGATTATATGAGGACGCAAGAGGGGATACAAGAAAACAGTAAATATATACCTATGATATACACCATAATGCCTCCTGTGATATCTGTAAATTATGAGTTTGATAAGCGCATGCATTCAAGAGTGCTTATTTTTCTATTAAGCAAAAGTGTTTCTAAAGTGTGATACTTCCGGTTGTTGCTCTATAAATTATGTCGTTATTTTTTCTTAAGTTACTACAATTTATTATTGCAATTGTTAAATATAAAGATATAATAATATATATAGATTATCATAATTTAATAAATATGTATTTTAATTATTTACGTACGTATAACGGTATATCATTTAAAATTTAATTTTGCAAAGAATATAATATTAATTTTATCATTAATTTTAAATAAATTCTTTATATATTTATATATATTAACACATAATTGCTCTATATCTTAATAATTAATATCATAAAATTACTTTAATGTTTAATATGCAGTCTCGTTTTATTGAAATTTTACTATCTACAATAAAATCAGTTATAATATTATCGAATTTATATATTATTTTTTAAACTGTTTCATGTGCAATATTGCTCTCGTTTTTAGTTTAGCTCTTATCAAAGTTAAAATAGAAAGGATATATTACTCATACACAACTCAATGCGAATGCACCTAAGGAAAAGATAATGTCAAAACTTAAGATAACAAGTCTAGCTAGCTTTAGTTGATTAACGGTGTTTCCTGACAGAATAATAAATAGTGTAAATAGATTATGAAAAATATTAAAGTTGGAAAATATCGTACAAATACATAAAAAAATTATTGTATGAAAAAATTTGATGGACAGGGTTAAATAAGGTATGCGTGGGACTATGATCTGGAAACACGACGTTATTGTAAATTACGAAACATTTATTTATTTATTTACTTGACAGTTGTATAGTTCATCGGTTCTTATGATCAATATAAACATAAGCATTGAAGTGTGCCCAATGATGTCCTTATCGTACACGCTATATACAATTAATAATTATAGCAAAGAGGATACAATGTCACACTTATAGATCTCGAAACTCATACACGTACTCTTCTTATGTTCTTTCACTAATTACACTAATTCGATCCTTTAGAATTAACATACCTTAACGTTCATAACTCTGTTTCTTATATCTAATAATATTGTTTTGGTATATCGTCACAGCGATTCTGTGCATTAATTGTTTGATTACTACTCACTTAATAATACAACTTCCAATTTATTCATGGTGCAATTGCATCCTAATTATTATTGGTCATTCCTCGTTCGCTTTCAGTAAAAATATAGACTATTCATTTCGAATTATTTACAATGTCCCATTGCAGAAGGATGAATTCAAGTTTCAATCAACTTGTTTTACTTTTAAAATGTGTTTAAAGAGATCCTTTGAATATATATATATATATATATATATATATATATATATATATATATCTTATTTCCAATAAGATGCTCCAAATGAATATTTTTCAGAATGAATGTGATATATGAAAATTATATTTATAATATTACTGAAGACAATTTGCCGCTTACTAATATATTACTAACAAACACTGCAATCATAATAATTAAAATTTTTATTTAAAAGTCCTATTTTTATCTACGATATAAAACCAACATATTAGTACCAACATATAATGCAGTAATACACGAAATATGGACATTACTTTAATCGTATTGCGATAAAATTCTCTTTACACTACTATATACATACATAAAATTGAGTATATACATTTCACGTTTCATCAAATATTAATTTCTTTTTGGATATTGATATTATTATGTGAATAATAGCAAAATGACTAACAATATTTCGAATTATAAATTGTAATAAATAATATTCGGTTACTTGGAGACATAAAGAAAGTATTAAAACGGCGTTTACAAGTTTAACTAGTATTATCCGACAATTGCAATTAAAAAAAATTTATAATTTAAAAGAGCTTGTTTCCATTTGATGTTATAATTTCTTTTGCACGTATATGTACTTTTATTTGTCAAATTTAGAATTCTAATTTGTCAAATATCTATTCACATGTACGTTTCACATAATACATACACATTTTATTATATTGTACAGTAGGAATATATATATATATATATATATATATTTATATATTCAAGTTATCACATAAAGTTAGACATGTTTGGATATAATATAGATATTCATGCTTTACATTTAAACCTAACAGTTTGACAAGCGTAAGTGTGTTTGACATGTGAAAATGATTAAGTATGAACTGAAAAATAAGTAATGATAACGAATGAGTCATAAAATATTAAATTAAACAATAAAAAATTAATGTAATTTTTTGTTGTAAAAAAATGTATTTTGTTGTTGTAAAAAAATGTAATTTTTTAGAATTTTTACTAGTTGTAATGCATAAATATCCAATTATTGCAATACATGCATTGAAAATGTTCAACTTTATGCAATAAGGATATATATGTATATATATATATATATATATATATATATATGTCTACTGTCTATTATTTGAACCTGCAAACTGAAATATATAAATCAGAAATCTTGAATTTCACTATCAGTTACTAATAATATTGAAATATATAATGTGGAAGATGTAATAATTAAACGGATACTAATAATGTTAGTACGATTTGTCATTATTATATCTGTTTAAGTATTTGTTCAATTCAATTCATCCAATTCGATAATCATCAATACTTATAAAATCATAAACGTATATAAATCCAATTATACATAATAGAAAATAAAAAAAAATAAAGAGTTGTATTTATTTTGGTAAGTAGATTCATTGTCAGTCATAAATTATAAGAATAAATAATTCATTATTTATTATTTAACGATCTGAAATAGTACTTTATTTGTCATCCAAATATCTCATTTACTATAGAATTATGTCCCCTTCTATCTTTTATTATTCTATAATAAATTTCTCAAACACAGTTGAATTTTATAAGTCAGAGAACACTTTTACATATAATAGATTTAAGAAAGCTAAATAATTTTGAATCTAACATTTTTTTGTTGCAGTTAATATATTGCAGTTTCAAATACTCGCTATCTTTGTGTATGTAAAAGAAAAGTAATACTGCCTTTTGCAGACTATTGTCTTTGTCCACGCTGCAATTATAACTCAAACTACGTTTATCTAATTTGCAATAAATATCCAGTCAAACGGTGGAATTATCCACGAAGAGCGATTGATATATCGAAAAAGTTAAATCGTTGAATATACCTCACAGAATGGATGTTACAGGGCCGTGAGTCCGTAGTCGGATTTTATCGCCGATGGCGGTACAGGAGCTGATACTTGCGACAATCCGGGAGGACTGGTAGCCGGAGCGAGAGGACTGATACTTCCGGAACTTATGTGTCCCAACGGTCCTCCCGTCGGACCGTCCATCATTCCTCCCACGTGATGATGACTCAGCTGTGCTTGGAGATGAGCCAGAGAATGAGGATGACCTTGAAAGCTTGGATGAACTACGCCAACGGGAATACTGGAGTTGACCCCATGAACTTCACTCATATCATGACCGATATTTGAGTCCAGGCTGTTCTCCATACCACTGGAAGGCGAGTTATTGTTTTTCCTTTGACTATTGTTGTTACCGGTACCGGACTTCCCCCGTGTCGCTGAAGTCTTCGTCGGTTTAGCCGCTGCTGGTGGCGCTTGGCCATTCGCATTCTTTCTGCGTACGTTCTTCGTGTTCGGCAGCTTGTGGTCCTTCTTCCATTTCATACGACGATTTTGAAACCATATTTTGATTTGTCTTTCCGACAAGACCAAAGTATGAGCAATCTCAATTCGTCGTCGTCTCGTCAGGTACCTATTGTAGTGAAATTCCTTTTCCAATTCAAGTATCTGGTGCCTTGTATAGGCAGTTCTCTGTCGTTTTGGCTCCATTCCAGGTTGATACGAACCATTTGCTGCAAGAAGAAAACAGAAATTAAAATAAATAATTAATACTGTATAAAGCTATAAAAAGGGCAGTTTCTCAAGAAGGCAAATTCTCAATTCCAAAGATACTACTTTCTTCTTTATCTAATGAAAAATATGTGACCATACAGAATATATATTCCAATATGAGTTTCACTTTAATTTTGAATATTCTTAAAGAATTCTAAGTTAATTCTTCTTTAGCATAAATTTTATTGGATATCTTTTTTTCCAAAAGTTTTTTTCAATATTAGATTACAGTAAATTAAATATCTTAGTAATTAAGTTTTACATTGAAATTTATTTAAAATAAATAAAAAATCAAATATAAATTACATCTTGTTATATACTTATGTTATTTAGATAGAATTTTTTATATAAAACTTTTATGAAAAGTTGATTTTTATAATATAAAAATTATTAGTAGTTTAATACTTTTGTTAAAGATAAATTGATATCTAAAATGTCAAAAACATTAAATAGAAGTCACAATTTTACATGATATTCTTGGTATCTTTATATTGTACAAAATATCCTGCAGATCTATTTAATAAACTTTATCTATGTTTCTTCGAACAATTACGAAAAAAATCTAATTATATTTATAGTTTTATGAGTCATTGATAATGAATTATTACCCATAAATTAAGCTTCGAAAATGGACAAAAAAATAATAATGCGTGTTATTTTTGGTATAATTTTTAACAAAATTTACATTAATATAGTTTTAATTTTTTGTTGTATTAACTTATTAATACAATATTTTATATTAATTTAATATTATTTTAATAAAATATTTTGAAACACTGTATTTCGTATTATGTGTTACATAATTATATCTTATTGTAAATATATATGTGTACTAAGTTATGTAATATTAATGTAAAATATCTTATGTATGTTGTAGATATTGCTCAGGTTTCTGTACAGAACCTTGTTTTGATTTACACCTAGATATGATTACTTTTATTCCTCTTAATATTCTCTCTTAATATTTTTATTTTTAATATCCTTATTAGTCATTAGAAATAAATCAAATATTTGTTAAACTTTTAGACTTTTAGACTTATTTTGTTAAACATGAAGTATTGTATCTTTATTACATCTATGAAAAATTCTTCGTGATTTTTTTTATGATATATATATCTACAAAGATCTAATCTAATCAAATTTTATGAAAAAAAAGTTAATATAGAATTCAAAAAATAACAAATTCGGCTCGGTAGATAAACATCTAACAATACAATAAAGGACTATACGAGCCAAATTGGATGACAATTACTAATTTATTCTTTTAATATAAAATTACAAATGAGATCGTGATAAACAGAAATAAAAATAAACGTTTCGAGCCTTACTGTGGTCTTCATCAATGTGTGAATTTGGATTATAATAACCGACAATATATTCGCAGTAACTTATTCTAAAAAGATGATTTGCCTTACGGTTTTCGACGGTATAAACTGATTACTTCGCATCGCGCAGTTGGTCGCAATTGTGATCCTCGTGGAGGAAATTTCAAAAAGACAATTGTACGATCAAGCTTGATCCAAACCGTCTCAATTCTGATGATAAAATTGTGAAGTGTTGAGAGAAAATTATTTGATAGAGATATTGTAGTATTGAAATTTCTCGACCAACATATTGTAGATAAGTGTCCAACATAGTGTGGACAAGATTAATATAGAATATTCGTTATAAAAATATGTTTTTTTGTTCTAGGCGTTAAAATGTAGTAAGATACAAAACATGAAGAATGACTGTCACTTAAGTAGTGACTGAATATAAATAATAAAAAAAAAAAGTATTCGTCGTACTTTGTATTACTATAACTATAAAATAATCCTTGTGTATCTACAAAGATATTAAACGCGAATAACATTTTTATAACATATGACCATTCGTCACGTCATGGCCGTTTTGAATAGCATCAAAGTCGGCTGAAGTGACTTTTGTAATCTGATCAATCCATGAGATACGCCAATTGAATTGAGAAGGCAGAATACGCATATGCAAATTTACAAAGATAAAAAATACTAAGCGTATACACACGCGTTAGTCTCGCTGAGCATCATCTAAAGAAATGTAGAAATAATAAATTACTCTTTGCAAACTAGTTTCAAGGTCAAATAATTTGATAATCGTCTTGTCTGTTAAGCTTTTCAAGATCCAAAGATTGAAATATGAAATTTCATCGTTCAACTGATTAAAGTTTGGTAGAAATCTCTGTGAAATATGTAAAAATGCAATTAAACCGGTGAATATCAATTAAACGCGAAATGTCCAAGGTACTTTAGAAAATAATCAGATATGCATTCGCAATGAACGACTGAACAGTAGATTGAAGAGAAAAAAATATCTTGCTGTAGCACATTGATGTTAATATTTGTGAGTCACGCTAGTAGCAATCCGTGGTGGTCCGTTCAGTTCAATAGAGAAAACATGGGAACGAGTTCAGTCTAGAATCCGTGCAGACATTCCATTCCGAGCTGACCGTCGGTCTCGCAGAGGCCCCTTTTAACTCCGACGTCCGGCGACCATACTTCGACAAGCAAAGGGGAGAGATTGCAGTCTCTGACAGCCCGACGGACGAGCATACCAAAGTCCAGAGATTTCAAATATTAAATCGTGCGATTTCTAACATCGGAAAGTGTAATCATCGTTACAACATTCATTTTAATAGAATAATTACAGACGATTATAAGTGACTTTACTATCTTCCTACAAATCAAACTTTTATGATAGGATTGAAAACTGTAGTTTTCAGTGTCGCTAGCTTAACATATGAATTCTCTAATATATATTCTCTCATATATTTCTTTATCTTAAAATGATTAAAATACGTTTTACATTTATATCACATATGCGTTAATCTGTTAATAATTATTTTTTTATATGAAGATTCATGTTATTATTCTCATGATTTATATGAAGCATTTTTTATCAAAATAAAAGTTTCTTAATTTTTTTTACAATACTTTCTTGTTAGTGGCTATTAAATTTCTTATAAATCAATACAGGATATTAAATGTTTAAAAAATAATATTAAAAATAAAATAGTATTCAATAAAAATATCACTTTTTCTTATTATATAATAAAGTTAATCTAAAGAGAAACATTGCATTTTTGTTTATTTTATAATATTATTAATATTATATTTTAAAAAATAATAGATTTTTGTTGTTGGATAATTTCCCTGGAAACAAATTGGTATTCAGTTTTTTTGCAGTATAATATAAAATTTTATTTTTTACCGTATCATGTGCAACCGGCTCAAAAGAAATATTTGCAAGGTGGAATGAGCAGCATTTTCCTCAGTCAAGCGGAATCAAAATTTTTATGGCAGCAAAGCTAGCCTAATTCTGAAGGGATATTACTTGCAAAAATTACCTTTGGGAATGGTTCATATATCTGTGAAATGTTTCTGAAATCTGTGAAAGGTTTCTGATTTAGCATGAATATATGAGATATAACAAATCCTAGAAAAACGAATGCGTTATAGATATATTGCTTACAGACGCGTTGCTCTATAATTTGTGAGATATTAATTAATATACCTGTGTGTTGTGGTTACGCTCAAAACATCTTTCTATCTTTATGAAGATAGGAAACACGCGTATATTAGTTCTGGAAGTAGTTGTCTGATTAATTATGAAAGAAGAACTACATTCGCGCTAATTGCCTTAATTACAACAACCAGGAGCGTTATACCATCACCGGCATCTGTTTCTCGAGCGCTACGAACCTTGCACAATGATGAACGTCTACTTGAAAGATTCTACGCGGTAGAATCTCTATGTCGAATTTTGAAATTTATTTTTGTCTACAATACTGAATTGTGTGCTGTGGACGTCCCATTATTGTAATGTATGTTCGCTACTGTACGAAGAATGAAGATATATTAGGCATAACCAAATTCATCTATAAAATGAGGTGCCGCTACAACGCAGGTGATCGCAAGGTGCTAACGATAAATTTCAACTCATAATTCTTCGGACCGTTCTAAAGCTCGTCACCTTGTGTACGCACATAATATAATGTATATCCATTAAATACACAAACAGATACCTTCGGCAGGTCTGTCGCATTCAAAAAAACAGTTTCCAAGATCAATACCTTTGTCATCAAACAAACGTTCATTCGAAATTGCATTTATTTATCTCTATATTATATTATAATATTAATAAATAACAAAGTAAAAAATAAATGATGAGATTTTGTTTAAATTTTTGTTTTTATATAAAAGAAACAATAATTTTTAAAAAAGAATCGGAACAAATAAAAATATTAATTTACTTTGCAGTAATTTAAAGAATGATAAGTATGTATAATGATGTATAATGATTTTATGTTTAAGATTGTTAAAGTATATTACATAAAATATCATAATATCGTCAAGCCGTCGAGTATATTTTTACATTAGTTAATTATACGCTTCATGATAAAATACAAGCACAATGGAAATATTAATAATATTTATTAAATGAGAGCAAGTATTTAGAGAAATTAGTTGTATTAGAGAATAAGTTGTATCTCGTTAATTAGATTATTTACGTTTATGAATATCAAGTAGCAGCTTCAAAATTGATTACAGAAAGTTATGAATTTCTTAGGAATTTTTTTAAGAATAAAATTCAATCCGAAAAACGGATTGTTACAATGTAATTACAATGTAAGTTGTTCATTATTATTATTGTTTTTATAATATAAGTAATGAAAATGAAATGAAGTAAATTTCAATATGTCTATAATGATAATAGCGTATCCCATTGTTATAAAAATCAATTTAGAATTAATTATAGATCTACACATCTACAAACTCACCGACGCCCGCAACATGAATCTTTTTCATCCATGGATAAATCGTACGATCTCTGTTTTCTTCGTCTTCTTCTTCTTCTTCCATCATTCCTGGTGAACCCTCCATCTGACCATCTTCTACATCATCCGCATCCGAGCTGTCTTCGACATGATGTTGTTGCTGCTGCGGTGTTTGTTGCTGACCGCTCTGTATATGTTGAGATTGCTGAGACAACGATTGTTGCGTTTGAAGATCAGGTGAATTATCTCGGTGCAGCTGACCTGAACCGGCGGGACTGCAAGCATTATTCTCGTGTTGTTGCTGATGATGCTGAAGAGCATCCGGCTGCTGCACGTGATTCTGCATTATAGATGGTGACAGAGGCGTGGATCCAAGGATAGTTGATGTTGGTACAGATGGTTGTTGTTGCTGTTGTTGACTCTGTAACGACGACGGACACGTGAGCGGTGGTTGTTGAGCTTCCGGCGGCATCGCTAAAGCGCCGACCGCGTGATGATGAGAATGTAAACTGGCGTGATGAACGGCGTGCACTTGATGATGAGGATGATGAGGTCCGTAATATCCGCCGTATCCCGCGTATCCTCCGTTTAATTGTACCGCGGAAGAAGCCCCGTAAGGAGTCGACGCCGCTTGATGGTGATGCTGATGGTAGCCGTATTGCAGTTGAGATTGTGGATGGCTCAAATGATGACTACCACTACCGCCTGGGAAGAATTCTGGTCCGGTCGATATATAATTATTTTGACTATATTCCTCGCTGGGAGGAAACTTCGGATCGACCATGACGGAAGTGGCAGCTAGATGATGATTTCCAGTTTGCTGTTGATGCTGATGGTGATTCCATCCACCGGCGGCGGATGAAAGGAAGGAATTCATGTTCCCGAATACTTTCTTTTGAAAAACACACACGCACAATAGTCTAAATGAATTTTAAACAATCGCACTTCTCGGTTTTTCCTCTTATCTTGCCCTCTTATCTTGCATCAATTCTTCGATCCGGTACACCATTTCGTGTTAATATTCATTCTCACAAGCTCACACTGCACGACACTGTTCTGTGGTCCATCGTCCACACCTCACCGTCTCTTGCGAAAAGGGGTGACGTTTTCTCGAAAGGAGGAAAAGAGAGAAAGAAGGAGAGGGAGAAAAAGAGAAAAGAAATGGAAAGAGCGGGGCCACAACGAGCACAGGACTCCCGGTGGACAGCTGCTTATTCTCTCCTCTCCTTCCGCCACTTTCGCGATCCTCCACGACCTCGTTCGCTCCTTCCCGCCCACCGGAGCCCAATTACCATACCACGTGACCACAAAACCGACCAATCGGAGCTACTCCTAGTCCGCGACCATGATGGATAACCACGGCACGCATGCAACACGTGAGTGGCGCCGCGAGAACCACTGCGGCAGGTGCAGCAACTTCTTGCTTTGCTTCTCTATTTCATTCGATTGTCATTGGAGATTCCATGGATATTTGTAGTTTATTAATTTCTATATATGTTCTCCAAATATTTTATTTTCTGTATAACACACCATACACTTATCTTTTTCATAAACTTTCACTTTTTATTCACACTATCAACTCAATGAGAGTATCAGACTGATTTTCTTGCAAACAATTTGGATGAATTAAGTGTTTCCATATGAATCATATTTTTTTAAGAAACACGTATTCCGTCTGCGCACTGCACTTGTCACTATTTAATCTGAGATTGTAAATGACTTCTATTAATTAAGATTGAGTCATGTGAGAAACTTCGTCGGAAGATTCTGAAAGTGAGTTCGTCCCGCGTCGGCAGAAACTCGTCTGGCAACTCTGGTTTGCTTCTGACTCCCTCCAGCTCCGTTCGCGCCGGCTGGTTTTGAGCCGATGCGGAGAGCCACGTCCCCTCTTTCTCGTCATGCGTCTTCTCTAGAGCCACCCCCCCCACTTCGCGGCAGCATGAGACCAACCCCTGCCACGGAAACAGTGGATCTCGTGCCCTTATGGGGCATACTCGAGGGTACCTATATATCCGTGGAGTCACTCCTACGTATCCCCTTAACCCGCCTCCATGCTTCTGAAATTCATCTTATAGTTGGAGTCAATGCTAAGAAAAACGGTGGCAATAAACGTTAATACTGTTGATATCGAGTACTATTGCGACAGCAATCGCGCTAATTCAGAATTACTTGTCGTGATCAGCAGGTGTTACCATGATCGCCCATTACACCTCCATTTACCAATATTGTATGAAAACAGGGTATTAATTGATCTAATAAAATAGATAAATTTCTTTCTCTATGTTGAAAAAGCACAATTTAATATCTGAAGTTGATAGAAATGAAATGTATTTATTACTATTGATCGATATTTGTAGAAAGAAATCAGTATATATTTTCTATATGTTAAGTGCAAAATAATGTGTTCATTAATTTTACATTAATTATTATAAAATAGAAAAATAAATAAGATTTGGATAAAAATATATATTTTATATAATTATTATAAATTAACTATTTTTAACTTTAATTGGCATTCAAGTATGATATTACGTAAGGCGAGTTTAAATTAGCTGAATTAATAGTAATAGATCTGCTATTTGATTACATTCTGCTCATATTAATGTACTGGTGTCTCGGCGTACTCGGTCAAGTACGTCTACTCGCAATCAGCTGCGTGGCATAGAGAATATAAAACGCCGAGTCATTACACAAAGAGCATACTCACTGTGTTTTGCCTTGGTACGACAATACAGCACGGTAAATTTAAGCTACATTGACTGTGCTGTATAAACGATCCAGGAGAAATAACAGTATATTGTAGAACGGTATTATAGAACAAAGGCGATATGAGATTAAGATTCATCTCTCATATGGATTACATAAATTTTATTCTATAATTTAAATTTTTAGTCAAAAAGTATTTAATTACTAAAAGCAATCCAATTAATATCACATACGTGCAATATGTAGAGAAAATAAAAACAATTTAGAATTGAACGTTTTAGGAAGGCTGAAAATGCATCGTTCGTTTTTATGAGATTTCTCTTTCTCTCTTGAGCTAGTTTTTCGTTTTGCTCGGATACATCGCGGCTTATTTCTATTTTTCTTATGGCCACTTCATGTCGCTTCAAGCAGGAGAGCGGAGTGAGCTTTGAGTGGAATCTGGAAGAGTCCAGAGGGGTTGAAGGGGCCGCTGAATGACGTAGAGGAGGCTAGAAGGGGTTGTCTCCTCGTTTTGCGACACAACCTCCTCGTCTTTATCACCGACGATGCTCGGGAACTTCTGTCCTTCTCTCTTTCCTCATCCACCGCCATCTTACGCCATCTCTACTTTCGTCATCTCGCTCCTTTCCTCCGGTTCTGCCTCGAGTCTTCTGCTCTTGTCTTCCGGCAAAACACGATCAATCACTTTTCCCAGTCCGCCGGCATGACACCCCCTTTACACCCACGGCTATCCTCGAAGAGGGCCTGCTTCGTCAACGACGAGTCCTTTCGGCTACCGGACGAATGTGTGATCATCCAAGTGACGATTATCGTGAGATCACACACGTGGATCTGTCATATTGTTCCATGAATTTTGTGTCTCGCAGAGCATTATATATTTTGATATCCAAAAGAAGTTATATTTTCTAGTAGCTGGTAATTAACTTTGATGATGTATTAAATATCATTAATATTAATGGATTTTTAACAATATATTGATAACAGGACTAAAAATTTGTTTCTTGAAATTTATTTAATAAATTTAATATGTTTAAGTTTGCGGCTCGGAACAAATGTTAAAGTGACAATGTGCTTTCTAATTGATCTTAAACTATACTGTATGCTACCTCTTTATAAAAACCAGCTTGGCAAGAATTCTTTGTGGATTCAAGATTTAAAGAGTTCAACGTACTTGCATCGTGATAATGATAAATGAGGACGAAACAGTTTACGATTTAATATCAATCTTGGCCAAGGCTGGTGCTTATTATTGCCCATTAGTAAAGTTTTAATAACGCAATACGGTGCTCGGACGGGGGTGGAACCGTTGCGATTTATCATTTTCATCACTTTATTAACGGCGTTTCAGTTATATTCAACTTGTTGATCGCTTATGAAAGAGGAGCATCGTCTCTGATATTGAAGCTGCGCGAATTTGCGTTTCCGGAATTATTTTTAGCGAGGTCCCAGCGCTGATTAATCATCTCAACCAAAAGCAGAAAATTACAGATGAGAATATTTTGAGGAAAGTTGATATAATATTGAAAAAAAAAAATATATATATATAAAGAAATTTTTATATATAATAATATGTTGTTAAATTTTCATTTGTTTTAGTTATAAGAAATGATTTATAGAGAATGTAATACATGAATATACAGTTGTTAAATATTCAATTGTAGCTTCACAAAGTCATAAAATAGATTAGTTTCCAAGGAAATCGCACAATCTAATCTCTATCATATTCTTCGGGAAATCATCGATCGATGATTCGTTCCAAATTGGAATTATATTCAAAATATTTGCGATTCAATATAACTTTTTATGATAGGATCATGATCGATAGATCTTTCGGGAAAAGTCATGCGCAATACATTTCACGCATAGCGTTTCAGATTTTAAAATTTGAAAATGTGAATGTTTTTCGCATTCGTTCTAGCTCAAGGTGTTGGCAGCGGATCTGTCCGAGGTGAGAAACATGAGTCTCTGGAGATTCGATTTCGCTGCTGAGTCACGATCTCGAGCTTGCCGACATGAAAAGGGGTCCATGCCCCTTGGGGACATCCAGTATACATCTGATGTCTTAGATGCCTTCCGAACGTTCTTCAAGACTATTCCTTTTTTCACACACGACTAGACAAACATAAAAATATGCATCAGTATTATATAATTTTTTTTTTATACAAAGAGAGAATTATGTGTAAATTGTTTTTATGAAAAATTATGAAATAGTATTATAATATTACTTTTGCTAGTCAAACAACGACCGTTACAGTTTCTTTATATTTGATACAGAATTTTTGGATAATTTGGAAGAAAAAATGATTGTATAAAAAATATAAAAAGCACTGCGTGTGAGGTGACAATAACTCAACAAGCGGCATTGAAGCAAAGTCACGTTGATGGCAATGAACATGACATCTTTCATCAGGCAACTGGACGAATGCCCCAAGTTCGATGTCTGAAGCAGTATGTGAGTGAAAGTGTCAGCTGTAAGTCATTTCTTGGCCAACAGTAGCCCCACTTACAGGATGAGAGAAGATGAAGAGTCACTAGAAGCGCGATAATTATCGACTGGGTATTGCAGTAAAGATGTTAACGCGACCTTCGATCCGTAACCTCGGACAATTACCACCTGACATCGCCGCTTGAAAGCAATTTGCATATACAACATACTTTTCCAGCTTTCTTGAAAAGATGGTGGAAAATAAAGAAGTACCTGTAGTCGTTTATGTTGACGGCGCATGAAGAGGTGCAAAAGTGGCTCGTTACCTTTGCAATTCGAAGCGTCGTTAGCGCCAATCCCTCTTGACAATCTTGACACTCTTCCTCAAACAAATCCGGGGTCAGCCAACGCGAAGACATACGGAAAATTACAATTCACATAGCTGTAGATAAAAGCATCAAAAATTATACTTAGATATTTGTGTAAAAATGTAATAATAAATAATAATTTACTAAACTAAAACGCAGATCTAACATTATAGATCTAACATTATTATACTAATAACGATATGTGGCTTTTTTATCATAATTTCATTATTACTATTAGCATAATAATGATGGATTTGCATTTTTAGTAACTTATTATTTGTTATTTTATATATATATATATATATATATATATATATGCGATCTTCAAACAGTCAACAATTTTCTAATGTTAAACCAACAGCATCATATATCCATTTTAAAATTCTAAAATTTTTGTCTAAATATATAAATATATTTTTGTCTAAATATATTCTAAATATATCTTGTCTAAATATATTGATCTGATCTTACTTTATAAAAATAAAAGGAGCAGTGAATTGAAATAGGATAATACACACACAACACACACACACACACACACACACACACACACACACACACACACACACACACACACACACATAATAAATTGAAATTGTAAGTATAACGCAATATTGTGAACAGTAATGGATATATATTTTACACTGATTTTGCTGATGTTTTTATTTGCAGTTGCAACAGCATCTTTCTAAAGAGACGGCATTTACTTAAACGTTTGCACGTTCTACAGGATGATGTTGATTACTGTCTGAAGCAGAAGGAAAGAAGGAGGTAAGGAGGTTAAGGTCATTTACCACCCATGACCTTGGCAATTATTATTCGACACCCTCTATCTTCCTTTTCAAAAACAGTTTGCATACACTACAAATGTTCGGCATTGTTCGGAAAGGATCAGACCCTACGGTCGACAGATAATAATCCTGTTTCATTGCTAATTGTTTCCGAAAGATCTGTGTCAGTTGCTTTGACTGATTCTTTGACTGAAAGGTAAAGTTCCAATAAATCTTTGTCAACTGAATATAAAGGACATTTCTAAATTTTTTTTTTGAACGAAAGATATGAAAAATCTATAAAAACTTCTGATCTTGACATTCTAAGAACCATCTATACATTGTAATAATAAGAACATTGTAAAAATAAAACATTTTTGTTATTCAAATTATATTATAAATTGAAAATTTATGTAACTACATAACGTAAAATTTATGTAACTACGTAATGTAAAAAATTAAACAAAATAAACATTTTTAAAACTTTGACAAATTTAATTACGATAAAATTATTAAACAAGCAATCTATAAATCTATAGCAATCTATAAATGTTATAGCTATTATCAAATATTTGCCTTCTTACAAACAAACGAGTCTATTATATATTTAAAAGTAATAAGTATTAAGAAATTAATGAAATTAATAAATTAAGAAATTAATAAAGTCTGAATAAAATAATATTTAATTTGTTAATATATAATTCCTATATCTTTTTTTTTCTAATAAAATTTTTTATTTTATTTTATTATAAATGAATCGTAGCAAATATTATAAACAATGAAATTGCAAATAAAAACATAAATAACTATACTGTAGGATGGAATATTTTTATTTTTACAATATTAAATAATATTGAATTTATTATATAATATTAAAACCATTGATTAATGTCAATCAGTAAGATGGATTTAATTTACATACAATCTTATAAAATATTAAATAATTGATTAATTATATCATATAAATGGAATAAGCAACAATATTAAATGGAGTTTATTTTAATTTTTATTTTGTTTGCACTTTTTTATTATATTATTCTAATTAATTAATTAATGATTGAATATTTAAAAATAATTTATTGTAAAATAGAGTTTTAACTTTTATCATTTAACATTTTAAATGTTTCTTTTGAAATTATTGCTAACAAAATTAGCAAATTAGCAAAATTATCGAAATTTTAAAAAAATTGATTAAATCTTTATGGAATTGAAATAAGTAATAAATACGAACAAAGAATATAGTATTATATGTAATAATATAATTAAAGATATCTAAATACTTACATTACAAATTAGAATTATTTTATTTACGGAATATCAAGCAAAAGAAAATAAAATCTTAAAAAATTATATTGGCGATGTAATTATCATTTCGATTTTTATTTCTAATAAAATAACATTATAATACATTTGCATAAAATACAATACAATCTTCTTATTTATTGTTAAAAGAATTTAATTACACAAATAGTATTTATTACGATTTCTGTTCAAACCCTACCTTTCTGGAAACCAAGAAACAGTACTCTGGAAAAGTGTTGTTGCAGAAGGTAAGTGCAAAGGGATGTCCCAAAGGCACGAAGGTTCGGAGAACGGGAGACGAAGAAAGAACACATAGTAGCGCGAGGCTAAGATTAATGGATTTATATTGTCGGCATTTTTTCAAGCGTTTTAGAACCACTTTTGAATCGAGAAGAGCATCTCATTTTTCAAAAATTCCGCTATGCGTATGGGCCTCACAGGAAATCGCAATCGATTCGCCTCACATTAATAGTTTCGAATTAAACCGTGATCTCTTCGCACAGGTAAGTCACATATGTAATCCGCCATAGTCGTGCGTTAGATCGTTTAAAAATAGGTATTGATAATCATGACGTCAATTTCTTGCATATAGCGTAATGTTTGCATACTTATGTAATTTGTGATTGTAATGCTTAACCTTCATTAGATATTTTGCACTGTACAAAGTGAAGTCAGCTTAGAATACTTTAAATCTATGCGAAAAAAGATTACGTGTAGTTTAGGAGGATAATCCTTGTGAGAATAATTCTTGTCCTTTAGTCAAGGATAAGGATTATCCTCACAAACAAGTCGCAAGAGACCGTCTGTTTCAGTCTGCGCATCAAAAATCCGCGAGACGAGCGATTTGTGCTATTTAGTACTAATTTAAAGATTTACGACAAATCACGAAAGCTAGGGAAAATAGAATAGAATAGCCGATCAGTGTGAAAAGTGGCAAGAAACGTGACAAAAGAGAAATAGGATGAAGTTGGCGCCTTGGGACCTTCGATCCTTCTTACGAGAGGCGAAGATAGGAGTTACAGCAGCTGATGAGCCGTAACCGATGGACGCACAATAACCCTCCGTAAGCAGTACCGCTATCTTTCATTCCCCTTTTGATACTGCTATCGACCTTTATCTTACTTCAACTTCGCTTCCCAACTGCATAAGAAAATTCTCAACAACTCGATTGTACGCTTCGCAATCTTTCCATTTCTGATGCAATGTGTCAATCGACATACCGTAACTATATATATTCAATGAATGATCCTTGATATTCAGCAAGTTTGTTGCAACGCGCATTATTTTTGTGATAAATTTCTTTACCTTCTTGTTGATTGATATTATCGCGCATCTTGTATTTATTATTGTCATTCAGCATCTGTCTAAAAGCACATCAAACATTCCACCAATCGTAGATATTAGAAAATAAGTTGAAAAATAATTGTTATTTCAATAGAGAAATATAAAAATTTTTAATATTTAAAAATAAAGAATTTAATTTATAAGATAAATATGGGGTTTGTAAAACGTAATATTTTATTTTATTTCGATCATAATTATTTTAACAAGTATTTATTTTAAAATATGATTTTAAAACATGTAATTTAAAAATTTCAATAAATATGTACTTATTAAAATCATATTATTGATAGAAGATGACATTATGAATAGGTAACAGTGTCATGGTACATAAGTTTCACCAAATCTTCATGATTTTTTTATAATTTTAAAATTGTGCTAATAACAAATTTGAAATAGTTAATTAAATTCCAATAGTAAATAAAAACAAAAAATCAGATTAAAAATTGTAATAGTTAAAATACAAAATAAAATAGAACTTTAATAACAATTCATTTCCATTAATGAACTAAGATCTTTGATTATAAATATAAAAGTTATTTTTACAAATATAAAAGCAAAGTATTGTAAAGCTTCGTCAAATATGCATAAATATAGATGAAATATATGAAAAAAATATAGATGATGCAAATTAATCAAAGTTACATTTTTTATTGTTTAACTTCAGCATAAACCAGCATGCTTTCTCAATGAGGATTTTTTTACTTAACATAGAGAATAATGCAAAAAACTATACAAGTAAATAAATGATTGATATCGCCTATGATAATCGTTTTCTTTCATTGCTTTATTGCTTTTTATTCTTTCACTATAAAAACTTATATTTAATGACTGATACTTTACTTTGTATTACGATTACTGCAATTTTAATCTAATTCTTAGCCATTTACTGTAAAAATCAATAAATTTCATATTCATATTAAAATAAAATTGTAAAAGACTACTGAGATTGTGAGATCTGATTTAGATAAATTTATTTTTTATGCATTATCTTTTATGTACTTTAGATAATATCATATATTTTGAATAATTAATTTAAGAAGATATTTAATTTTAAACATTAAAATATAGACATATATATTTCATTTTTTCTTCAGATCTTTATATAACATATATAAGATTTGAAATTTATCTAATGATTCAGCATTATTTTCTTTTACCTGTACACAATCGAACAATTTCTAAAATTTCTACATTTCTAAAGGGACATTTTTCCATTTTTCATTTTTCATCTGTCATTAAAAAAGAAAGGAAAAAATATTTCATATAGTAATAAATCAACTGTTTAATCTTTTCACTATAAAGAATGCCAAATCTTTGATTTGGCACAATAATATGCTGGTATGTTTCTTGACAACTGCACGGTGATAAGCTTTTCGTTCCACTTCATTATATTCTCATTAAAAATTATTTACATCTTAAAGATCCTTTTTCCTTTTATATATAAAATTTTTTTCGATGAAAAATGAATTTGTGGAAGAATTTTGACATGTGTCCAAAAGCTGTGTGTGTTTAGTATATATTCACATATTCTGAAAGATTGTTCTTTTAGCAAAGAATATGCCTTTGAAATTGATTTAATTTTCCGAAATATTAACAAAAACTAATGCAACATTAAAGACGTTAAAGATATAAATTTAACATATGTTTTTCATATATTTATTTAAAAATTACATAAAAAATACTCCTAATATACATATGTACACACACACACACACACACACACACACACACACACACACACACACACATTTATTTATATATTTTTATATATATATATATAAGTATTATATATATATATATATATAAGTTGTGTTGTTAAAATAATTATTAAATATGCAAAAAGGTGCATCAAATTATTTAATTTGAAAGTTTAGTTTCTTGAAATGAATAATTACAATGTTCTATTCAGCTTACCTTCTTCAAAGAACTTTAATATTTTCCCTGAAAGTTTGATGAGTCTATCGAATGCTGTACTCGCCCCCACTTTTCTGCCCTTTTTCGGCGTTCTTTAATCATTCAAAGTGAATCAATCACCTATCTAGAAGCTTGCAATCGCGCCAGTCACCCTCCAGTCGCCGTCACCCAGAAAACTTTAGTGTTCCTCATACCAAGTTCACTCGTAGACCTGACACCAAATGACGTTATCAAAAGCGAATATTTTCTCCTTTTTCTCCTTTTTATTCTTTAAATTATATTGATAAAAACATACGAAGCATAAAATATGTATAAAAGATTTTTTTTGTGTTTCACATAATAACATTTTTCCTCATTAAAGTTTTGGTATTTTCTTGAAATGATTCATACTTGATGATTACTTGCACTTAAATTAATTCAATTGATTCTTGAATTCGTTACTTGTATTTTATGCCAAAACAATATTGAACAGTTTTGTGTTAGTTGATTTTATATTACAAAAAATTATTTCGTATCTTGTCAAAAAAGAATCTCAAGAATATGATGAAATTTGTCAAAAATATAAATCTTTGTAAAATTATATAAATTACATTAATAGTGTCATTAAACTAATATTAATTAATATTAATATTAATAATTAATATTAATTAATATTATTAATATTAGTTAATTAAATCAAATTTTATATATATATATATATATATATATATATATATATACAAAATTTGATTTAATTATGTAATTAATTTACATACACACATATATATATATATATATGTAAATTAAGTAATGCGTTTAAACATAAATATTATAAGAATATAGTTTATATAAAATATTATATTGAATATTATATTAGAATATTGTGAATTAGGAAATAAAAAATAGTATTCTGCAATATCTGTTTACAATACCTGCATAAATGCGCATTTTAAAAGAATATATGTGAATAAGGAAATAAGTTACATATCCATTTTTGAATATATAAGAGAGAGACGGAGAATGTACGCTTTCGTTTCCTTCGACGTTTCAGCCCTATAGATCCTATGTTCACTAGGTTTCACACTGTCTCTTTTTCTCTCTCTCTTTCTCTTAGTCGATCCCGGTAGAGAGAACCAATCAGCGATCCCTCAAAACCCTCTTGCACCCTGCAGCCCGCAGCCACGCCTGCCAATATAGGGTAGGTACCCTCGTCAGATCGACCCTTATCCTTTTTACCCGCCTTCCTTCTTTTCTCTTCTCTTGCTGGACCCAACTCATTTCGCAAAATGGATTCCGCTTGGTTGTTTCCAGCGATGGACCACCATGTTTTATAACACAATATTATATAGCTATAAAATTTACAATGATCAATTTAGTATTATTTAATTTTATTATTGATATTAAATTATGTTATTTATAATAAATAAAATGTCTATTTTATGAGACAAATTATTGACATGATAAAATTTATAAGTGTTACTATTAATTTTTGATAAAAATTGATAAAAATCTTTTATATTAATACAGCATGTAACCACAATCATGTAAACACACATGCGCATACACACGTGTGTATGTATATACAGGGTGTCACCTACTGGATATCATCTCTCATGTGTAGGTAGAGCTGTAGTAAAACTGAGTAGAAAAGTTCTCTATCATTTTGCAATTTTCGCGATAATTATCGAGTTATTAATTATTAAAAATCACCGTATTAGCCCGGCCCACCGGCAAATGCAAGCGGGCGGCAAAATACGCTCGCCCGGCGGATCAACATTAATAGGCGCGTGAGGAATTGTTTACTTTAAGCGGCTCGTGCGTAGCTATTGTCGTTTGAAATAAACAATTCCTCACGCGCCTATCAATGATGATCATCGAGCGGAAGTCTTACCGCGTACACGAGAGGTAATATGACCGATGCTGGACATATATATATATATATATATATATATATATATATATATATAAAATAACATTATTACACGTATCATGTTTATTTTCTTCATTAAATATAAATAGATATAGAAAATATAATATGTATTTATATCAAAATTTTTAAATAAATTTTATATAAATTAATCAATTCTATCTCTTATTGTTTTATTATGATTATGATCTATTTAAATAAATATTATACGCAATATATTTTACAAATTAGAACATATGATAATGAAAGTTGGATCATACAATTTTATAATTAATTGAAATATATATAATACAAATATGTATATAATTATTGTTATTATGTTATAAAATCATTTTAACACATTTAATTTTTATACTATTTATACTTAAAAGAAACTTCTGACACAGGAAGTTTATCAAAGTACAATCCTTGCATTTGAGAATATATTCATTGTGAAAATAAAATACAAAAATTGATTTGTACGCATATTTATTATTCTCTCACAGAGTAGAAAGTTAAGTTTCGAACCACCACGTAGATAAACGGACGTGACGATAACCAGTGACCATTTCGATGTCTACTGAACAGCCGATGAAGAAGGCAGATGAAACGTACGAGTTATAATAATCCGTGATAGCAACGGTGGCGATGTCGAGGAGCGGAGGAGCGGCTGTGCTGTCACAAAGGCATGCGCCACCCACCTCGACCTGGACGCTCACATCGTTAATCAACTGCAGCGGGACCCCGTAACTTTCGAGGTACCGATCCACAGGTATGGCTTCACCTCCTTCTTCCTCCGATCTCGATATCTCCACCCAAACGCAGTGTCAGATAGCTAAATATGATTCAGACATTTTATTTCTAATTAAACTGTACTTTATTTTAATGATTGGATATTATACTTATTTTTTATAAAAATAAATTCTATCGCTACATTATAAATCAGTCTTTTCTCTTGCAATGTGCAAATATGCGTTGATAGCCATGTAACAAATATTACAATAGCAGTCAAGGTGGCGTATGTGAAACGCCACATAGAATTAAAGGATTTACAATCTATTATCACGAAGAAAGCTCTTGTAGAAAACGCAGGAAGAAATGGCCCCAGTTGGCGTACAGTGCTTTTAAGGGGCTAAGGAAAGTACGAAATACGAGGGTTTTCCTTTTCTATGGTGGCACCCTTCTATGATATTCTCGTATAGCGACCCCTCTTCTACGAAGGGATGCACAGTGGGATCGAGCAGGATGGAAACAGATTAGGGGCCTGGGATGAGGGGTAGAAGCGAACCAACCCCACCGCCGCTTAGCCAGCAACCCTCTTTCTTTCCCCCAGAAAGCTTCGAGGTTGGCTCAAGGAACGCGACGTAACAGGAACGAACCGGGAGTGAAAGGGGAAAGGGGAGTAGAGTGCACAGAGATGAAGGTGG
This sequence comes from Pogonomyrmex barbatus, assembly GCF_055798465.1. Lineage (NCBI taxonomy): Eukaryota > Metazoa > Arthropoda > Insecta > Hymenoptera > Formicidae > Pogonomyrmex > Pogonomyrmex barbatus. The sequence continues at coordinate 12,423,755 of NW_028297116.1, forward strand.
AATAGAGAGGGAATATAAGAGGAGTAAAGGGGAGAGAAGGAGAAGAGGGGGAGAGAGAGAAAGAGCCATGCCGACGCTGCTGCTAGTCAAACCAAAACTCGGCATGATTAATGATCGGTGAGAGGCAGAGCGCTGCTTCAAACAACAAACTTTTCCCAAGGAACGCTGGAGAATACAAGAAAAAATATATAAGAAAGAGGGAACTCTCTTTCTTCGCATCCACCCTTCAGACCGGCTAATACCCTCCTAGACCTCCGTCTCGCTCTCGTCTTCCCGTTTTCTCGCTCCCTTTCTGCAATCGCATCCTTTGCTCTTCTTCTCTCTCTTACTTTGCTCTCCGTAGCTCTGACAGCCTTTCATTTCTTTCCTCTTTTCTTTATTTCTTTCCTTTCCATCTCCGTCCTCGTCTCCTCCGTTTCTCGTCTCCGTCTCTTCTATTGGCAACTCTCGAGAAATGGTCACCAGCGGCTCCACGTCTCCTTCTTTCTATTCGTATCTCCGCTATTACGTGGCTCTGTGCGAATAGTCGAGATAATACCGGGTGATCTGGCTACCGCAGAATCACGTAGAGCCATATAACGCTCACCATACACATGCTCGTTTCAATGTGGGCACAAAGAAATAACACCAAGAAAATTTTTCTGCTGAAGTCATCGCAAATTTTCTTTTATTTTCCATCATACAAAGAGTGTTCTTGAAACAATATGATAGTTGGCAGTTACGAACCTTCTTGTATAAGATTGCATCAAACTTGCAACACCTCATATCAACGCCACGATACGATGTTTATACAAATCCTGCCATATACCCTGTCGGACTTGCCATTAGATTAGAAATGGAATTCATTATTCGACTGGGCATAATAGTAGGTGGATATTAATAACACTAGTTATATTCGAGCTCGTGGTGAAAAGTCCAAATGCCGCGCGGCGAAACTGGACAGCCAAAGCTGGCAATGTACGTAGATAGCCATTCAACCGTGGCTCAGGGCAACCTGGACTGGTGCATGACCGACGGTCTGCCCGAGTCTAGACTTGGGCACGAATGTGCTTGGTCATCGGCGGCTGGACGAGGGAGTTCAGTGCCTAACAGTAACTTTCTCTCTCTTTCGTCTGTATCGACGTAACAGTACCTCCTTCTCGTTTCCTCCTCTCTTCTTCCGTATTTACGTGCCTAGTATCACGTGCGTATAACCGTCATGGCGACGGAATAATAGCACTTATTAGCCCGCTACTATTTGCTGCTGATTCACTTGATGAGCGGCATCCTCAGTCGACACGTCTTATTGTGATACCAATCATTTGCCTTTCCGTGGCGGCTAAGATGCAAGGCAAAGCTTCAACGATAATTCTTTCTTTCGGCTTTCTGGTGGTTACCGCCTAACAATCTGCGTTATAAACAAATAGTAGAGAGTGGCAATAAAGATGCGTATGTATTTCTGGGTGGTCCAAGTTTTTCTTGCTTATCTTCCACTTATAAAAAAATTTTCACATTTATTTATCTGACGTTAAATTGAAGAAAATACGTTTGAAAAGAAAAGAGAGAGAAAGGAAAGAGAGAAACATTGGAATTTATTTGAATCAATCTGTTAGCTGATAAGAAATATAACAGATATAACTCGACTATTTACGCATTATTATTCGATGATGTTTATTCTTTTAGAATACCGATAGCGATGTCGATGTAAGCAGAGTAAGAAGCGCTTCTTATTCCACTACTCATACTTGGTTCGCCATGGAAAAGTCGAGAAGAAGCCGACTGTAAAGCGCGCACTACACGATGACTAAGGGCAGGCACCGTAAGTCACTCACAAATTGAATTAAATGCAACTCTAAAACCGTGACACGGCGCAAACAATCAGTGTCTATTCATTGTCGGTAGTCGGGAAAGCCAAATCACTGTCTCCTACGAAAATCGAGGATTACGAGATACAATTTACTATATCTAATAACTCATCAAACACTTCGATGTATATCATGTTCTTCTTTCATTAATTAATATGTGTATTGCTATATTAAGCTACTGATTGTTTTAATTTTTCACTGTTATTTTCATTAGACTTATCGTATTTCTTAATATTTTGTTAATATAATATATCGGGCAAGAACATGTTATTTAGAAAAAGGCAGAACACTATGTTAAATATATTAAATATATTAAATATATTAAATTTTTAAAGACAAAAGGAAACATATAATCACGTGGATTGCAAAAATATTTATATAAATTAAAAAATAACTATAAATAATTTAGTTATATAATTTCGTTTAAAAAATTTTATTTTCATTTTAATTGGTGATGAGAAATATAAATATGTTAATTTAATCTATATTATTTGTAAATAAATATAAGCTTCAAAGTTAATTCTAGTTATTGTTTAATAGTTTATATTTATTTATAAATATTTTAGTTTACATTTTTCAAAATTTAACTTTTATGTATATATCTCTTATATTATTTATTTTGTTAATTAAAATAGCACATATAATTAGTAATAAAACTCTATAAGATCTATTGAAATAATTGTAAATGCTTAAAAATATTGTAATTAAAAAAAATATTCTAATAAATGATATGTCTGTAATTATATTATTGTAATTATAATTTTATATTTTTTAAATAGTTTCTCATCTAAGGACATTATAGAAATTATGAGGAAATTTGCATGGCATTGTAATTTGGACGTTATAATTAATATATATTCCAGAAAGAAAGAAACAAACAAAGGGAGGGAAAGGAAAAGCAAGAAGAAGAGAAAAGAATATGGCGAGAGAAGAGGTGGAGAAGAGAATATAATATATTAATATATTTTAAAAATATTTTTAATTTTCTATTTTATATTTTATTTCATTCTCTCTATCTCTCATGTGTGCAACATGTACACAAAGCTATACAGATTGTTTCTCTCCCACTGGACGTTCCGATATGGGTAACAGCGCATATTGCCGATCTACTCTTTATTTTCGATCGATGATGTATTAGACGACGTATAATGTTTTAGTACGTCTACAATGCTCGGCAGACGGGGTGATCCATCGTCAATGAACATCGGGATTACACGGTTAAATGAGATTCTAGCGGCGGAATCAAAGAGGCAGCAGGTGGTCAGGGCCACAGCCATCTTTCCCGCGGGATATACTTTACCGGCTGGTTTGTATTCTTCAAGCTACCACGTTCTTCCGCCATATTGCTAAAAAATCATTCTAAAAGCTAATAAAGTAAATTATTTTATTAAAAACTGTAATCTTAAGTTTTATTTTTAATAAAAAGTTTAGAAATTTAATATAATATATTTATGTCAAGAATTTTATAAAAAATTTAAAATATTTTTTCATCGTGTGTGAAAATATGTATATTTAATTTCAAAATAAAAATGGTGATAAAAAATATTAGTTAAGATAAAAAATACGTTATATAAAGATACATTATGTAAGCAATCTGTAAAATAATAGATTTATGAGAAATTTTGAGCAACGAGTAAACTTGTTGGTTAACTGAAATCAGAAATATTTTGACAGAGAGAGACAGAGAGAGAGGAGAGAGAGAGAGGGGGGGGGAGAGGGGAGAGAGAGAGAGAGAGAGAGAGAGAGAGAGAGAGAGAGAGAGAGAGAGAGAGAGAGAGAGAGAGAGAGAGAGAGAGAGAGAGAGAGAGAGAGAGAGAGAGAGAGAGAGAGAGAGAGAGAGAGAGATGATACATGCAAAAAATATATCCAAGGGATTTGATTAACTAGTTAGATTAGAAGATAATTAATAAAAATCTGAAGTGCTACTGCATCGAATACATATGCAAAAGAAAATTCTAAATTGAAAGTTTATCACAGTGCCAGACAAATTAATAGATAGAGGTACGTGCATAAACCGATTATGAAGAAAATGCATCCGTGCCTGAAGAAAAAGGACATTGCACGACAGACCAAGTAGACAGCCTCTTCCAAGGGGCGAGCGAGTCATCATTAATATTATACTGCAGCGGCGCTCATCGCGGGCGTCAGATCTATGCCGACCTCTTTCTGTCCGCATCCGATACAAGATGCACGACTGGACCGAAGGCTAGAGGCATCAAAGGCTGCCTTCTCCGTATGTCTACCAGACTAGACCTACGCCACGGCGCGCCTTATCGACCACAGATTCGTTATACCTTCTAGATCACAATTTTAAATTGATGGACGTGCCAACCTCACAATTTTGTGATATCAGGTTCAAATAACTGCCACTCAAATGTACCATTCGTGATTTCACGATGCAGGACTATCTCGAATTTATTATTGACCGTGTCGTCAATAATTCTCTCATATGGAACGAGTTTTCATACCTTGTATTAATCTGACAGCTTCGACTAGAGTCATGAACAAGATTACAGTAAAATCGGCGATACGGAATATTAATATGGAACAGCCGGCGTTCAATTGGATAGTGACCGTTGGTAATTTCGCGTGTGAATATTAAATCGAAAGATGGTTAATATGAAATGTATCGAACGTGCCTACGCATACCTAATGTACTTTTTCATTTCCTGAGACGATGTGAATATTTGAAACGCCGTCAAAGATCCCCTCGTGATTGAAGAGATCTCATCAGTCATAGAGACACGAATCCGTCCGAACAATACCCCTCCGTTTGCATTGCTTGTACAAAGGACTCGTTTAGTTCCACCCTTTTCATATTTTTCCATTTTGATTTCGTTAAAATCCAACCTGAAGATATTTAAGTACTATTTACTATGTCTACATCGTCTTCGCAAAATTTTCAAAGTGTGAGCTTAATATTAATTTAATGTATTAAATAGAAAACTATTGAGTAAAACAATGTAATTATTGAGGGGTATAAATATTTTTGATCGTATCAAAGTAAAAACGCATTCGATCTATTGCTAATACAAGTTAAAGGTTTTTATTTTTATACACCGCACAATCCCGGCAGCTAATGAATGCCTCGTGTCAAGCTGGAATGTTAATCGGCTAGAATTCATCAATCACTACTACGAAGAAAATATGGAACGATGTAATTTACGAAAACTAATCAGATAACCGCGCGTTAGAAACCGGGGAAGGATAGAACTCATAATTGACATAATTAGCATATTGCAAAAAGCGACGAAGATATTGTTTCCTCTGATGTTTTCTTGTTCTTATTCGTGTAATCGATAGGTCTGACTTCCTCCAGCTGATGAAATTGGTAATTACTCCCGTCGATATATATCTGACGTTTAAAGCGAACGCGAAAACGGTTCCTGCACTTGCGTTATCTTAATCAGTATATCGCTTGGAAGCGATTATCTCGTCGTCATAAATTGAATATTACGTATGCGCAGAACGGTGAATGCCTTCTCGTAATACGAAATAAAAATTAATCGTTCCTCTACACGAAACAAGATAAGAACAGATCATGTAAGTTAGTATTTTCACTTTCTCAACCGATTAGCTCCTCTCCCTCCTTCAGCATCCGATCAATCGCGGAACGTCGTTTAAAGTGGTGCGGAATTCATGGAATCGGGTCAATAGTTTCGTAAGCCAACTTGCTGCCGCGTGACGGAGAAATACGAACAATGCGCTACGAGAAAAGTAGCGAAGCTATCGCCGCAGTTGGCGTTTCCTCACGGAGCCGTAGCCGCAGTCGTAGTCGTCATCGCTATCGCCGTCGCTACCGCCGCCGCTGCCGCCGCTGCCGCCGCCGCCGCCGCCGCCGCCGCCGCCGCCGCCGTCGGCGAACGATCAGGCTGGCTGGCTGGCTGGCAAGCAGGCAGGCAAGCAGGCAGGCAGGCAGGCAAGCAGGCTGGCTGGCTGGCTGGCTGGCGGTCTGCGCACCCTCTCCCTTCGTGTCACACAAAATCATTAATCTTGCTATGTTTTCTCGCACATTCGAATGTGGATTTAGACTCGAGACGAGACTCTGCGCGAGGATCCCTGGAAACGTACGTAAACGCGTCCAACCGTATCTACGCCGCGCGGCCGTTTGTCTCCATCTGAGCGACTCCTCCACTCCGCCACTCGAACCAGAATGGCGAGTCTGGTGACGGGAACGTCCGGCGAACATCACGATCCGATGTTCGTAACGATAACTCCCGGTGCGAGGTATGCTTTGCATGTAGGTAGGTATACTGATACTGATGCTTCCTGCACCGGGAAGAACATGCAAGCGCGATTGAATCTTTCACATTGGTTCTATGTACGTCATGTTATTAGTCAGAATCAGAAATGGAAGTTATTAAAACAACGTTTAATAGAATATCACTTGCAAAAATGATTTGTCGTGTATAATCGAATTCGTTGAACATGGGGGTAATTTCAATAACTGGTTATTAATGTTACATTTTTATCGTATTGTAACGAAGTTATTATCCTCTGTTCATTGAAGAAATTCTATGAAAATTAAACATTCATGTAATACCCGCACACATACATATACATACATAAATCACTTAATTGAATATTAATTTAGAATAAAGTAAATAAAGTAAGAACATAATTGCAATAAGCTGTAAAAAATATCAACATTAAGTTACAAATTAATCATTTCATTATAAACATAATTGCTATATTATAATTATACATGTTTAATAAATAATTAAATAAAACGCATTAAATGTATTTTATATCTTTACACTTTTTTACTTTATATCTATTACAAATTATTAAAATTAATATTTTTTGTTTAAGAAAAAATATGTTATCTATTATTTAAAAAATTCATATCAGTATAAATAAATATCAGCATCTTTATTTACAATTAAAGAAATTTTAACTCGTATTTGCCATCAGTTGGGAATCGCTGATTTACGTGAGGCGGTAGCGTTTTTCCCCATCGTGTCATTATGAAACTACTCTTTTTTTATCCATTAAATTATGCTACGAGTGAAAAGTGGGCAGTCCACTCGATTGGTAATTACACCTGTGTATGCACTTCATTAGCACTTATGAGTAGTTGCGTAACGACTGGCATGTCATTTTAATATGAACACGATCAGAGATTAATGGATTTGCTTCAGCCTTTACAGAAAGATTCAAGAAATCGTGCATCCGTATGTGATAGATGTCTATTCAATACATAGTCGTTGGAAGGATGTAAGATGATAAAATTATATGATACAAAAGTATAAAAAAAAACATGTCGTATCTTTAGATTGGAATATTAAACAATATTTACAGCATATTTATCAAAGAAAATTACGTAGCTAATGTTGTACAGTGATGTGTAACTATATATGTCTTTATTAAAAATAAAACTTTTAAAGTATGCTTATGTAATCTTAAACTTGTTTTTTTACATTAACTATAATTAAATTGTTTAATAGCATATTAAAACTGAACAACATGTATTTAAATAACATTGAAAAGCAATAATGTAATTTTATAAATTGTTGAAATATTGTATTATAAAATTTGCATACAGAAATTATAAAAAAATTTTATTTTTTTATAAAAAATAATCTAAATAATAAATTAAAAATAATATATAATAGTAAAAACATTCCAAACCTTTTAATAAGCAACCTCTTAGCAACTAATTGTTAGTAAGTAAATTCTGTTAAATAATTTACTTTTAAAACACCTTACTGTGAACACTTGTTACTACTTATTTTCAAATTTAAATTTTATAAATATTGTAAAAATATTTTTTTTGATATTGATTATAAATATTAATTACATATAAATATAATTAGTATAAATATTAATTATATATAAATTTTGAATCTACCTGTATGTAAAGAACGAGGAGAATGTACAGTTTAATACGCGCGTTGTATGAGTGAACTTATGTGCAACAGGTCATGCTAGACGTAGCAGTTCATCATCAACAGTGCTACATGCTACATACATGCAACCAAATCCATGGACGTAATGACATTCATTAATTCTTTTTTACATATATTTGTTGTTTTTGTCGTTATTAATTCATCCATGATATGCAGAAGTAAATCCAAAAATATTTTAACGATCTAATTGTAACTATTTAATTAGTATATTTAGTCATGTAACTATTTAATTAGTATATTTAGTCATGTAACATGTACTAATACACACACACACACACACACACACACACACACACACACACACACACACACACACACACATACGCGTGCGCGCGCGCGGATACATGAAATATTTGTATAATTATATAATTATGTAAAGTTCGTATAATTTTCAGTCGATTTATATTATTGATATAATCGCGAGCTAGAGTTCTCATATATACATGCAACATATTCATTACAACATACATTACAACATACATATATAAACATTTTAAAAACTTTTTAATGACATAATATTAATATTAATATTTATCGCAATTTAATATTAATATTTATCGCAATAAAAATCTATCAAATTTAAGAATGCTTATTTGTAATATTTAAATGCTTAATGTTTTAAGTTAAATATGATAATGTTTTAGATTTCTGTATAATTTAAAATAAACATTGATATTCTCTTATTTAAAGATCACTGTTGCTTTGTATGCACCACACAAACCTCTCTAGAACCGAATTTGTCGCCTCTTATCAAACAAATTCGGATCTACAGGGTAGATGTAGAGCATTAACTGGGCTTTCTTGTACGGCACGTCATTTATAGCTTTATCATTTTCTTTCTTATATATTAAAAATACTTAACGTATACGTGCTTTTAACTTCTTTGTTCCGCCCAGTATGTGATCGTCAGTAGACTTCGCAGGTATCATCTTAGGAACCTGAAAATATTTCCCTATTAATATCAATTTCTATACTTTGATTTTAAACAAACACACAGAATAAGTAAGTATAACAATTTTGGTCATTGAGCAGATTATTTAATTAATATTAATTTAAAAATTATAAATGATACACTTGAAAGTTTCTTATTCCAAATGCATTTTTATACAGTTTTATCCGTTTCTTATTATACAACTTGTATAACATTTTTTATAAGCTTTTAATGTAATTATATCATAAAAGCTTAAGTTCCGTTATGAATGTATTATGTATTCCACGATATTGTACTGCAATCATTTATAAATATGCATGTACATTTTTATATTTTCAATAATTTATACTGGATTAGCGATGTTTCTGTGTATATTTCTAGGAATAAATATCGTTGAAGTTATACAGAATATAGTTAATTTCAAATTAACGTGCTCACAGGTTTACGAAGTGCACAGTCATATGGAAGCTTAGGTATGCCGAGTCACTCCTCAAGAAAATGAGGTAGAGCCTACTTTCAACAAACTCTAGGTAAACTTTGAAAAATATTATCGTCAAAAATGTTAAATTAATAAAATTAATCACAGTGAACGTTGTATGAGGCACGCGATGTCCTTTCTTTTAATAAAATTAATTTTCGAAATACATTTACATATATTACGTGAAGTAATGTAAGTTTATAATAAAAACACTAAATTTTCATCAATCATATATTCAATTATATATTTAATTATTTCTTATATGCTTTAGTTTCTGATATTAATTTAATAAGAGGAAAAAAAATTATTTTTAAATAATATTTTTAATAGTTTTATTTTAATAGTTTTTTAATAATATTTGTTGCTATACAATGTATTACCGCTGTTACTTTTTACGTAATACAATTAATGCAATAGTTTATGTTATGTTTCATTATTTTTAATGACACAACATTTATTTTTATCTATTTTTTTTTAATCTTAATAATCTTAATTTGTCTTTTTTAGAGAAAATTTCGTAAAAAGCTACAAAAATATTTTTTATAAATATTTATATTACTTTATTTAAAAATGTTTTTATAAATATTTATATTAAATATGCAAATTAATTGATAGCGTATAAATATATGTAATCTTATGTTTGTATGTAATATTTGCAACATATAAGTAATTGTTATGTGATAGCTCTCGTTCAAAGACCTGCCTTAACAAATTATACGCTATCGAGGGACAAATATTGTAACCGTTGCTTTCAGTATTTAGATACGCTGTTATAGATAAACTCTGTTATGTCACTTGACACGCTTCGTAAGTGAATATCGTACTGGGTTATCTCAGTGACAATGATCACATTACACCTGCACTACCAATGATGATTGATGCTCGTCCCTGGGATTGAAACCACCTGAGCGTTAACGGCTCAAGGATGACACAGCTGAATGTAGCAAGGTCGCGTTCTCCTTGATTTTCTTCTCCTTCTTCTTCTTCTTCATCTTCTTAGCGGTACAGCTCCTTTTATTCCTGTACGCGTGTCGACGTACCTTTCATTTCCAGGTTACTTGGTCATGTCGCGTACGTAGGCTATTTGAACGTAACTAATGAAAAGAATACTTTTATTAGAATACATAAATATCATCATTAAAAATATTAATATACAATATAATATTTAAAAAATATATATTTTGACAATAATATTATTATTTCTAATACATTTACGTAATAAGGAATATGAAATAAGAAGCACAATAATATTTAAATAAATTAATTCTTTTTTATATCATAAAAGAGATTAAGTTCTTAAAGATGCGTCAAGTATCCTAATAAAATCGGCAGATGATGTTAATCCTTTTAAATGACCGCTTCCGAATTCTAATCCGGATTAAGGAATTCGAAAATACCTGACTTACTCAAAATATTTCACACCCTTCAACTTATAAAGCTTATAATAGTAAACTTAGCTACTGGTATAAGAGAATTGTGTCTATTTTAAGGATCAAGTTGTTATACACACACGAAGTAATATTAGGTATAAAATCATCACAACAGAATAGAAATACAAATTTGAAAAGAAAAATAATATTATTCTGTTTTAATAATATAATAATTTTTTTTTATAATAGAAATATATCTTTAACATATACAAATTAACTTGCTAAACTGGATATTTAAATATTTAGTTTGAAAAATATTCAAGATATTCAAATATTCAGTTGTTTGAAAAAATTATCTAAAATTGTAATAATGTTAAATCTGTCTTATCAATCTTATATCTTTACATTATCATTTAAATTAAATTTTTCATTAAATAAATTATGGAATTGACCAATATTTCTAATAATCTCTAAAAAATTTATTTTAATTAATATGTCTTTATAAATAATCTTTGCCACTAATAATATGTTGTTTTTGTATAATATGTAGTTTATGTTTTATGTAACATTCTGCGGCTGACTTTACCGACACATGACGTAACACAAGAATCTAAAATTCCCTAGATAAAGATTTTTATCATATTATTTTTTATAATTTTTTAAAGTTATTTGTTTTAATTTTTTCAAAAATTTTTTTTCATTTAATAAATACATCTTTAAAATAGCATATACTTACTATTTTCAAGTAATCGATTAGATTTCGAGTTCATTACATCCGTGGAGATAAGCCACAGAAAAGTTGTAGTGGGGATGATCATCGACAATAAGACGAGAGCGTATTTGAGTTTCGTAGGCAAGCAGCCTTCCTTTTATCGACCCGAGCATTTCGTCCGCCCCCAGGACGCCATTACTGAATATCATTTACATGACGTGTACATTTACACCCTGTGATCAAAATCTCTGTCTTTTGCTGTACACATCAAAATCTCTATCTTTTGCTGTACAATTTTTGACATAAAAATGATTATATCGTTAAAATTTTCTAATCAGCTTGTTAAATAAATAATTCAATATAATAATTCAATTATAAGATATTTTTTAAAATATATGTTATATACATTAAAAATATGTAGTTTAAACTAAATTTTCTATTAAAAGAAAAATGTTGTTACATTAAAAATTTAATTAACATAAGCAATTGACTTTTCTTTATTATTTCTTTAAATGTATCAAATGTTTTCTTTATCAAATATATACGTTATTTGAAAATCATCCTTGTAATAAATATTAAATTATTTTTGTAATAATTCTTATGCATGCATGGTGACAGCATACATAATGTATAAAAAATATTCTTGTAACTAGGCACATGTATATTTAAAATTTTTCTTATTACGTATAGTATTTATAAAGCTTCATATAATAAACTTACCATCACAGGAACGGTATCAGATGCGAAATATCTAAAAATCCGCGAAATGATAGAAAGTATTGGTTGATGCAACATATCATATTACTGATTATAAATACTGTAAGGACAAATAGATAAATCAGATTACAAAAATGAATGAATATAGTAAATATTTTTCTCATAAATTTATTATACTGAGGATAACTACCATATTTATATTACGTTTATTATAGTTTATGCCGACGATTACTTACATATTCTTCCGCGAGTAAGTAGCTCATAGATACGTTTTAATAGGAAGAGTAATCGTTGCTTGATTACTACTCTCTAACACAAGGAAAGCCTCCGGCTTGTTTCATGGCCGGACGGAACGTCATGGCTGAACCAACGAATAAACCAATAAACGGGGCAACCATCTGCTTGCCAGCCGGCATCTTTCCCTTTCCTCTTGCTCCCCTGGCCGTTCCACTGCTCCATTCTTCTCCCCTCGTGTTTCTTCCCCTTTGTCCCTCTTCACCTCCTACCTCCTTCAACACCATTTTATGCGATCCTGAAATGAAATCCACGTGAGGGCTTGCAGCATCCGTAAAGAACTCACACGGCTTTTGTACCACGATAATAAGCGAATCCACCTACAATAGTGAACCTTTATCAAAGTAACTTGATACATTTAAGTCAAAGAATGACAATTTTTAATCAATCCAATGATTATCGTTTCTTATTAAATATCATAATTCTTATAAAATTATAAATAATGAAAACTTGTAAAATAATTGTGAAATAGTGAAAACTTGTGATAATATAAGTAATGTATTTCGTAATATAAATTCAGAAAACAACATTGATTAATTTTTAATTGTTCATTTTGAGATAGATAAATAATAATGTATAAATAAAATTAAAATTATTTGTCTATCACACTTAATAAAAATAGTTGTGTTCAATAATATTATGTTATGATGTATTTTGTTAATATATAGAAAATATCATTACATATCAAAATTATAAAAAATACTAATTTTAACATAACAATAATCATAAAATATTATCTTATAATGTAAGAGCAAGAATTTAGGAAGCATTCGCGTATGCACACGGAAAGAATACTTTTGCTGGCAAATCTAAAAATTTGGCTAGATACAGATCTGAAAACAATTTTGTAAATCGGGCCTTCAAAATTATTATATATGATGTTCAAATTGATTGTTAAAAGATCAAACATTTTTGCAGTATTATCATTATATTTAAGTGTTCTACAAAATAATTTTGATGAGCCAACAAAATTATTTTCAGATCTATATCTGTCAAATTTTTAGATTTGCCAACAAAAGTGTTCTTTCCGTGCACAAATTGTGTAGGATCTCGAAGACAAAAACTTTAAAGAAGTTGAAAATACGCAGCAGGTTGACTATGAAACCGAAGGTCAAATAGGTCGCCATTATCCAAGATCTATTACCTACGGACCGTGATACCTGCTCCGATACCGAAAAAAGAAAAATGTCAAAAGAACAGAGCTGTTCCCTATAAAGAAATTTCAAATAACTCTTATGAGGCTCTTATGAGGAATTGGATAATATTTTTGAATGAACGTATCAAAGTTATTCATATCTTCATTTTAATTATTCGTATTTTATTCATAATTTATTCATATACTATTGTTTAATAATTAATAATAATTATTTAAAAAGAATACGTAGTTTTATATATATATATATCTTAAATATAAATTTATATATTCAATATGCAAGATTACTTATATTTATTATGTCTATAAAAAAATTTCCGCAATTATAGTAAGAAAATAATATCATTATGATAGTTTTAAAAAATAAAGTCAACTGTATGGTTGCCAGTAAAAAAATTAACAAGACCTTGTTGCATCTCCTATCTACAGTATGACATCATTCCTTACGGAAATGTGTTAATTTATGATACCAGTGCTTTAATCTAACCATTATTGGGAGTTACAAAGTGAATGGAGCGTTAATAAGTGGAAAATTGTTATAGTATATCAAGTTACAGGTATCAAGTAATTTTATATTAAGTTATATTAAATCCTATATTAAATCCTAATTTATTTTATATTATTTCTAAAAACTTTTTAATTAAATCTCGAAATAATATATTTATATACATCTTTCAAATTATGTGATTATTATTATTACTTTTAATTTAAAGTTATAAAAATCAGAAATTAAATTCAGAATAACTTAAAATATTAATTATATATTAGTATGAAATTATTTTTAGTAATATAAAATAAGAATGATAAAAAAACTAGAGTACATGCGTGCTTGACACGTGCTATTTGATTGTGTTTAGTGGTAACATCCCCATTAAATATATGGCAATCACGGTGACCATACTTCTCACAAGACAGACATCGATCACTTAACGCTTTGTCGTGTCACGCTACCTCTTGTTCATTCACTGCCACTTTATAGTCGCACACAAACACACATATGTACATACGCGCTTTCTCTTTTTCTCTCGATGTAATTTATATTATATTTTAAAAAAATGACATTTATCAAAATAAGATGTTTCTACATTTAATAAATTATATATTTTTTTTAAATGAATATTGATATGAGAAAATTCAAGACAGAATTATCAAAAAATTAATTAACTTGCAATCATATGTTTTATTTAATTATTTATATTTGAATAATATGTATTATATGTATTATATATTTTAGAGAGATTTCACTTAAAAACAGTTACAAGATATAAATTACTATTCTAGAGATAAATTTTTTTTTAGTAAGATACTCAACAAGTTTTAGAGATTGGAAGGTTAGATATGGAATGTGGATGTTGTAAGTCCTTGGTTGGACTTACGGATTCACAGCCGGTTGTGCACACATGCTTGTTTCAAATTTTACACGCTTTTGTAGAGAATTGAGAAGGACATTCATTTATTTTCACATTCATTAGACATGTGTTTCATAAAAACTCACAAATATATAACATAAATTAATATTTTAAATATATAAAAGATATTTTGCTTTCTCTCAAATTTTTTGTAAAAAAATAATATTCAAATAAATTCCTCTATATATATATATATGAGATTAATATATATCGAATTAACATCGTGTTTATTGAAATAATCAGAGATTTAATCTATGTATTATATTATTATATTATGAATATGATAGAGTATTAAAAACCACAATTGAATCAATAATTTATTCATATACAACAATACTTTTAATTACTTGCAGAGTATACAGAATTGAAACAAACAGATTAAATAAATTGTAACGTCCAAGATTTTTTTCATAGTTCTCTCTTTATACAACTAAATTAATTATAAATTCCACTAATCTTATATTGCAATATTATTTTATGTATAAAAATGAATCATAAATATTCTATACGGATTCGTTGTAAATTTCATGAAAGTATATAACGATTTGTAATAATTTTCATTGTGAAATTAAGTATACATATATAGATATTACTATTGCAAGCCACAAACTAAAACGGAATTGTGTTGTGGGTGAGGAACACTGTGCAAATCGATCGGCATCCCGCCAGATTGCGAGAGGCTATATGGGAATCGCAAAATTCGCCACCGTCGGCGCCACCACGGCGGTACCTTTTACATGTCGGAATATATTTCGTATGGCTACCGATATCATGCTAATGATATTTATTTTCATATCTAAGGTACGCCAGTACAACATCTGAGAGATGTTAATAAAGAGAAAACTCAAATATTATATTCCATAATCTTGCATATTTCAAATTTTGAATGACTGAGGGAAGATTTGTGTTTTGTTTCTTTTATGAATTACAGAATATTTTAACTATTGATAATTAAATAAAATTATTTTTTTGATGTTATTAATTTACCTGATTAATTTACCTGAGAAATAATGCATTATACAATTAATACAGGATTTTAAGCATTAAGTTGTACTTTGATCTGTCACGCTTTGGTATGTCATAAATGACTTGACAGTATTTAACTTAATAATTGAATTCTAGCTCTCTTATTTGTAAAGCAAAGCATATATAATAGTTTATTCTTATTGTAAACATATTGTATTAAATGTATTGTGATAAATAAAATCAAAATTTCGTTATTTTTTTATTCATCAAAAAAGGAAATGCAACAATAAATCTACTTGATTTTGTATGTTATGAAACAAACACATACAACAAATAAATACATAAATTTTACATATTATTTATGTATCAATAATATAATTACACAAATTAAAAAATTTTCATTATACAAGTTTTGAAAGAAATACATCAGACAAAGAATATTATTCATTATTATTTAGTCCTAACATGTGCATAATCTTTCTTGCGTGTAAAAACAAATTATTTTTTTGCGTTTGTAGCTGCTATTTTCAATTTTCATTTGATAAAAATAGATAGAATAGATAATAATACGATGCGCATACAAACTTTTCTTTTCTTTTGATTAAATTCATTTATTATAGCTTTATCATAGGAATTAAAATATATTGCATTTTTATAGACCTTAATACAGAGCTTTGTGTGATTTGTTGGTTTGGCATATCGCTAAATTTTGGTACACGCCGTTTTTGTCACAGATAATAATGATTTGATTTTAAGAACAAAAAGAGAAAAGAAAATGAAAACTCACCAGTAATTACTTGTAAATATATCTCCTTAACGACACTAGACATTTTATGTTATTGCACTGATTTATCACAAAACTACTTTCATTCCATGAACGCACAGGCGTCTATAAAAGAACGAATCTCCAAATTGGGGATGAAAATGCGCACAAATCGACGCTGGGCGTCGCCATCGTAGGGATGGAACAGTGAGGACGCGGCAAGGTGGTGAATTCAGGGTTAGAGAGTGGGGAGGATTCGAAAGTCGAGCAAAGAGCTTCGTGTCCGACCGCTGCTACGGCGACCTGCAGACTGTTCTGTCGAGCGACCTCGGCTCTCCTCGGTTACGAACAGTCATTAACATAAATTGTCTTCGGTGACAGTTACCACCACCATCTCTCTATAGTATCGGATAAAATAGGCATAGCCGTAATATTGTAGTTTATCTATAGGTAATCAATTTTTATTGAAAATATATTTAGTAATATTTAAAAGTGTAAATTAACATTTTGCACACAATTCTATTGGGATAACTTCTTAATTATTTTATACATATTGTAATAATAGTTACCATTTCATAATATCAAACAAAATAGGAACATTCGTAATATTATTATATGTATATATGTACAGATAATCAATTTCTATTCAACAGTCAATATTTATTTAATAATATTTAGAATGTAAATTTTAATCAATAATTAATACATTCTAACACATAATAATAATTTTTTAAATTATCTTAAGCGTGTTGTAGCCAATTGTTTTGTATGGAACATAAATATATTTTATCTAATATATTTAAAATAATTATTTAAAAAAAGCAAATTATATTAAAAACAATAAAAAAGTGATATATTTATCAGATGTATTGTGCATTATTTGTATAACAAGGAAGATAGTCAAAGGAAGACATTTTTACATTTCTCTTATTTTTTAAAATATTATTTTTACAATATTTGAATATACAATATTATATAATTATGCTTAGCATAGTTATACATAATTTTTTGTGTTTACTACTATTATTTATACTATAAAAGAAGCAGTTCTTCGGTGGCGTTTCTTTTAAACTATTGTTGAAAAAGCTTTCCAACTTCAGGTATACCGCATTGTACATTCATTATAATTCAAGTTTATGATGCGGGTCCGAAAGGTAAAATGTTTCACGCTGAGAGTCGGAAGCTATATTCTAAAACTTACAGTACAGTTTGGCATATCTAAATATTCGTTGATTTTAATGATAATAATAATATTAGTAATATAGCTAACGATTATGTTAATAATAATATTAATAATAATTTAACATTATAAAATTATTTTTAATATTGCAAAATTAAATTTTATTAAATTATCATTTCAAGTTTATTTTTATAATTTAATTTAAGAACTTCCTGTAAGATTATGAAATTAAAAAATTATTTGTTGTTTAAAAAATAAGTAAGAATAAAAATTTGTTATTATATAATTAAATATAATTAAATAAAGTAATCTTTCATATGTCAGTTAAACTTGATAAATATTATCTGACAAAAACATACAGAATATTTATTTTTAATGTCAAAAATATGTTTACCTTAAAATGTATAATAAAGATAAATGTATTATATTTATAGAATATCCAATTTTATTTATTTGTGGAATTCTTTCAATAATTTCATTGTAATACATACACAAGTTTTGATTGAAGAAGATATGATTTGTTTTAATATAAATTAATTACTAAATAGTTTTATTTGAAGTTTAATTATATTAAGTAATGAAATTAAATTTAGTAATTTATAATTAATAATTCAATTATTTAGTTATAATAATAGTTACTGGATACTGGTTGTAGATGTAGAAGAAAAGTTATCATCATTAAGTTATCATCATATAATTCTTTTCAGGAATTTTTATCCAATGATAAATTATCGACATAAAATACTTAATAAATTTTTGTATTTATATTATATAAATGCTATAATTTTAAAATTCAATCATCAAGTAAATAAATTATTTAAATTTGACAAGTAAAATCAAGTTAAATTAATAGTTAAGGCAAATTAATTATAATAGAATACCATCAGAAGATATAATAGAATACCATCAGAAACATTGATTGAGCATCGGTATAACAGTATCTTAGAATACACATAATTATTATGCAATACATATGTATAATATATAATATTTACATATATGTGATGTTAATCTGTAATTATTAAAAATATTAAATGTAAATTATAATTTATATGAAATGTCTATACAATATCTTATTTAAATAAAACTTGAAATATAATTATATTAACTTTATTCTTATTAAATTTTCAGTACATATAAATCTCAAAACTATTGCATCAATATGTATTTAAAAATGTTTTTAAAAAATCTATAAATTTAGACAATAAAAACGTGTTTAATTATATTGTTTTTCATATCAAAATAAAAATAATTATTTTTAATTTAATAATTGAGAAGTAATAGGATATAAAAATGGGTAATATGTTTAAATAGTAGTTATATCCTACTAAACAGAATAAAATAGTTTGTTTTTTCTTTAATGTAGAAATAACAAAAGAATTTTTTATAAAAAATATTAATAGACATATTTAAAATGCTAAAAGTTGTATATACTAATATACTTATGTAATAAATTTATTTGATATATTTAAACAGTAAAGATATGTTTAAATTAAATATATAATATATATATTATTTTATTTTTATTTATTTGCATAATAAATACATCATAAAATTGCTGCTCTACGCCAATGCTGCAACTGCAGGTAGTAGGTCGCGTGTGGCAAACTCCACCCTTTGAGTAGTAGGCTTAACCAACAAAGGACCACCTCTCGTCACCATCATCCCCCACTTCTTTCGACACAATTTGATTCATGATGGCTGCGTTCACCTTATATTGCCATCTTTTAGATATTATATGAACTATTGTGAAATTTGTGAATATTAAAAGTGATATCTTCGATAAATTATTACCGACCATACGTTAAAAGAATTTCAGAAGTAAACTGTTCAGATATTTATTATAGATGGCATAGTTTTTGATTTCTGAAAATTGAAACAAATTGTGACATTAATTCGATGATTTAGTCAAATTTTTTAAAGTAATTTATATTGATGGTAAGACATGCAGATTAAAGAAAACATATTAATTTTTTCTATAAATGATCTACACATGAGTAATTTATTATATAATAAAAGTGCAACACATAAAAGAAAAATAGAATTAATTAATTTTTTATTATATATCCAGATATTTTTATACAGTTATTTTAGGCATTTAGGTTAGATATATCTAAAGTAGATCGTATTATAATAATTCCTCTCGACCAAACTGCCTGCAGACGTCATATCGCATTTGGAAGCTCTGTAGCGCACAACCTCGCTGTCTGTCTTACCTAACCGTTGAACTCCCATGGGTTCAGTATTCTGAAATATGTAACTGATCAAAGTAGAAATGTGGTTCTTTCTTTATGAAAGATGGCATCGACTAAATTCGCAACGTGAAAATATTTATATATAAATATCAAGAAAGATAAATATATATATATAAAAAAATTATTGTTTTATTTAAATTTTATTTCATTAAATAATGTACAAAAAGTCTTATTCTGTGTTTTAAAATCTCAATAAAAAACATAATTATAAGAATATACTACAAAAATATCGTTTAAAAAATACAATGACATGTATTATTATTTATAATGATTTAGATTAATATAAGTAATTATATAGTAATTTTATGGTGATAATATAATAAGCATTCGCAAGAAGCAGCGCTCGTGCTGACATGTTGATAACTCGTGAATCAATACAGCGAGCTTCTCAGAAAAATAATGATGGAATAGACGGAGTTGTTTGCGGATAGAACTTCCCCATGCTACTCTTCAGCTTGGAAGCTGCTACCAAATCTCAGCCCGTCACTACCCGTGTGATTGATATCTGCCTTCCCCTTTTCTTCATCTGTACAATTCGCATCACGAAGAGAGGAAACTATTTCGTTCGCGCCTTTTTTCGCGATCAAATTTTCGCTCTGTTCAATTGTAAAATACTTAGTTATTTTTATTAGAAAATGATTCATTTTAATTAGACATTAATATTAATATTAATAATCTGAATAAGACATTAATATTAATAATCTGACAATAAATGTGATATTATGCAAAATTAAGATGTTTAGAGATAGATTCGTTGTCAATTTGAAATTTTAAAATAATTGCAGTAATACGTATAAATACGTTATATAATAACGTAGTAAAAGTGTTCCTGCGATCGTTTCATGCTGTTTCATGAAACAGCATCGCGAAAACTAGCATGCTTCGATTACCAACACCAGTTTCAGGTAGCGCAAGTAGCAACGTCGACGGGTTAGGTGAGTAGGCGATGGAGTACCAGCCGAGTTCTGCGGCCGTCACGTCGGAGTGACGAGTGCCTTCCCCTCCGACCTACCAAACCCATCCACCCGTCGTCCGCCCAACGTCACCCAACACCACCGCCGCCAGCCACATACCCTCAGAGGGCTCTCCAGGTTCTCCGGAACCGCGGAGCACCCCCTTTCACTCTTTGCTTCTCTTCGGCCTCTCTTCCTTCAACTACGGCCGACTAGTAGTCGAGGAATTCGAGTTGCTATAAATCTCCCTTGACGGGCGCGATGCCAACATGGAGAGGAAGGGGCCGGGACATGGGTTGCGGGGAACTGCGAGAGCGAGGAAGGGAGGTGGCGTAGATAGGCAGCGGAATGGGGATGCTAGAAAGGAGGGAGGAACGCGTTTCGCCATACCAGGAATTGTAATAGTTTTGCTAGAGGGGTTAACGCGGTGTGTGCAAGAGCGCCCCCGCGAGAATAGAAAGAACCCGAAGATCGGACGATGTGGCTCTGTCTTGGTCCGTGCCATTCCGGACTGAGGGATGTTTCCGCTTTTGTTAAGGTCTGTCACTCAAGA
Source organism: Pogonomyrmex barbatus (assembly GCF_055798465.1). Lineage (NCBI taxonomy): Eukaryota > Metazoa > Arthropoda > Insecta > Hymenoptera > Formicidae > Pogonomyrmex > Pogonomyrmex barbatus. The sequence goes on from NW_028297116.1 coordinate 12,445,242, forward strand.
TTCGCGTTATGCGGGGATGCGAACGAACCCTTCCGTCGCGGTTTGAAAATTGTGAAAGCAATTTTCACTGTTACTTGCGACATTTTCTTATAGAAGAAAAAGTGTCAAAATGTTTATTCTCTCAAAAAATTCAATAAAATTAAAATAAAAATTTGACGATTCCTTCTTTTAAAAAAATAATTAAATACAGCAGTTCAATCATTGTAAATATATAAAGATATAAAAATTAGACTATAGAAAGCTTAGTTAATTTTCTCAATTTGTACTCAAATAATTAAATTTTAATACTTTTGCTATTTAAAGAGGATGTTATTAATGACTTAGTAAAATTACTTTCCCTAAAATGAGTTTTTAATCTTAAAGTAGTAAAAGAAATAAGGCACAAACAAATTACGATAAGAGAAACTGGAAGTAGACATTCTTAAGAAGCAACAAGAAGACCTAAAACTTTTCAGGTGTCGACTGCATCGTCGTCGCACGTGAACTATGAACTCGTCGGTGAGTTCATCAAGTAAGTTGGATTGAGGCAAGTCTTGTTTTCTTTGCCGCGATTTAGGAGCTCGATAAGACGCTCATGATTCGACTAGCGTTCTATATCTATCTCCTAATGATCCGTCGCGAATGGCGAGCACCTTTAATTTACCGATGTTACATCGATAAAGATGCTATCAGTTATATATACCAGGTACAATGCTGTATAAGGTCACATAAATTTATTTAAGTTAGGGCAATTTTTCTTTAAATTTACATATCATTTCCTGTTTGCGTTAAATCAAGCAAAATAAAAATGATTTTTAATATATTTTTTATATGTACATAACGTAGTTTTTTATATCATTTTTTAATATAAATTTTTTAATATAAATGTTACTTACTTAATATAAATAAATGATAAAAGAATTTTTGTTAAAAGTTTGTAGAGAAGAAATATAAATCCACGATATATGACATTCATTGAATAGAATCCAGATAGACAGCAGTGAAGATTTTTACAATTCTTCTAAGTAATTGATTTATGCAAGAAACCCTTTTAAATTTAACATGGCTTTGCCAATTTCAAGGTCTTGTCAAGTCAAAAAGGAACTATATCTTTTCTTGTTTTCTTCCGACATGTCAGGGTCACGAGATTTTTAGAAATTTATGTACAATATATAAACTAATAAATCTTAAACCTTTTTTCCTATTGAACTCAACATTGCATATATCTCAACTGTAACTGTAATAAAGCAAACTATGAAACCGTTATATTCGTTATTAAGTTTAAAGTTAATTGTACTGTTATAACTGAGTTTGTAATATTTTATAGAAAAACGACCGTTTGAAATAGCCGTTACAATTCATGGGGCATTCAGAATTAAAATCATACAGAAAGAATAGCGATAGTTGGTAAAATAAAACGGCAAATTGAATTTGCAATTGGAACTATTACATATGTCGATGAATGAAGTGATACATTTCTCGAAAGCAGTATTTCGAGACTGCGAGGAGCATGCTTGGGAGCATAAATCAATTAAATTATAAATTACTATACAGAAGTTGAGCAAAACGACCACCTGTTGAGGATAGGACAAGGAAAGTAGGATGAAGGGATGAAGTGGGGTAGCTATCTCGTAAATTCCGTGCAGCTACCTCCCCGCATCCATGTATAGAAGCACTTACTTCTTATTTACGCTCTTTTTTATAACTTATTTCTAAAATATAATTTTCATGTCATCCAACAATTATAGTTTTTCATATGTTTATATATATATATATATGTATAAATCCATTTGTCAATATTCTGTTACGTAGTGATTGCAATATATGATAATAACACAATTTTAAAAACAGAATGTAATATTTAACTCATATATGTAAGATTTTCAATCTTATTCTATTTTAAGATATAATGTTTTTACATATCCAATGTCGCTTTAAAATATTCGTTTTATTTTTACCTTAAGTATAAATATGCTTTACGCATTCATATTCTATAATTATTAATCAGTATCGTATATTTTATTATGCGATACGTCTTTTCTGTCTGATTTCTTTTATATTTCTAGAATCGCATTCGATAATTGTAATTATACTTTAATCACTGGCGATTCATGGCAATCCATATCGTTTGCGAGAAAGTTGTTAATATTTCAACTCTAAAGCGGATTTGGTAGATAAGCGTATAATTGGGAATGCGAAGAAAGTAGTAGGTAGGGACATTGAGAGCTGCCAGGAATGATTAATTCTTGTCGGAAAGCGCTAGACCCTTTGGAACTCGGTTGTAGCGTCCCCGCCACCCCCGCCTTTCCCATTCCACACTGGCCCTCTTCGCTCTTCATACAACCACCTCATTCCTCTCGCGCACTCAACCCTCTGAACCTCTCTTACCACTGGCAGACTTTCTCGTTTCGTTTGTTCTCCGCCCGTGTCATTCGTTATTACATCGTAGAAACTCGCGGATATTTGGAATTCCAAGTGACGTCTAAAGGGAGCCGGTGCTTTAACCGATAACTCGGTTTCTTATCTTAAAGGAAACTATGTCCGACGCTGCTTTTGTTAATACTCTTACACTGGACACTAGCTATATTGAAAAATTAATGTTGTGAAACAATTAATCAGGATATTTATTGTCTTAATAATCCTCTTTTATTGAAGAAATTTCTAATAATCGTCGCAATGTTATCTACGTGCATCTTTGTTAATCGTCGAAAATGCATTATAAAAAAAGTAGATATTATAAAATATATATAACGTAAGTATACAAAAACTATGTAAATTATCAGTTGCTGTGTGAATAAGCAGGAATTGCATTATACGTTTTCATTGGACTGGACAATTTTAAAAGTAATATCAGAATCAGATTCATCTCAAATTCGAGCTCATCCGGTGGCCCCATCTTGCAAGAGCCAAGAAGAAGCGCACGCGTCCGATATCGGTTGCATTTGCATAAGGCTATCGTCTTCCCTTTGTTGCGGATTCGCCTCCCACGTACGTGGCGAGGCTGTCACTCAGAGTTTCTGGACTCTCCTCAGTCTTCTCTCACATCAGCTGCGGATCAGTACTCCTCTCTATCTCCCTCGGCATTTCTTCCTCTTTTCTCCTTTTTTTCTCGATTTCAAACCTCCCCACAGCACACAGCAAGCACCTACACCCTGTCTTCGCTACCTTGCCTGCATTCCTGCATACTATTACACGTAGCTGTGCTGTACATACATTTCGTCCGTAACGCTTGCTTACTTGTTTAGCAAGTAAGGCTGAATACTTTGCACTTTCAAAGTAATATTGCGAAATATTTTAGAGGATATCAAAAGTTACCCATGACAGACTATGCAAGTAGGTATCTGATTTTTCTGAAAAAAAAAAAAAACTATTTAAAATGTCAAACAATTATAACAAATAAAGATTATAGATATATCAAAAGATACGGATAATGTCTCGCCAAGTTTCACGCACAGAATAATTATTTCATTTAGTTATCAAATTATAATGAAAACTTAGCAATCGATCTGATTTGTAAAGATTTATACAAATTAATATATATTGATAATTGTTTGTTTCTTGGGATTATGCTATAATATTTTAATTTAGCTTTCTTACGTGTTTAATATTAGTAACATTAATAATAATAACAAATATTTAAAGTGACTATCTTTCTTAACTTAACAATTCAAAAATTTGTAATTTGTATCTTCAGATTCAATAGTCATGACTCAACGTTTGTCCTCCTTGTCTCATATTTGCCGCCATGCGATCATCAGAAAATATACTGGGTGTCAAGATGGGAATCTTGATATTGCAGCGCGATAGCTGACCAAAACATTTCGGGCGGTCACGAATGGACAGCGAAGGCAAAACGTGCAAAACGTAAAGGCAGCGGACCCGAGGCTCGGGGTGTTCCACTAGCGCGATACTCTGCACTCTTCGAATAGCTCTCTTCTTGTCCACGAGGTGCGGAGGTCTTCGGAGGTTCCGCTGAATCGCCTAACTGAGAATGGGATGAAACATACTTGGTGGATACGGGCCGGGAATGGTGATCGCATTAATAAAACATTAAGGTTTTGTAGACGATGTATCGATGTAGTGTTTATATTATCTTCTTTGATGTCGACATGTGAATTGGACAGATTTGTTATTCAGACTCCGTACATAAAAGTGCTGAAGTCTTGCTCCGCTCCGTTTGTGGACAGGGCGGGTATCGACGACTCGGACATCGATGGACGGACGAACGGACAGACGGAACGAACGTGAGCGCAGATGGATAAACGTGAATAGTCTGTTTCAAGTTTGCGTTCTGGTCCCTGCCACGCTTGTCAGACAGCCAGTACGTAGAAAAGGGATCTTATTCGTACGCAGATAGTTCGCTGCTTGCTTGGCTCTGTTAATAAAAAAAAAAAATGTTTGTAAAATTGTTTCCTTTATTTACAGTTGATATGTCTTTCTATTTTCTTAAATTAAATATAGGCGATTTGAGAGAGAATACGTCATTGAAGATATTAAACGAGTGAGAATGTATTTTGTTCGAATGGATGCGGAATAATAATGCAGAAAGAAATTCTTTGGTGACGAGACCAACCACAGTTGTTTTTCCACGAACAAAAAAAAAAGTAAATCTATAAACAATGAAGTTTTTTTTTCTATGGACTTCCTCCGACTTTGTCTTTTGTTACTAAACGTTTCCATGTCGAATTACACCCGACGTGATTGCTCGATAAATCCCACACCTTGAACGAGACTTAATTTCACAATAGACGACCTACGCGCACTCATTTCTCGGAGCCGCGTGGTATCGACATTCTTCGCGATGTCGTGCTCGGGGCTCCGCGATCCCCTCTACTCGCCACACGGTACTGTGATCCCGAACCTTGACTCTTCATTAATCACCCCGTGGTATCAATGACTGACTGAGTGACTGACGGCAGGCGAGAGGTATTATATACTTACGGTGTTCGCGCGAATGCTGATGCTCGTCGTGGGGATCTTTCTCGTCTCTGATAGACTGACGAGAGAGCCTTGTCTGAAAACTTTCCTGTACTTTCCCCTTTCCCATTTCCACATAGGACTTAATAACTTATTCGAGAATGCTGCATTTTCTTGTAATTTTCTTAATGTTAACGCTTTCGCAAAGCGAAAAAGTGTACGCTAATCAAATAGAGACAAGAGTGTCTTAACATAATTGTTTAAATTTGCCGTTGTACGTAATTACGTGCACGACACAGCAAGGCATAGCGAGCAAGTTAATTATCGCGATGTCGAAGTTATATTCAACTCAGGAGTTTCAATCCGCGCTTATACTTTCTGATAGAAGAGCAATCTGATTTAATCGACAGGTCACGACCTTACGGTAGGCTGGCGCCACAGCGCGTTTCCTCTTTATACCAGTCTTCCGTTACGGACTATACACCGAAAGTTACGATTACCTTCTCGCAGTCCCTAACAAAGGTGCACCTACGAAACCGATCGAATGCGCATCGTCATCGTCGGTAGCTTAGACGATCTTAGTCGTTTGAGCGAGTCTTGTGACGGATCGTGACTTGCGTTAAGTCTTGTTACTTCTCTTGTTTTCTTGTTACATGACTCCTGTCCGCTTCGGTAGTTTTCGAGGGTGTGACTCTGCTTTATCACACAACACGACCCTTTGCTGCCGATATGCGATTCCTATCAGTGATTCCTTTCAGATTGAATAAAATGTGAATTGTTTCGTGTCGGTCAAGCGTATACATTTTCATGCACGTAAGTCGATGATGCTTTAAACTTACACGATTAGTTTCCAATTAATTTTATATATAATTTAATGCGATACGAGGTCAACAGCACTAATTGAAATTTGTTTAATAATCCGATTTTCCGCGGATAATTTAATTCCATAAGTTTGCCTAATTAAAATAATGAGATGCGTTATTAGTAAAGAGGAATCTGTATCGCTGTGAGATAACCTCGTGTGGTCATCACGCAATTCTTCAATGTGAACGTTATCGCGTTTCACATTTGAGCAATAAAGCGAACGCGTTAAAGTTTCATATCGGCAATTATAAACATAATAATTATCGTCGTGCGTCATAATTAACATCGCCGGCACAATTCTCTTTGTTACGGATAGCTATTAATACACACACACACACACATACACACACACACACACACACACACACACACACACATGCGCGCGCGCTATTATCAATTTATATAAATTTTTTATTTAATTTCGAGAGCGACAAATTCTTCTGGTCTAGGTTCTAGAAAAGAAATGGACATTGATGATTTCTGTACGTCATACCATTTAATAATTACAATTTAAATTATATATAATTATACGGATCTTACACGTACGGTGCTCTAGGTTACGTAGATGTAATAAGTAAATATTTTTAGTTAGGCTATTTTACGTATATTACATGGAATGAAATAACATTTGAGTGATGCTACGCGAACGTAATACTTGAGCTTAATTTAACTTGGAGAGAACGCATTTATTTGCACCTGACGAATAAATAGTAAATATCTGCAGTTTCCATTCCGTCTCTTACTTCGTCAAACTGCGGGCAGGCTGCGAACGACTCTAAATCGATTTTCGATAAGCATCGAGATAACACGGCTACGTATCCCGCAATGGATCTCGTGTAAAAGAGTAATGCAAATCTTGCATTATTTGTGCACATCATTCATAGGTACGGGACGTGTTGTACGACACGCGGCGTAAACAACAAAAAATAATAATAACGAAACAAATAAAATACAATATTAACACTCGACCAAATCATAAGCAACAGACTCACTCTCAATACAATAATAAAGATAATATCAAGAATTTCAATAATGATAATGATAATAATAATATTAATAATAATAATGTAATAATGCTCACTATGCTTTATTAAATATCCGTATTTAATCCGTATACGAGGCGATAACGAAAAGAAAAAAAAAATTATGTAGTTTCTAACAGTATTTTTGTAAGAAACAAATAATTTTCTGTACATTTTGAATCATGAATTTAAATACATATCCCGCGATAGATCAAATTTATATTCCTTGTTCCAATTAAGTGAACGCAGAATATCATCTAACGTGGTGAGTAACTTATCGTTTAAGCAGATTATTTCGTTTATCAATTCACGATTCATATGAGAAAAAGAAAATCTTTCGTTAACGCCTCATATAATGATAACGTTCTCGTTCGATATCGCATTATACATATATAATAATTATGTACAATTCAATGCTAGCTTAGCTAGAAGGTCTCTCCTTTATTTGTTTCCTTTCTCGTTTATATCGCTTAAAATCTCGAACAACATACACACATACTAAATTCCCTGTATTCTTCCGAATTTGCATCGCGTAACGCGCGGTTATGACAATTCAATAAGCATTAGAGCGACTGTTTTTTTTTTCTCTGTCATATCACAAGATACTCAATTACTCGAATACTAGCTAATTAGTTTACACATTTGCGCTCGCTTCCCGGTTAACTAGTCAATACCCGATCTCTCTTCTTGGATCCTTCTCGTATCGAATCATGCGGGGTAATAATACGTTTTTCCTGTTACATTCAACCACACATTTATGTATATTCTGCGCCGATAAATACGCGTAATTAGGCAGCACGTGCATGCAATTTTGCGTTAGATATTCAGCGCTGCACATGCACATACATTGCACCATCGAAGTCAGACGTACTCACAATGCATCCGGGGCCATTTATCCCCGCGTTCGACCGCATAAAACATTTCTTCTTCTTTCTTTTTTATTTTTACAACTTGGATTTTTAAAAACTATGATTATGGAAAAACTAATTAGGTTCCTATGTGGATTAAAGTTACTATAGTCGATGCGCGAGAAACAATAGTAGTCCATTTGTTGTAATTAATCATCGATAATCACGATAAAATGCTTGATGCGGTAGAATAAAATGAACGTTAAGTTCCGCGCGAGATTTCCCTACGTATCGACAATATAGGAACAACGTGGCTGCTCCAGGGAGACATTGGTTATATTATGCTGTAAATTATGTACAAGAGATGCAGGGCCATAGCTGTTCACCGTTTCGTTAATAAAGTAAGAGATACAACATACGCAAATCACGTGACACAAAAATTAATTTTCAAAAAGATTTGTTATTTTAATATATGTATCATTGTTCTTTAATAAGTTCTACGATTGCATCATGATATAAAACAAATGGAATATATAAAGAGAAGGTAAGATGTCCGCATCCAGGTATTTGATATAAAAAATATTATAATATTATAAAATATTATACGTATTATAATATTATAATATTATAAATATAAATATTATAAATACTTCGGATGCGTGTGTAAAAGTTTTTAGTTACAGTTAATTTTGCAGATATTAGTTACAATAATCGTACTATTTTAATCACATGCAAATTATGCTGCACGAATATCTCGTTGTTATTTTACTAATGTAGTTGCCGCGTCCCAACAATTTCTTATTTTCTAGAAATACTTCATAGAGCCAGCATAATTTATACGCAATCAACATGGATTTCTAAAGGTCACTTCTCCCTTCCAATGAAGACCAATGAAGAATAATTTGACTATTAATAGGTATTTAAATATGATACAGAAATTTTAACATGAAAATATGTGTTTCTTTTGAAATTGCTCCAAGTCTTTCGCAAAGTCTTTTCCTATAAATATATTTTCGGAAGGCCAAATAAGAGAATGACGATAAGAGAAAAAAATAATAAATAAATACACAAGCACCTTCTATAATTTCATTTTCAATCGGCGATCGATTTCACATGAAACAGTGTGCAGCCAAGACAAGATAATTAATTAATTCATTATTTGATTAATTAATTATTTAGATCGCTAATTTCTACACCTTAAACTAGAGATTCGATTTTATCTCACCCGCTGAGGTGACCTCTCATTCGCATCATTAGTATTATTTATTATTATTAATATCTCATGATCGCATGCGTGAGAGTCCCTCGGAGCGCGTCCAGTCTATTAAATCGGGCGTACGGCGATATATACGCAGAAAATTTTGGCTTTCCTTCAACTTCAAATAGTCGTACAGTGATATGCGCGTATTTGCGCGTCCGCAAACCAAAGGCGGCATGACAATGGATTGTTTTCGCTTAACTTTACAAAAGAAAATAATATTTCTCTCGTGTCTTTTGATTGAGAAATTCTCTTTCCAATAGCTAATTGAACACGCGGACCGATAATATACGTAAATAATTTAAGTACGTTATTGGGGGCATGCGAAAGAAGAATCTACTATCTCTCGCTACTTCGGCGACAATCCATTTTTACCAGCCATTACGGAGGGGCATTACGGAATCGGCGGAACGCACCACGTGTCCTACTGGAAGTGAAGTCCCGCTCGAGACCCCGCCAAGTCACGAGTGACAATGTCATGACGTACCGCGGGGTCTAAGGCGGAAAAAGCCTTTTAAAAGTTCTGCTCGCCATACATCCCGGGAAACCGGACAGCGTGTGCTCCGAGCTCAGCGGGCGAGAACTCGTCCTATGTGGCCAAGTGAGCGAACTGGCCGGGGTGGGGCGCGAACTGGTAAGGGTGCCCGTATGGCGACATGTGGTATGGTACGATGTTCATGCTCGCCATCTTGTGCTCCTTCTTCCACTTCATACGCCGATTCTGGAACCAGATCTTTATCTGACGTTCCGTAAGGCAAAGAGCATGCGCGATCTCAATACGACGCCGCCTCGTCAGATAGCGATTAAAGTGAAATTCTTTCTCCAGTTCCAACGTCTGATACCTGGTGTACGAGGTCCTTTGTCGTTTTGTCTCACCGTTCGCGTTTACCGTACCTGGAAATCAAAAATTTTCGTCATTTCATTAGAGAAACGAGTATAGATAATATAAATATGAATTTTATGGACGAAAACTGATAAATCGATGAAGATAAATTGTTATTTTTTTTTTTACAAACGTATCAAATACGAATTTATGTATGAAGACTATTGTTTAAGACAAACTGTATTTTATCATGACTTTATCGCGGAGAAATCACAAGTGGAAAAGTTAACGGAAGATCGAATAAAAAGCATAGGAATGCATTACTAAAGAACCACGTGCGTGCAACGCGTAACGATCTCGTTAATTATTTCAACGAGTCGTAGTTAATGTCTCTGCCAGTGCTACTGGATTGCAAACTGGTCGACTTGGCAGCTGTTTTATCTATTCGCTTTACACGCCTCGGTCATAAATAATTTTGCAACGCTATTATTACGATGTGAGTAGGATCTGCCTATTACCCTTATTTCCTTTCCCTTAATTCCTATTTGCAAAAATTGTGACTACACTGAATAACGCCTCGACTTAGCTTCGATTCGTGCGACGATTATAATGTCCACATGTAATATAATGATATAAACACAAATTGCACGAATCACAAATTAATGTAATCATAATTTAATATATCATTATGTAAATTATTGTTTAAATGAGAGATAGCAATTTTTAGATATAAAAGAAATGGTACATTTTAGTACTGCAATGTTGCGTAAAATATAGAAAACACGTAAAATCATTTACTCTAAAAAGTGGAAAGATAATACGATATATGTGTATAATCTGTTTAAAAAATAAGCGTAGAGAAGTAATATAAATATTTTTCTTAAATTTTCTTGATGCAAGCGATGTTTTATTATTTCTTTATGGACAAATAAATATTGGTGTAAATTTAAATATAGCACCCGTATCATATTTTAATGTAGTCGATATACTAATAATAATTTCTACCCTTCCTCCAAAGCACTAACGTAGGCTTCGGTTCGTTGCTTCAGCAGGTGTTGCGCGAGCAAGGGTGCCATTCGTTCGTTTGTTCGTTCGTTCGTTTTCATTGTGGATGGATCATTGCGGATATTAAAGAGTCGGCTCATTTACAGCTATAATAGATAGCCATTAATGAGTGTGCGAGACAAGAGGGAGAAATTGAGGAAAATTATATGAATAGAGTCGTAGAAATAAAGCTAAGTAGGAAGCTAGGTACGCGAATGACAATAATTGCGCAACAAATGCGTCATTTAAATAAATCTCTTTGCTAACTCGTACTCATATGTGTATGCGCGTAAAAATGAATGGCGATAAAATGCATGATAAGTTAAAGAAGAAGTGCTTTCGTGTGCGAATAAATATTTTCCATTGTTGTCCGGAAAGTATATAGCTCTTTTGCAGGTATGATTATTATTATCCGGTATTCCGAGCATTTACGCATAACATTGATAACAGTACGTTGAAGATTCGTTCCGCGACTTTGAGCAACATAGACTGGGCACTTTCACGAGCGTGAAAAGCGTTTTCGCAGAGGACGGCAACCAGCGAGCGTTGAACAACGAAGCTCCTACCGGGCTTAATGACAGGACCCTTCGTCCGGTGTTATCGCTTTCCTCCCGATGTAACACGTCGCTGGGTCGTGCGGCCTGACTTTTTAATAAATAGTGTTCTAGTTGTCTGGACACGGACTCGTTCGGTCTGCATATCGTTTATCCGGCGCACCTACCCGTTTTGTAACAGACAAATGGAATTCCTTTTTTTTCGGTCACTCGCGTCATTTTATTTCATTTTATTTTATTATTGTTTGATGATACATTTACTTTTCGTTAATAATAATTTTAAGCATAATCGCTATTCGCTTATTTTTTTCTTCTCCCTCTTTGATTAAATAAAATTATTTATTAAAATGTGAACTATAAGAATATATTTCTTTGAAACATGCATCCTCGTCTTTTCTGGTGATAAATTGCTATCGGTATCTCGCCGACATCGATACAACACACGTTGATGTGTAAAGGAATGTACTCGGTAAAGGCTGGTGAGAAAGCTCTCGACGATGCTTATATGCGATTGAAATATGTTTCTTAGACGCGCCATGTTAATTCTTCCAACTAATACCACAAGAGAGATCTCGATACGCTCACAACGCTTTGCTTGATGTCTATTACAGGTTCGAAGTTTTTATCATCCCTGAAGAGAAACATGCGCAGGAGTAATAATCTTTAGAATGATATAATTGTGAGTGTGTATGTACGTGTGTTAAATCGAATATTATTTTATCTTCGAGGTATTCATGATTTATTATTTTTAGTGACCATAGCTTTTGATGCATTAAAGTACCGCGATAATCGCTGACCCGATTAAATTTCACGCATGTCAGGCACACCTGTTTAATTAGCATTTAGATTCTATCTGGCGCGATCTCAGTAGTTATTCTCGCACTATAAATTCTAAAGCATCGAGGGGAGTACGAGCCAATATGTTATTGTAACGTGAATTTCCGTAATCATACGCATGACTTACGTTATACATCTCTCGGTAATAAATTTCATAATCGCGTTGCATTTTAAGCAGATGCAATGGGAGCAATTTGTTCGTCAATTCACTTCTGTAAGGATGCAGAAGATTCTCTTATAATTTGAACTTTTACTTTCCTCAGAACATGACTGATTGGAAGGATAAGATATAATCATTAGAAATATATTACTTACATAAGTGATAGAAAGTAATTAATTATATAATGTTAACGAAGTTGATCGAGAATATCATATATTTGTTCCTCGTGAGATTACCTCGTTATCAACAATCTATGTTTTGTTAATCAATCAATCATGTTGTGTTATTTTCACATTTGCTGTGTTGTAATTATGAAGAGAATCACAGTAATTAGCTTATTTTAAATATTCAAAGTTATATGATATATGAATTAGGAAGAGGCTACAGATAGAAAGATACATTATTATATATCTTTTATCTTCTTCCTTATATTATCTTTTAATAATTACTTAAATTTTTAAATTAAATGACATTTAATGATGCTACAATGGAGTAAAACGCGGCTATAAATTAGTCGTATAGAGTCCTCAAGTGTCTCATCGAGACGTACCAAAGTGCTTTAGTAGCGGATAAAAATTGAAATAAAAGCGTTCAGCGTGTCTATCATGCAATGAGAGATGTGCAGGCCGAAGAGGCCGAGCTGCGCATAGTCGTCGTCGTTGTAAGACTGAGCCGGGCTTAAGCGCAGGGCCATGTCGTGTCACCCATCTCGATGTCACCTCGTGTCGTCTAGCCTTTTCGTGCCTCGCTCTTAATAGAACGCGGAGCGCGCGTGTATTTGCACCGAACCCTGTACCAAACGTGTCACCGACTGCCAGTCTGCCTGACTGACAGATCGGCTGGTTAAGACTGACTGGTAACACGTGACTGGGATAAAATCCCGCGCGACTTCATGGTGCGTGTTTCCCGGTATGCCCGGATTTTGATCTCCTTGGTTTTTAATACGCGCTTCAACGTTTCTTTGTCTTGCGACTCCTTCGGCTCTTGAATACACAAATTCTATCACATATGCAATATGTGATTCATATTCATGATGAAGGAAATGACGTAGCTAAAAGAAATTTCTTGTTAATTGAAATATAAACAAATCGTAGAGATTATAGTTATATTTAAATATTCACTAGTATATATATCTAATCCTCTTAAATGTGTATTGTACTATATATATATATATATATATATATATATATATATATATACTACGATACATATTTAAAAGAATTGAATATACACTTTATTGAATAATATAATAAAGAGGGAATATTAAATGTTGAAAGTAAAGATTAAAATGCAACTTATAATATATAGAAAAAAAAGAAATTTTGTACTGAAGATTATTAATTAATCAACATCACTTATACATTAAATCTGTAATCTAATTTATAATTTCACATATATAAATTTAAAAAGATAACAATAATAGTTACTATTCCTTATTGTCTGTCTGCTTGTTATGATGTAATGCGTGGGTATTTAATATTTTGCAAGTGGTGTAGGTCAGAGGTATAATATATCACAATATTATTCGTGATAGATTATAGATTAGGTGCTGAGAAAGGAATCAAAATATCTCGTGATCGCGACCAAGCTGTATTGCATTCCGCGAGTGCGAGTGGATAGGTATGTGACGTACACGTATAAGCTCAGTATGTCGGTCGGGAGCAAGTTCCACGAAAGTATATATAGAACCCTTGTGCTACCCCCAACCCCTGGCATATATCTGAATGGTTATCTGATACCAGAGAGCTCAAGTACGGCCATATCAATTCTTTCCATCTCTACGATCGATTTAAGAATCCCAAAGAAACCAATAAAAATCTGTAAGTTTCGCGACGTAATGAACAGCGGGAATTGTTTCAAATCTCGTTATCAATTGTTATATCAGACACTAGTTTCTCACAGGGATTAATGAATCACGTAAACTGAGAAAATAATGCTGTTGAATCAATAGCATTAGTCTAATTGGAAATAATTTTGTTAATTCAATGACATTATTAATGAAACGAAGATTTTGATTATTAAAACAAGAGCATGATATACTGTTCCATTAATGATGTCATTGAATTAACAAAATTATTTTCAATTAAACTATTGCTATTGATTCAACAGCATTTTTTTTTCTCAGTGTACAGATCCGTTCGTCCATTTTGTAATTTCCAAATTTTTACATTAAAGTACTTATGTGAATATGTAAAAGGAAACTGAGGGATGTTTCTAAAATATTCAAAGGATATATTTTGCATTTGTATCTTTTAATATATCGTTGTTTCTTTTTTAAATTATACATTTATCGTAATCAGAATTAATATTTACGCGGTATAATATACGTTTTTTTTTTCGCAAAAGAATAAATGCGAGAAGGAAATGGAATGCTTTTTATAATTCTCAACTTCATTCAAATCTTTATGCATTTAAACAGAAACATTATTTAATTGTGTAATGAGATAATTCCACGATTACAATGTAAATCCTGTGATAGAACGGGCGATGTTCGGCAATAGAATATCTAACACTGTCTGCATCAAAATAACATCGGCACTACTGACAAAAGGAAAGAAGAGATTCATAAATAACCCAAGCAGTTCACCATGGTTATTATGCAATTATGATTACATCTCTATAGCTTAGGTGGTCTAAGGCTTCAAGATCTCATGTTCGACCGAACAAGATAGTGTCCCCTTAAAAGTTGTCGTTATTTCAGCTGAGACGCTCAGCTAGTGGCATCGCGTGGCTAGCATGTTCTGTCTTCGTTTTCTGCTCTGTCTATGTTACTAATGATGGTCTTGTAGTCTGTGTTCTCTTTAATCCGTTTTTTCATTCTGCGAATTTCATAAAATATAATAAGATAAATTGTATCTTATTTGTTTATATATATATATATATATATATATATATATGTGTATGTATCTTTTAAAAATTTAATTTAATAATTTCCATTTCAACATGTTCATGGTACACATGCACATATACATATACATATACATATACATATATATATATATATATATATATATATATATATATATGTGTGTGTGTGTGTATCTTTTAAAAATTTAATCAAATAATTTTCATTTCAACATGTTCATGGTTTTTCAATTGTTCTGCTCCCGAGAGATTATTTGTTTTATTTATTTTAAACAGTAAAAATTATTTACAAAAATTAATTTCTGAATTAATTTCTTGTTTTTCGTATAAGAAACATATGAATAGAAAAAAAAAATAACATTACTTAACCATGAAATATGTTAACAATTTTCATTTCTACGAAAAATCGCATTGTAGTCACGTGCGTATTGTTGTCAGATAATTATCTAAAATATGAACGCTATAATAATTTGTTCTCACAACAATTTGTTTCATAATTCTTGTCCTTCCTAGAACATAGATTTGTGCTAATTTGTACACGAGGTAAAGACTTTAGTTATATGTAAGGCCCACCGATGTCGGAGCAATGATAGGAGATTATCCGATACGCACGCCTCCATCTGGCTCGCCGCCAGTGTGAGTAGCCAGTGGCGCTCATGAATTTTCGTCGAAATATCGCGTCGGGTCTAGCGATATATAGCAAATGTAATCCACGCACAATTTAAATTTATTTACGCGCGGCTCCGCGCGCTCTGTCAGTCAGCCTCCGTTCGGAGCTGATTTGTGATCTATCCGTACTTGCGCAGCTGACGACCAATCGCACGCCGAAGATCGGCCTTCCTCGAGCGAAATCAACGGTCCAACATTCCACGACGAGGAAGGCGAGCGAAAACGTTGGACGTTGGACGATCACGACGAGTTGATCGGGCTTCTAGGTGTCTAGATCCACCTGTTACCAAACGTTCGGACATTGAGACCTGTCGCCTCGAGCTCAGACCGGAATCCGCGGGATCTATTTCGATCGGATATACAGCTGACACGCCCGGACCACACCGCGGAAAGTTGCCGGTTATAAATCTCCGGGAGTACACGAAACTAGTCGCTCTTTCAAAAGGATCTATTAATTTCTGCTCTACTCGCGCAGCATGGAAATCCTTTTATTGGCGACTGTTACGCTCAATCATAGCTCAGAGGATTTCCTTCGTACGTTAATGAGGGTGTCACATGTTTGTTATTTTTATGTTGTGACGTTTTATAACCGTCGCTAAAATTAAAAGATAGATAGACGCGATGTAAGTAGGTCGAGCGGATGTGTTCTGTCACGAAGAATGGCAATGATAGAACTGATAGGAATTCTCCTACGGCAGAAAATTCATTTACAAAAAGAAGGATGCGATATTTGAATTGGGTCAACGGCGTCATCTACTAGACGCATCGGTGTGTGCATCGGACAGTTATAAATAGATTCAAAAACTATTGCTTTTCAATTCGAATGGGGGTAGCAAGTGGTTTTCAAGGGCTGGATTCAGTTGGAAGAGCTGCTGGAAACGAGGTGACGAAAGAACGAAGGGTGTGAAAATGGAAGAGGAAGGGGAATGCAGAAAAGGGGAGAAAGAGAGTGGCAGCCTTGCTGAAGCTTTTATGCCGAAGTTTGCGCAGCGGACGTTCCGCGGATCATTTGTTATCTTTCACGAGAAAGCTCTCTGACGCAAATAGGTTTGTTTCTGGCCGCTTTAAACGCTTCACAATAATCCGCGCGGACTCAAATTCAATTAACGCCTCGTCGTCCCCACCGTCGTGCACGTCTACCTCCCTTCCTTCATTTTGCACTTTGTACTCGCTGACAGCATACAAAAGCCAGTACAGTCTTTCTTTCGTCTCTTTTATACATGGCGCATGAACCATGAGAATATTGAGGTACGTGCCTCGAAGTCCTGATGACCTTGAACTCCGGAATATCCTGCCGAATGCGAAGTAGCGAGTATTCGTTGCGCGAAGATGCTATGCGAAATTTAAGTAGCTCAAGCTTTGGTCGGTTTATATATCACAATGAGCAGTCAAAAGTATGTGTGCTGATCTCTATCGTTTTTCGATAAATTTCTCGTCGCGAAGCGCCGTGCCTCGCTAAACCATTTCATCTAACTAAAATTAGAGTCTCTCTTCTTTTATACACTGGGTCATTTCTGCGAGATTGACGGAACTGAGAATAACATATTATCCATTCTCTCGGATTCCCTATGGATTGAATTCACGCGAGTGTATATATATATATATCGTGTATGTGTATTTATATGTGCGCGCGTGCGAGCTCGCTCGTACAAGAAACTGTCGTCTCTCTGAGGGGTTACGTTATACAGTCGGATGAAAGAGAGGCATAAGACATGATCGCGCGTATATATCGGAGGAGGGACAGAGCGGAGGACTGGGTCTACGGATTGAGGAAGAATAGGGATAGAGGCTACGCGTCTCCATCCATCAGGCGACGGTCCGACCGCCGCGTCCGACACACGCGACTCAAACCTACAACCGACAACCTTCCGAATGCATTATCTTCCCTCGAGGGTACACACGCATATCATTTGGACCGATGGTCTTCTCTTCTTGTCCGATTTCGGATAATCCCTCTCGAACGTTGTTCCATTTTACCGCGTCTTTGCGATAAGTCCCATCATCCCTCATAACCGCGGCACTCTAGAATACCGGAAGCGATCTCTTTAAAATTTAAAGATACAGCTGCGATTAATAACGATTAAAAAGAGATCATGGAAATTTCATCAATCCTATCGATATGTCTACCGATAAAGAATCGACTAATCAAACTTTGAACTCGGCCCCCCGATCCCGGGAGTCGAATAATAATCCGAGATTTAGAGATTCTTGAACTGTTAATTGACAACAATCATGAGCAGGAACCGTATACCGCTATTACCGCGCGAAGTAGGCATCGGCGTTCCATAAATGTTCGTACGGGCACTCGACACACGTACGCGTGTGTTCGCGACGTCCGTGTATTGGACCGCATAGAACGTTCCTGCCGCTTGGAAAATTAATGACTTACCTTCAGCGGGAACAATACAGTCAGCTGCGACTCTCTACGTGTCTGAGTACAGTGCGTCGCGGTGATGCGAGCTGCCTAAGGTCGAACAAAAACATACAGGCGCGCGAAGTCGCGTACACGTCTATGTGCATACGTATATACTACACTTTGTGCGTGTCACCTATGCGAATTGATTTATTCCCATCGAGAGCTAGGAGAAAATGCAAATGCGTAATTTTCATACGCGCGATACGGGTATGCGCGTATTTACGTATTTCTTTCAATGACGCGCCAAGCCTCTCATTTCGCGTGTATCGTGTGTATCGTTGCAAATAAAGTGAAAGCGTTGGTAAATATAATTAAATTACGTTTTAGCAATAATACAACTCGCAACTTTTTATATTTTAAAAATGTCCATATGCAAGAGATTACTACACACGGTGGTAACATATTATTCACCAACAATGTCTCAAATTTGGTCCCATCGACCATCGACAGCTGCGACAAACGCCATTTGTCTCTCGTTTCGCGTAACATTCGTCGTATCGAGCGGATAAATCTCATCGGAAGAGCGTGTCCCTTTCCGGACTCTACACCACGTCCTCTATGAATCATGCAGTATCTATGCTCCTATGTTAGGTTGCTCCTCTTAGGAGGCTGTCCATTCCGATCGTCCATAGCGTTCCTCCTGGTTACCCCACACGAGTGGTGCCGCAAGCCTTCAGAACGCCTAGTGCTAGTACATAAGCCTCGCGCAAGCATTTATTTATGGTCTCGAGTCGCTGGGGTGTACGTAGGACCGCCTCTACACCACCCAAACACGCTTTGCCCAGAGCATCAGCCACGGAATAAAGCTGTTTCCGCCCAAAATTTATCTTCGCCGTTGATTTTCTTACAGCATAATAGTGGAAAGAGATTGCGACATATCTTTAGGTAATCATCCAATTTCTTTCTTCATAAATATTACTCATCTCACGAGATTTTATTAATAGCGATAAAAATTAATATGAATTATCTTTGTCTTAATTATCTTATTAATTATCTTATTAAAAGAATTAAATGTATTTATCATTTATTTGAATAAATAATGTATGAGTAACGTATGAGAATATCGTTATATTAGTTATATTTCTCTTATGTGTGTAAAGAGTTTCTTTAAATTTCTTTCATAAAAAGCTTCTCTAGAAGAAGATATTTCCTCTTCGTGTTACTTTCGATGAGTTGAACGAGGACTAAAATAGTTACACCACAGACAAAAAGGGGAGTTGTGTGTCGAGCGTGATTCCGTGCGAGGCACTTGCCATGACAAAATGTGCGTTTATACTTTCAAGAATTGAAGCATCAGAGTAATTAAGTAATTGAGGCGTGGAAGAAGTTTGTTGATTTATGTTTAAAAAATAAATTCCAACATTCAAGTACAATGAAAATCTCGATATTGACAATGTTCGCATACATCTAATAAAGTAGCATGGATAATATATATCATTTTGAACAAATACTCGATATTAATTTTTTCAGCAGATTTTACAAGAAGATAAGAAAGAAGATATGAAAGTATATATCAATATATTTGTTAAATTACTGTATGTAAAATATGTTATGTAGTCTCTATTTTTTTTATCGATAGATAGATTATCAATAGATATACTAATCATAAATACAATCACTACATTATATTTAATTTTCATCTAAATTTAAATTAAAATTTGATTTAATTATTATATTACTTTTACATGAGATACTATTGTATCAATTATACGGAATAAAATAATTTTGGAAAAATAAGACTAATAAAAGTTCTCTCTTTTTTATATATACTACATATATAATATTACTTATCTATTTATTATAAATTACAAAGATTAAAAATTATTTAAATTAATGTAATTACTTGAAGTCATTTTCTGTATGCGTAAGAACATACATCAGAATACCTTAACTTATACAACAAATGACGACAACATTTACATCTGATTTACATAGGATATATTTCACAGTAAAGTTTGTTTCGCGGCGGTCAGAGCAAAACGGCTGAGAATTTGATTACATCACATTAGGCTGTACATTTTAAAAGGATGATGTAAGAGTATAAAACCGTTGATCTTTGCGTGATTTATTTATTACTGGCACGGCTGAGTTTCTGTATATACGCGACTATTATATATTGCATGCAACTTGTGTGTATCTTCTAAATCGAGTTGTCGCGACGGACGATGACGCTTCCCGCACGATTCTTGCATTACCGCGGCTCGCTATAATCGTCCGCCGCGCGAAACGGACATTGTTAATCTTTAATGAAACTCTTATAAGATACTGAAATGTGATATATATTATATTATTAATACACGTGGGGAACTATAAAATTATAGATATGTGACCATTTATGTTTATGTTATGTGGTTATTTTACTGTTGCAATGTAAAAAAAAAGAGGTACTGGAATTAATTATAGATTACGGAATTGGTTTATCTTAAGGACTATTTAAATCTGTTATCAGTGCTTTTGAAATTTTCATTAATATGATGTTCCATTCCAACAATCTTTTAAATATTTGCTTTACCTCGTACCTTTCCTTTTCATCTTGCTTTAGCACAAATATTATTACGGATATAATTTTAATGCGGCATTACACACAAAATATTTCCTTCCATTCCAAAATTTTCCAAAATCCGGAAAAACCTCATGATATATAGTGAAAGGAAGCAAAATACTTGCGGTTATTTCTGCAGGGCAGTTTTTCGATTCACGCGTCGTGACAAAACCACGAGATGTGTGTACCGGCGGCATCGCCCTTTACTACGCCATTCAGCGTTGGCTCGTAAATTTTCAGAAGAGGGAATCTTCTCCTCGGGGAGGGTTTGTCGGCCGAAAGGGCGACTGCAGGAGCATAAGGATCAAGGATCCCCGTGGCGACCGGGCCACGCAGCAACAGGCGGCCCACTTCGCCTCCGGCATACATCCATTACCCCATCGGCTCATCCCGTTTGCACTAGGCGCTTGCAATGAAAATTTATGTCCTAATAAGTGATTCGCGCTCTTCCCGCGGTTATACGCAAACTACAATACGGTGGTAACTCTCTTCTCTTTGTCTACGACACGTATTTCGTTTCAATTGACCTTACACATAATTCAGAATTGTGAGCAACAAATGACGGAATCATCATTAAATTATTAAGTCTTCAAATACAGTATTCAAGTCTTCAAGTACAATGTTTTGATCACTCTCATCATTATTTTGTGATGACGTGGATTATACCACCTAAACTTCATAAAATAGTGAGTATATTTAATGTAAATAGCGAGTATATATTTCTCTTCTTTATATTGCATTTTATTATTTATTTTCTTATGAACCAACAATTAATTTTATAACAATATTTATGTGACGATTTAACGTGAGAAAAAGTATGCTGGGCATAGATTTTCTAAAGAGATAATCATAAAATTATTTTTAGATGGTGACGAACAATCTACATTTTGCTAACTCTAATGTCTTAGAACAGTCATATGTATGGCGTGGATTGATTAAGCGTCTCGGAATAAAAACTTTTTCGTCGGCGTAAAAATGCAGTATGCTATGTGGTTAGTAAAACCAGTTCTTTGAAGCGCGTCCTCGTATCTCCCTCTCCTGTCAGTGCGCCGTAACCGTATGTACATACGCGTATGTGTTTGCTTAAGGCACTATATAGTATTTATTTATCTACATCATATCTAAATTCGAATATAGTAAATGAAAAGCTGTTTTCTATTTTTTCATTACATATGATATATATGTATATGGCTATACATATACACATACATATACATATATATGAATAGTTTTATATATATATATATATATATATATATATATGGAACATTAGCGTACATATATAGAATTATGACAAATTAATAGAATAAAATGGCAATCAAGCAAGCTTGACATAATATCATGGTTCATTTAAATCATTTGTAGACGCCATTCCTTGACAAGAAAATTGTTCCGCCAACTATCACATATTTATGACGTGTAAATGTGCTAAGGGCATTAAGTGAGATCCAGTTCCACTGGTTCGACTGTCTACCCTTCCGGCGTGGGGGATTCGTACGTTGGGAATCACGTTGGTAACCATCTATCAATCGGGACACAGAAACGTGCCTTTCCTCGCGGCGTTCCGCACATCCTTATTTATGGCGGAATGATCGGCCCATAATTACAGACTCCATGACGAAAACGACCTTCTGCTTATCTAAACAGAGGCTGTAGCGCTTATTCGTATGCATGCAGGTCAATATTTCGGAAATAAACTGCAGAACTATTCACTTCACGCATCAATTGCATGTTTATTCGCGTTTGCTGCTCGTCAGATGATAGCTACTTATCTTGGATCTATCTCGGACTTGTTACTTATCCCGAGGATGACCCACATGCTTCTGGCTGCATGATTTTGCCGGCAGCAAGGACGTATTCCGGATAATTTTTACAGTATTCAAACAAACAAATAATAAATTGTGGAAGATACAAAAAATTAGAGTTACTAAATAATTTTCAACTTTAAATAAAAAGTATTTTCTTCTATTTAACAAATAATTAAAATAATTATTTAAAATAATAAGAGATTCAAAATACATTGACAAATGACATTGAATACTGACGAATAATTGGAGTTAAACCTTTCACAATAAAATTATCAAAATCAGAAGCTGCAATTATTTTAATAATAATTTTTTCGAGATTTATATACTTTTATGTACATTAGTATCGTTTATGGAAGAATGATTTGTATATAATTTCATCATATTTTCTATAAAGTAAATCTACTTTCTATTTGCCTAATTCACTTAGCCATTTTTAAAATATGCACATTCTTTTTATTTTTTTCTTACTTTCCCTAGATCTAACGTCATCTATACGTTAAACAGTAATATACATAAATAACAATATAAATAATTATGCTGCTATTTGTATAATAACAAATCCTCCAGAATTAATTATAACAATCACAATCACATAAGCACTCCAAATAAATCATTTGTAAAATATATTATGTTTCGATACTATTGAAATATTTTTGTATAAATTTAACTTTAAATTTAATTTTAAAAAAATATAATTATTAACGTATTCTCATAAAAGTCATACATGATAAATATTTTGTTTTATGTTAAAATATTACAAAATAGCATAATAAATATGTTTATATACATATATGTAATTGCATATTTATATATTTTAATAAAACATGTTTTTATTCGCAAAGCACAAAGCAAAGTAGTAAAATCATATACTATTGTTACTTCGAGTAAACCAAATTCTCTTATTCGTTTCTTTGGCTATTAATAAGTAGCTTATTTTTTCAAATCTAGTATTCAAACGTTTATGCATCAAAAGAAGCAGCGCGTTCAAAAGCGTCGGAACGGCTGGATAAAGTCTAAACGAAATGTCTTATGTTGGTGAACATTAACTTCAACAAATCAATTATTTTCCTCTTAATGTGAATATGCATTATTTATTTTCATTTGTAATTGTTGTAACTGATCACAGATTTTTTATGCAACGTTTGTCTTGTATGTATTTATTCAAATACTTTTTTATAAATCTATCATAATCTAAACATATGACTTTTGTAATAGTTGATTTAGATTGATAAAAATAGATCATATAAAAGAATTCCCTTTTTTCATAAAAAAATATTCTTGAAATTTATTTCAAGATACCAAATACAAATAAAAAAATTATTAGTAATTAAATATTAAAAGTTCAAACGAAGAAAGAGCTTTTGCTAAAGCTTTTATTAAAGATATTCGAAAATTAACAGGTCAATAGTGCCTGATAACTATTTCAAACATACTGCTCAGGATTAGTGCATTCCATGCGTTTACACAAGATTTATGATTTTACTTCACTTTTCTCTTTGCTTTAGTAATTATTCTTCTGTTAGAGTAGAATATTCCAATCATTATTCATTATAGATCATACTATTTACGCAATATTTTTCAACTTTTTAAAAGATATATTTTATTTATCTTATATTAACATATAAATTTATTTTCTGTCGTAATTTTTGTCAATCACCAGCGCAATTAACTAATTATAGCAATTAATTAATTATAATTCACAGGTAATCTTGAATTTTTTGCATTGCTATCAAACATTGCTCAACAGTTTAACGATCACAGTTGGAATTTCACTTCAGAATTGGAAGTTGTTAATTGTTGGGACCTTTGAGATCCATATCATGCTAAATATATACATTATAAGATCCTGTTTTTATAATATGATATTGCCATAACCGGTATAAAGCGGCGAATCCGCTCATACCTTTCGCTTCTCGTGGCACCGACGTGCACGCGAAATAATCGCGCGAGAGACGTAAGCCGAGGTAAAAGGATGCTACATTAACCAGGCGGGCATGATGCGAGCGATTGGAAGAGGAAGCCGAAACTTGTACAAGAAAGATCTGAGCCGCGTATCCCGTTTGGGGGCCGAGTCGATCTGAGGCCCTCGTTCGAGCTAACCCGAGAGAACTAGAAGGAGAAGGCAACCCCCCGCGCCTTACAATGCAGTCTGATTTATGGCCCGGGCGCACATACATAGAGTTACACACGATATCATAATACCATTAATTCTTCGTCAAATTCCCCGCTGACTGAATCATACTGGCCGCGCAGTAAATCACGCGGGGCGACTAATGTGAGCGCGACCAGCGCGCTGGGCTGTTTTATCTTCTTTGAACCATGGGGGCAGGTGAATCTAGTCTTGGTCCCCGCTGAATTACTGTTATCCGTTCTGACTGCATCCCCGCACTGCTTTTCGTCCGTATCTCGAAACGTGAACTCATTTCCGCATACGTATGTGATTGAGCCTGAAGCCACGGGTCGCGACATTTTGTACAGGCAATTTTGATGTGATTATAAAGCGCCAATGGAGGGGGGGGGGATTGATATTTATGTAAAGTTAAGTTTGCCTCGATTAATAGTATTATCGTTATTAATTGTTTCTTACTTTCCGCGAGAAATCCGTTCCATAATCTTGTGTTTTCTTTTCAAGTCAAAGAAAGATACGCAAGAAGAACGACATAGTAATATTTCGCGCTTAATAATTCATATTTTGTCTAATTATAGTACTTATAGTATTTATACAAACAAATCTTTCTTAAATATTTTAAATTTTTCAATAAAATAATCTTAAATTTGATTATATCTATTTCCCGATAAGTTTTATTTTTAATAATACATGAAAAATTTTATAAGTGTAAAAGAGATTTTCAATTGTACTCTTTTCTATAATTTAATACAGTTTTTCAGACATTGCAGAGCATTGCATTTTTGCAAAGAATCCATGTCTCTACATTTTTACAAAATATTTGTTATCTCATAATAAAACATAGTTATACATAATATATATATGTATATATTATGTATAACTTTTAAGCAATATTTAAGTCTACTTTTTTTATATCAGATTTAATAAATGCAATTTTTTTATGTCAGATTTAATAAATGCACTACAATTTAATAAATATTATTTTGTTATTCTTATGCAATATTTAATTTTATTAATTTTAGACATTAGAATGTCGATGATTCGAATACTTTAGACACGTAAGCTATTTGTAATCTAATATATTTTTCTTAATCATTTCTTAATTTTCTTGCAAAAATATTATTACACATTATAAAAAAGCATATTACACAAATTAATAACACATCATTACATTTAAAACGTGATAAAATGTAAATATCTACAAATAAATAGATTTGCTTTTTAAATTAAGTAATATTTTTCGAATGTCAAAATTCATATATTCCTGTTTACCGTTAAAACACGAAACATAATAAATGAATAGAGATTACTATCAAAATTAGATAGATTTATAATCTACGAAATCGTATATTTTCGTTGTAATGAAGTGTCTTTACATTTTTAATGGATGGATGGATTTTGAATATTAAAAAGAATAAATATATGCATTCACATATATTAATATGTTAACCAAGATATCGTATATTAAATCGTATATTATGTCTAAATATTTAAATTTAAAATAAAATAAAACACAAAACTTTTTAGGGATTTTTATCTTAAACGTTTATAATCCCAACCATGATAAACCAAATAATTTTATTGTTATTAATTTCCTTTTTTGCTGTTTTTATAAAATTAAAAGCGAATTTTTTTCATTCGGAAACGAAAAAAAAAGGAAAATGGAAGATATATATATATATATATATATATTGAGAAATTGTAGTAACAAGTATTTTAGTAACAAGATTAAACGATAAAAACAGAATTAAACGATAAAAGATACGATAAATGAACGACTTACTCTGACCAATGTGAACCCTTTTCATCCATGGATATATTTGAGGCGGGTTAGTGCCAGAGGGGTTCCCCTTGTTGGACGAATTGTTACCCGTGCTCGAGGTACTGGATGTAGAGGAAGCGGGCGACGAAGCGGAAGATGCTGTTGTCAACGTCGAATTTCCCTCGCCGACACCTCTCGAGCTACCACTAGGTGGTGATGCGGCAGATGCAGCCACAGACGACCTTGACGAGCTACCAGGCGGTGAAGTCAATCCTGATGCGGTTTTACTCGTTCCGGGTGCCACTAAAGGCGTTGGGCTATTTCTTGAAGTGGATGTGGTTAAATCTTGAGGAGACGCCACATTGGTGGACGATGTCGAATCAGCATATTTGCAGCTGGACGTTGACGGTGCTGACGGTGCCGAGGCGCTTTGCAGAAGAGGCGTCGTTGGATCCGCGTGAAGTTGTTGTTGAGGATGGTGCGGTTGCTGATGATGTTGCGACTGTTGAGCGTGCATACCATGTTGCTGTGACGTCGTGGTCGCATTTAACCGAGGTTGAGGTTGTAATTGAGTATAATCTATCATTCCTGTCGGTGCTGTATGCTGCATACCCGATGCCGGCGTGGCATAAGGATGCTGAGGATAATGCTGCTGAGGCGAATAGCAAGGTGCGGGATAACTGGTAGACGCTGCATTTGGATTGTAGTAGTCGCCACCGGCCGGCGATGCTGCCTGCATCGGTTCTCCAGGTGAATTCGCGGTCGGTCTTGGCTGTTGCTGTGGCTGTTGACCCGCGTAGCATGATGCGAGCGAGTTGACGAACTGATAGGAACTCATTCTTCACGTACCTTCACTTGCCGTCTCAACGTCACTATATCAATAATTTTTCACGTCTACGTTCCGTCATTCACGAAAACACTGACGTTGTGTTTGAGCGGTTGAGGCGGCTGAACAACGCGTGTCGTCATTAAGCATAGAAACTTGTCATCGTACCGCAGTGACGAGAATCGCAATGACAAGAATCGCGTGACACATATGGACGGTTCTTCCGACAAGCTTCACCTTGTTCGTCGAACGATTCACAGCAATCACGACCTGTTACACGTGAGAGAAACACGTCCCTAAGCGATTTGATAATGAACGAGGGGTTCAGGATTAATAGAGAGAGGCAGACGTCTGGCGGCAGGCGGGTCGAGCCTGAATTCGAACCGACCTGCGAGTCAAGTTTACGAGGGCCACGTGGGCCTGGGCTATAAAACTGTCTTCTGCTTCTTTACGATCTCAGGAGTCGCACGATTACCTACAGAGAACTTGTGGGCCTACCGTGCAGTAGCGCGTAACAAACAGCTTATCGAGGCGCCCCATTGAAGATGACCTTGCCAAGTCTCTTCTCAATGAAATAACATGCGAGGTAACACGATGTGCGCGCATTAAAATTATTCACGCGGTGATTAATAGCGCTTCAACGTTGTCACAGGTGTTGCACTTAACAGACAGCTTTATATCGCGGCAACGACAGAAGCTCGATCACGATAAAGGGTGAAGAGTGTACCCGCGCGCGAGTTTGCCGTTCCTGTTGCGTACGCGAAGGGTGGTTGGTATCGTACTGAAGGCCTCGCCACGATCCAACGGAAGGCCGGTGTGTGCGGTAGCTTGTCACGTGCCCGCGCTCTCTGCGTGTCAGAGGAGCGCCTCGACCAATCCCTGCCGTTCGTCAAACCTTGATTGGTCTCTCCGTCGGCGTACGATTCTTCAACCCCGTTCCTTGCGTCTCCGTCGAGTCTCCGCTGCCGCTGGCGCTCGTCGTGTGGTAGTGTTGCCCGGCTGCTACCCGACGTGACAGGAACCGATGAGAGGGGTGTGCGTAAGAGAGAGAAAGAGAGCGAGAGAGGGGTCAAGGAGAGGGGATAGCACCGTCAGGGGGGCTAATGGAGAGATATTCGGGAGCCCTGAAACCGTTTGGTGGGGGAGAAGTATCTCGATCGCTCTCTCGTTCTCCTCTGCAGCCTTCTAGCCGCGACGTCACCAAGAAGCAGTCTTCCGTCCGCTTTGCGAGGGGGGGCTACGCGCGCACGCGCCCCCTACTGTATAGCCTCGCGGTGAAGACAGATGAAAAAGAAAAGGGGTGGTACGGCACACGAAGGCGCGATTGTTCCTTACTGATCGACCGAAAACGATTCGCCCATTAATATCACCGTATCTCCGCTGATTTCATCCGTCGCGAATCCATTTTAGCTCGATCATATGTATCGTATCTCTTCTTGATTAGAGGACGGAAGAAAAGTATATTTTACAAGTGTGAATTGTAATACTTGCATATTGTAACGCAGAAACCGCGACTCGCAGATATCAGCGGATCGAATCCACTTTCGGGACCATCTCTTTTCCTAAATCATGAAGATCGCGCGTCTGATCTTTCGTTAAGACGTTTGCGATGGGCAAACGTGCTCGTCGCGGGAGATGCAGACTCAACCTGACAGCGTGTGGTTCTCGAAGCGCGGTTGAGGAAGGGGCGCACATAAGTCAGCCCAGTGGCCGCGGCTGACAGTTTTATGAGAGTTTGATAGTCTTCGCCGCACTCACACTCCTCTTTTCACAACGAAAGGACAAGATGTTTGCGAGAGAGAAAGTGCGATGTAGAGCAGGAAAGAAAGGCGTAACAGGAAGAGATGAGAGAGAGGGGGAGAGGGGGGGGGGTGAGAGAGAGAGGCAGAGAGCGAGAGAGAGAAACGCGCACTACGCACCACACTCTTTATTGTCCCATAAATTCAAACCTGTTGCCTGTAGCCGAGAAAGACAAGGAGGGAAGAGCGTGCGAGGTAGAATCCTCTCCCAATCGCGATTCGATTGACGCCCCCGTTATCGCTCGTACGGCGAACCCGGACGCAACTCGTAACTCACTGAACCGGCCTGAGAGGAGAGCCTTCGGAGTTGGCGGCTCTAAGCAGAAGCATGTGTGACGTAGTAGCCAGTTGGTCAAACGGGGGGCACTGTGGGGTAGCACTGGGGCAGAGGGGACGGCTGAGGAGGCGGAGCTCTCTTTGCTCATCGCAGATAAGACTTTAAATAAATTCTTTATAATTTTATGCAAAATCTCTTTGACATTTTAGCATGTACGACCGCTGCACTTTTGTCCTATGATCAATTTACAGAACTTATATTCCCGATATTTCATTTTCTAAAATCTCAAAATTTTTATTTCTTATTTATTACTTATCTTATTATTGCTAAATGTATAAAATAACGTGAGGTTATTATCATATTATTATACTAAAATAATGTAAAATTTTCTAAAAACAATTTTTCAGCTATATTACAATAAAATTATGAAATATCATCTTAAATATCTTTCGATAACTTTTTATGTAATTTTATTCTTTTATTTGCATGTCTATCAAATGTATACTTCTATCGTTATATAGATTTCTAAATTGGTTTACGACATCAGAAATTTTTTGAAGAATAAAATTTTGAATATAGGCCGATAGTGTGGCAGTTGCTCGCCAGATGTGGTGAGTGCAGCCGTTCTCGTTGAATTGTGGCGCGCGCCCGCCCCCAACCATCCTACCCTTTCCTCTTTTTCCCCACCACTTAATAGTTTACCCCACTGCTCAGTCGAAACTGGCTATCTCTTCTACTTTGAGTCGTCGCATCTCTGTAGTGTACGGCCGTATCCCCACCATTTCCATAGCATTCACCACTTCAGAGTCCGCTGTTTGTCCTGCACGAACTATCACTTTAGGCTTCTTCTTTCGCGCAGTTGATAAAAAATCATCATTCAAAGACGATCGAACAAGTAAACGATGGACTGAACTATTGTTTTATCATTCAATGCGCAATGTTCATTCAATCTTCATTATCATTAGCACTTTTTAAAATATTTATTAACGAGATATATTGATCCTATACAAGATAATATATATATATATATATATATATATATATATATATATATATATATTTTTTTTTTATTAAATTAAGAAGATACGGTAAAGAAGAGTGCGCGCAATAAAGAGAAAGAGAAAAAGAGTGAAGTAAATAATAACTCTTATATATATAACGTAAACAAAATTTATTTAAAAAATATATGATTATTGTATAGATTGTTGACTTAATATTGATTTCTAGATCCCATATATTTTTTTAAAATTACCAATTTATCATTTTATAATGTGTTTTAATTAAAGACATATGCGCATGTGCTCCTGTGTGTGTATGTGTGTGTGTGTGTGTGTGTGTGTGTGTGTGTGTGTGTGTGTGTGTGTGTGTATGTGTGTGTATGAAAAGAATATAGGATATAAAAATAATATAAAATAATATATCTCTTTTATTTATATTTTATATTTTATTTTCAAATGCCAAGATTATTTTACTCAATTGCACGCGTGTCAACGGGTCAATGTGGTTTGATTTAACGCAATTGATGTCTGATGACGGCAAGATTCTGCGGCAAGAAGTAAAGCCTAACCGGCCTATTTTAGTCGATCCAAGATGCACTGCCTTGAGGTCTTGTGTCACTCTTCACGACGGACCCTCTACATTAGAATTTCCAATAAAGCTATCGCAGGTGTAAAAAACGTATCAAGACCTCCATGAATCATGTGTCGTAAAGCGGAGCCACCAGGACACGTGTATCTGTTATGCTTTCTCTCAGTAATTCGCGAGATGGTTTATGCACCCATTCACCCGTTCTGTATCTCTCTTTCTGCATCGCTATAATCTGTCCTGCACCATCATCCATTCAGTGTCAACGGTTCGATGATTCTGTGATAGCAATTATTTTCATTGAAATTAGATTTCAATCGGATATGAAAAATAATTTGAATTATCTGTAAATATTCAACCTCTAAGCAATTGCAAATCGATGATATAACATCATAAATAAATAATAAGTTGAACAGTAAGAATTTTAATAATAATTCTATTTGAATGATATGATCACTATGTTATTTTCCATCAACGTGACACATGGGTTTATTGAAGTTTCTATGAGAAAGATTTTTCTGTTGAAGAACCCTATGATTAATGTTATTATTCATTCGACAATTACGAATTTAACAGATTACATCAAATTAATTGTAATTATCAAGTTAAGATTAGATTTCATGAAGTATCGTAGTTAGTTTACATATAATTTTGAGCCAATACGTGCTATGAATTAATAATTTGTTATGGATCTAATATGGAAATACAGATTATATCTTTGATCTTTATATGAGATAAAAAGTTTCACATACACATACACATACGGACACATATAATAAACGCAAACTAATATTAAATATCGAAATAAATATGTAAAACAAAGCATATGTAAAGATAATTTAATTATGATTGTATATAATATTTATACATTATATGCTTTTGTAAATTTAGCGAAAATAATTCTGTTATCTAGGTAATCAATAACTCGTAATTTATATATTTATTTAATCAAGAAAAAAAATATTTGATACAGATTTAGTATTTGTATTTAAATTTAAATATATATATATATGTGTGTGTGTGTGTGTGTGTGTGTGTGTGTGTGTGTGTGTGTGTGTGTGTGTGTGTGTGTGTGTGTGTGTGTGTATGTATTGTATTTGAATTCATAATTCGAGTTTCAAAGAACATATAAGTACTCGAATATCTGGATAATATATCTGAAAACTTCAATTAAAAATTGTGAATTTGCAATCATAATTAATGCAATTTGTTTTGTAGAATTTGTAAAAATAAACTTATTTATTTTTTAAATTAAAATTGATGTATGTACATATATGTATATCAATTTAGCATAAAGTATTTAGTTATGTACGTATATTTATTTTATGCTAAAATTCCGTATAGCATGCAAAAACAAATTTTACGCAAGAGAATTGGCAGAGAAAAAAATATATTCAATTCGAGGTTCACAGCTAAGACGCGTTGCACAAAAACCAATACGTATCCGCGTGCCGGCCATGATGGATTGTCGGAGCTATGGGAAACTATCTGTCAAGCACAATATCGACCCTCGCCCTCTCTGTCCAACCCCTGCAAACTCGGGGTTCACTCTCGTTGCTGCCGTCCCTCCTGGGGGGGTGCGTTCTGCAATGTAGGTTTACCTACACATTGCCATACAAACCTTTCTCAGCTCCATCCTCTTCCCCCTCTTTTTCCGTTTTCGCCTAAATCTTCGACCATTTCGCGAATAACCTATCTCTTCTTTTATAGACTTTTGTTTGCCTGAAAACATGCCTTAACGCAATAACTGCAGACTTATTGTGATATTCAAATTTATAAGAAAAACTCACTCAACATTTGCGCATATACATGTTTATTGACTGTTTATTTAAACATACATAGGTTTGTCATTTAATTTTAGATTAAAATGAATAATAATCGGATATGTTAAGAGATTATTTTAGATCATAATTTTGATCCTTTTAAATATTTAGTTAAAAAATATAATATAATTTTAAGTTTTACAAAGTATATGTACACTTTGATACAATTTTGCTTATGTTCAATACATTGTAACGTACTTTTGAATTGCGATATAATCAGCATCTGTATTGCGGGTATAATATACACGACTATATACATGCAGCAAGTAACATTAAAGATTAAAAATAAGTGATGTATAAAGAAGAGCTGTATCAAAT
Source organism: Pogonomyrmex barbatus (assembly GCF_055798465.1). Taxonomy (NCBI): domain Eukaryota; kingdom Metazoa; phylum Arthropoda; class Insecta; order Hymenoptera; family Formicidae; genus Pogonomyrmex; species Pogonomyrmex barbatus. Next base: position 12,478,365 of record NW_028297116.1, read on the forward strand.
TAATAAGTGTTATATCAGATACAATTGGAATTGGAATTGTATCTAACAATTCTGGATTAAACTGTAAATAATTAAACAAAAATAATTGTTCATTCGATATGAGTATGATAATTCGTTAAAGATAACACAATAAATCTTTTCAGCTAATTTATGAGTTTAAAAGAACATTAAAAAGAATTTTTAAATTCTATTATATTAACCTTTAAATTCTAATAACCCGGCCATGAAGAAAAAAAATATTTTCAAGATAATTTTTGAATTTATATCACAAAAATATTAATTTACAAGATGAATTAGACAATTAGTTTTGAATTCAAAAAGTAGCTTTTTACAAGTAGCTTAAATCCTTATTAATTAAGTAAAACAGTACGTCGCGCGTAACAGCGCTTCGTTTTTCTATAAAAAATTTACAAAGTTATTCAGAATCAAATCACAAAACAATAATGTTGCAAAAAAGAAGTTAATTTAAAAATTAGTAGAAATAAAAATTTGCATGTGAAATTTGAATTACGCTCGCACTCTATTACTACAATAGTTACAATAAAATTTCGAAAATGTACACAAAAAATTTTTCATAAGATTGTGATTTGATTTTGAATAATTTTATTAACATTTTATAGAAAAACAAAGTATATGTACTGATACTGATATACCTAATTAATATTTAATTAATAAAGACACTTTGAGCTACTTATAGAAATTTTTTGAGTTAAAACCGATTTTCCAATTCGTGCCATCTCCTTGTTAGTACAAATAAATTAACAAATAATAATAAATAAGTATTTTATATATGTTAATCGAAGAACGTAAACTATAATTATATAAAATTGTCAAAATATATAGTTTATAATCGAGAATTTACCTTCAAGATATTTTAAAAAGATTTATTTCGCATATATATATATATATATATATATATATATGTATATGCGTGCGTGCGTGTGTGTGTGTGTGTGTGTGTGTGTGTGTGTGTAAATCTATTTATAAAGTACATGTTTAAACATTTATATTTATATTTATACATACACATATATATATATATTTACTTTATACGCGCGCGCGTATGTGTGTGTGTGTGTGTGCATATATATATATATATATATACATATATACACATATATACATATATATATATACATACAAACATACATACATATATACATATCCAAATATACATACATACACACACACACACACACACACACACACACACACACACATATATATATATATATATATATATATATATACTTATAAATACATGTTATTTATAAATAGAAAATTAATTCTTCTTGTTAATATCTTGTTATATAAAATAAAAAATATTTAACATGTTTAATGTTAAATACATAACGTAATGATACAATATATAATATATTGGTACAATATATAATACATTTACATTCTCAATATTACAATTATAAAGTTACTTGTATATTTTTAACAATTTTATATAATTATAATTTTAATTATTATTTTCTTTTAATTTTCTGTATTGTACTGTAAAGTTGATATTGTGTATTTGTTATAATAAAACAAAGTTTTATTATATTTTTAATTGTGTATTTAGAAAGTAGATATAAGCATTGTGTTGAATTAATAATTTAATGTAATTATAATTTATATTTTGTATACATATATATGTGTGTGTGTGTGTGTGTGTGTGTGTGTGTGTGTGTGTGTGTAAATAATCCTTTAATTTATTAATTTATTTATATTAAATTAATTTATTAATATTTCTACAATATCATATAAATGGAAGACAAATATTGAATGTTTTCTTATTATTCAACTATAAAATCTATTCCACTATTAATACAAGTTATATAAAGCCAATAAAACTGATAGTAGACTCTTTTATGTCAGCACTGTTCACTTACACAATTTTTCTATCCACTTTCCAAAACCATGAAAATTTAAGAGAAAAGATTCTTGCGCGAAAAACACTTAAAATATTGAAAAACAAGATTAAAAGAAGAATACTCATTCACGCACGCTTCTTCTTTCAACCATCTTGTGTGAACGGCGCAGCTGCATAGCTGTTCTCCCCACTCTATTTGGTCATCCCCTAAATTCTAACGTTCTATGTTTGCCAAATGGCTTCAAATTAACACTATTTCTAATGTACAAGTATAGATATTTTATAATTAATATATATAATTACATATAAAATTGTTTTAAAATTTGTTATGGAAGACTTTGTACACACACACACACACACACACACACACACACACACACACACACACACACACACACACACACACACCTCACATATATCTATTAATATAAAAATTATAATATTAATAAATAGAAATTTAGTAATATAGAAATATAGAAATATAGTAATTTTTAATTTTGTTTTCTATTTTTTAAATAAACAAAATTAAAAATTATTAATATACAAGTAATACATAAATATATATATATATATATATATATATATATATATATATATATACGTATAATACTTTATATATATAAATTTTTATATATATATTATTTGTGTACAGTTTCTCTGTATGTATAAATATATATATATATTTTTTTTTATTTATTTATACAAGATTTTTACGTCATATAATGTTATTTACAATACAGAAAAAATTATATATACCATTTGTGTTTGAACTTAAAGTAATATAAAATTTTGATATTATTTGTAAATCATGAAAATATAAAAAAAAAGTAAATGAAAATGAGATCAATATTCTATTCTATTAAACGATAAAGGCCTAAACGCCGATACTATCATTAATCAGATTAGATATGAATTTTACTTTATACGTCAAAATATTTTTGGATGACGTATGCAATACTCATAGGAAAAATCTACCGCCGAGATGCAAAATTAGGAAAAGAATGCTTAGAAGAAAATGCCATGTGAACGGACAAGCTTTCGTGTACCTGAGCTATAGGATACTCGTTGTTTAGCTTGGCCATAAATCATAGTGCAAGGTCAGCAGCCCCGATCTCGGCCGTGGCGGCATTCCCTCTTTACAAACTGGCGTGAAGGACCAACTTTGTCCTGAGTTCGCTATAAGTTCGTTTCTTAAGACTATCTCGGTTAACTTTAAAATATCAATGTAAGTCTGACTTGAGTATATAATTATATTGATTTTAAACGCAAATACTTGTTATATTGCATATGTGATATAAAGCCACTATTACATGCAAATGTTCGCAATAAAATTTGATATTATGTAAAATAATTACAAATTATTGTTACAATATCTAAAAATATTTATTATAATATTTTTCAATATTAAAAATTTTTTTGTAATAAAAAGTTTTTGCTATAAAAATTATAAAAAATTGTGTTATAAAAAATAGTAAAATCAATTTTTGTATCCAATAAAATTTAGATTATATATGTCCCGGTTTAATAATAATATATAATAAATAAACTAATCACGTTAATTTTATATCTTTGCATTTTGACAGATAAATAAAATTTCTGAATATTGCATACGTCATACAAAAATATTTCGATAAAGTAAAATTAATATATAATCCGATTAATAATGATATTTACATTTAAACTATTGCCTAATTAAAATTATTGCGTCACATTAATACTCGGTTTATATTAATGTAAAACTATTGACTATTGACTAATTAAAACGCCTTTAATTTTTTCATTTTACAAAAAACTTTTTAAAAATTTTATATCTGAATTTTATATCTTTTAAAATTTCATATCTGATATTTATATGATCAAAATTTTATTTAATGAAAAATGTTGAATAGCACCATAATTATTATTATAAGTCAATTTCAATATATGAACATTACGTTTTCAATTTGTAAATACTTATACTTTTATATATAATAATGGCATTACTATATTCAAAAAATAATAAAATAATTTATTCCGTAATTTATATCATATAAAATGTATTTTAAAAAAGAGGAAGTGTTTGGAAAATAATAGCTGCAATTCTAATTATTATGTTAAAATATATGTCTTATGTTAACACTATTTCTCTGTATGTATAAAATAATGTTTAAAATAAGCATATTTTTAGATAGATTCTGTTAACATTTTATTAATTTGTATCTCTTAAAGTTGATAAAAAATGTTATGTATTAATTAGAATTAATAAATAAAGTATATTATATTTATTAATTAAAATTAATAAATAAAACTAAAACTGTATTTGGAAGTAACTTAGCATGCGCTATTTAATTAGGATTGAGTTTTAATATCGAATATTTTTATTGAAAACACATGTTAATTAGAAATTATATTTTTAAACATATTTGGAAATAATTTGTATTATTAATAAAATGGGAATGGAGACTGTCTTACCATTGTTTTGTTATTATCTTCAACAACAAAATTATTCGAGTTAGACCATAAATTTGAATGATTAGTAACATAATTCTGATTTCCTTCATAAACTTGTTGTTGCTGTTGTTGTGGCTGCATTTGTTGCTCTAGATTTAATATTTGATTTTCGCGAATTTTCACCTGCATATTAGGTTTTGACACTACTGATTGCTGTTGCATTTGCATTGGATTTAATACTTGTCTTTCGTGAATTTTCATTTGAACGTTGGCTGTCATTGCTAGTGGTTTGGATACTGTTGAGATGCCCGTATTTGTAGATGGATTATTTGATAATTCCTTTTTTTCCTTCATTCGTCGATTTTGAAACCAAATTTTAATTTGACGCTCAGTCAAATTAAGTTTATCAGCTAACGTGTGACGGCCGCATTTTGTAATATATTTATTACAATAATGATATTCTTTCTCCAGTTCTAAGATTTGCTCACGCGAATAAGTTTGTCTTGTGCGTTTTTGTTCGGTTACACTTCCTGGATTAGCTGCAATCAATAATTTTCCCATATTAATAAGCAATTTCTATTAAGAATGAATTTCATAAATTCAAGCTTATTTTATGTGGATTTTATTTATTTAATTCATTTATTATAACAATTAAAAAAATTCAATACAAGTTCTCAAATTCAATGTAAATTCTCACAAGCGATCCCGTTAATTCTATTTCTCCCGTTAATAATATTAAAAATATCTGTTAAATAAAAGATTATCTGAATATCTAAATTATTAATAATTATTTCATTTTTCTAGAATAAAAAATATTCTTAAAGCAATATATATACACACACACACACACACACACACACACACACACACACACACACACACATATATATATATATTATTTTAATACACACACACACACACACACACACACACACACACACACACACACACACACACACATATATATTAAAATAATCTTTTAATACTTTTACTGCTACATACATTTTTGACATATAAGCTATATTTTACTATTTATTTTTTGTAAATATTCTAAATTACATGATTGAAATAGGAGAAAACTTATATAAAATATCTATAAGTTATTTGTAAAAAATAAAGTAAATAAAGATTATTTCTTTATTAACGACATTTATAACATTACATGTATATATTATATAATAAAATAATTCACCATTAGTTCTTTTATGCATCCATTGATAATGTGCGGTGTTGTAATAAGTGCGTTTTTGTGTCTCCTTATATTTGTAAGATGTATCGAGTCTCTTTTGCCTGATGTTATCATTGCTTCTATTATAATTGTATTTCTGCAATTCTTGTTGAACATTAGAAACTGTTTCAAGTTTTGGTTTGATCTGTTCACATTGCATTGAAATAGTGGACGGTCCAGGAACACATGAAGTATAATCACATAATTGCACAGCGTTTTTCGAATAACTTTGGTTACATTGATTATATATATTCGGTTGTTGAGAGAGATGTCCTTGTAAATCGCTAAATTGTTGCCAAGTTGAGAATTGTTCCGAGGCTTCAGAGGAGGATGTAGAAGATACAGAATTTGAAGTAGGAGAGCTTTGTTGATTATACGAAACAATTTGATCATTTGATGTGGTTTGATAAGAAGATAAATTCATGTTCGCGTATGAATTTTCGTAATAACTTGACGTAACAACTGCATCTTTGCCAAGCAATAAAGTATTCTTCAATAAAGATTCAGACTCATTGCAGGTTTCATAAAACGATTGTTGTAATGATTGACAGAGTACATCCTTTCTGTAGTTCGGATTAAAATTCTGATAATCACTCTGATAGCTGTTTGAACTCATATCCATTATTATTCTATTATAAATAAATGCACATCACGTATACTCATATCAAGTATCACAATTTAATGACAGTTGCTCATTTTCAATCGCATAATTAAATAAATAATTATACATGAATTTATATATATTAAATTGTCACATTTTTGTAATTATATAAGAAATAAAATATTTTTAACACAAGCTGTAAGTTCACTATTTCGTTCAACTATTTTTCGTTTCGAAATCGAAGTATACACTATGGCTAGTTAAATGTAACTGCTGAGGTCCGGTGTACTTTTGAACTATTCTTCTGGGGTGTCTATTGGTATAAAGGGAAGGGGAGAGAGGTTTTACGCTTCTACCGAAAACTCTGGCAGAGCTTTCACCGGTATGGTACGTGACCATAGGACCACATCTATGGAGACATGGAAGGGGATATGTTACCCTTAGCAAAGTTTCCATAGGCGTCTCTTGCCAAATCGAGGTATCGCAGGGGGGCTCTGTCTTTGTCAGCTGCTCTCTCATTCACTACTAAGACCACCCCCGAATATATTCGATTTTTGATCTGCTTTGCTTCATGCCGCAGTCCCCTCCCACTATTAACGCTATTGACACAAAACCCCATGCTGCCTCTCCCTTCCAACCCGACCTGACACAATACGCGCTACCATGTGCACGCATTGAACATCTTTGCTACAGAATCGTTACTCCAGTAACAATTTCCAGTGGAATCGGCTAATTTTTATTTTAAAATATTTATTTGTAAAGTAAATAAAATAATTGCAATTTTAACTACGCAAGTAATGAATACTTTCAACTACTATTATAAATTGAATATAAGTTTGACAAAAGATTAAAATAATATAAAATGCAATAAATATGTAACGAAAAAATAATAAAAATTTATATTAATTTAAAAGTTGTATAAATATATATATATATATCTCTTTTTAAAATTAGTGATTATTAGCATAAATTTCTTTATACGCAAAATTATGTGTAAAATTTATTTAATTTTTATTTCTTATATTTTTATTAAATCTATTATTAAATCTATTATTAAAATAAATAAAAACGCATAATAAAAATAAATAGTTTTTTTACAATAGTCTTCTAATTTACAAACATATTCACATAGAGAATTCTGTCGAGTAACCGAGCGTTCATTGCAAATTACAAAGCAACGAGAACGTCAGGATGCTTAAATAAGACATATTAATTAAACATGATGATGACAAGGCGTCAACGATAGGGTTAGAGGGTTAAAAGAAAACAATTATCCTTAACGGAAGATAATAAACGACCTTGCGGACAAAGTATAAATAGTAAAACACGGTCGAAAAAAATGATTGATGGATGAGTTTGAAATAGTGACCAATCCTACGGTTGGGGATTCTAAACGGCCGATCCAAATGGACACGCGTGCACATATCATACACATCACACGTATGCAGTTAAATTTAGGTGTACACGGTGAATCAAACGATGCTAGAAGAATGTCTCCGCGCTCTCACGCGTGTGGACGTGAAATGCATTCTGTGTTAGCCGACTGGGAGACGATAGCAATAAATAATAATTCTCGACGGGCGATACTTGTGGGAAGGGCCGAGGGTTCCGGAGTTGGGAGCATTTCGTTAATGATTTTGGCTACCGACTTTATTTTCGCTGGCTTGCATCGATATTGTCAATGTATAATATATTATACGCAAGAAATCCCATTCACTTTATAAAAATTGAAATAGAGTGGTATACGTATATGTATATTTGTACATATATATATCGTACATTAATATTTAATTTAATTTAATTTAATTTTGTTAAAATATGTTTACTCAATTGCAATTTCTTGTTTAACACTCTGTTTATGAAAGTACTATTAATTTTATATATTTTAGAAATTTTATTTATTTTGCTATGTCTTAAATTTATCTTATTATTATAAAATAACATTTACTTGATTTTGCCATATACATATGTATATGGCAAAATCATCTAAAAATCTAATTTGAAATATTGCAAACAAAATAATTTTATTACATATTTTTTATCTCCACAATTTTGTATCACGACGGATGATATCTTTTGGGATCTTTTGAAATCCATGTACCGTTTTCTTTCGAAAAGCTCAAGATATCTATTGAACGATCTATTTCACGCATACTTCAACTTTCACCAGATGCTTTTAAGAAATTTACTATGACCTGTCTATTGTCCAAAATAACATTGTAACTTTTTCACATAAACAAAGACGAAAGGTAGAAAAAATAAAAACTTTTACAATTTAGCCACGGCAATAAATTCTCAATTCTCTATAATATTTTAAAAAGAATAAGGAAGAAAAAAGAAAAGTGAAATTTATGTAACAGTGTTCAATTTGAATTATATTATTTCCGTAACTAAACAAAAATTTATATAACAGTGTCCGATTTAAATTATATTGCTGAAGTAATATGTCGCGACATTCATTATTTTAAAAATAAATATTTAATTAATAAATGATAAGTAATAACAATACAAAACAGAAATGTATAGAAATATAACAATAAATTATATAATTTTCAATAATTCAATTTTAATTTTTGAAACGACTATACTATAATAAATGCTTAAAAATATTGCGTATAAAAATTAAATCCATACAAAACCATACAAAATATGAAATTATACCGAATGTATGAAACATATTTGAATTAATTGTTAGTAAATATAGTAGATTGTATAAATCTATATTGGTAGAATGACGTCTCATAGAGTGACATATGTGCTCACGTCCCTATCCAATCCTCCGCCATGTGAACAACGAAATAAGGAATTTTCGCAAAAACGAGAGAGAGAAAGAGACATTTGTAGCCATTTGGGAAAATTGGGAGTATCGAGATCAAGCCAGACGGTATCTATTATTGCACGATTGATTTATACTCCGTTTGCGGTATGCCATTCTGCGACAAATTGTATAGTATATACATGTTTTTATATACAATATAAAAGCGACAATTTATTAAAAAAGTTTTGTTATCATGATTATTTCATAAAATTTAAATATATACTTGTTTTAAAAATGTTAATAGAATTAAATAATTTGCATAACATTTTAATATTTTCATATTATCGATTACAAATCTTTGACAATGTGTTAGTCTGACTACGTTATTTTGAGTCTACTAATCTTGTTTCTATGAATAACTATCAAAGCTTGAAGGCCTTGCAGCATGCTGAGACGTGCTGAAACATGCTGTGCAAGAACGTGCCTTTCCGGGCGGAGTAGTAAAACTTTCGGTCAATTGTTCATCTTTTGTCGGCCTTCGTAACCTTACGTAAAAGATGCTGAAATATAGAAAGAAATGTGGCATTGTATTTTTCCGTGACCTATTCATATGTAGTTTTTCCTTATTTCCGGTAGAATACCTGATTAATTATTACGTCAAAAATATACCAAGCATTTTGACAAAAAATGTATACTGTTATGTTAATAATATATAAATCGCAAAACTTCGTAAAATTCATCGTTTCACGACATACTTAATGATATTATTAAAAAATCAAAATGATTATATAAAATAAAATTCAGAACCATACATATAAATAAATTGTGAAGTTATATAGCTTTTATATTTTATAGTTTTGACTTTTATTTTGATGTAAGAACTTTTTATAAAGTGACGAATTTTTCTTCATTATAATATATTTACATTAACATTTCAAAAATAGCTTTATGTTTAAACACATAAAGATTTCAAGTATCATTGTATACATATTCACAGAAAAGAAAAAAAAAATTTTGGCCTAATTATAATCCATATTATAAAAATCGAAAAGTCATGTATCCATCAAGTATTGACAAATTAAGAGCATTTAATTTTTCAAATTAATTATACACTGTATCGCATTTGTTGTTTAATATCCCAAGGTTTTTTTATATTGAAAAATTTTGGAAAATCCAATAAATTAATTAAAAGCCGCGAGATTTTTCAATAAAGAAATATTCACATGTTAGATATATTTTTCAAAAATCTTACGTATAGAATATACTTACAAAGGGGATAGGGGGGGATATTATCGATCCAGCATTTGTTTGCGTAACGTGTTTACTTCTCGCCGCGAATATCTTCCCTCCTCACTACTCAGTCTGCTCGGTCGGGGCACCCTCGTGCCGAGCCGAACTCAGCGGGGATGGATCCGCAGTGGTACGAGGGAGGAAGAAGAGCGGGGGAGGGGGGGGAGGGGAGTAGGACGTTGGAAATATCATTTATCACGGCCAGGACTGTCAATCTCCGCCGCATTGATACGATGATAGTCCACCGACGTCACGATGCTTCGCTAGCTGCTCATCCGCCGTGGAATCGTCGACGTTTCTCATCGCGGCGTGCGTAGGATGTTCCGTCATAACGTTGTAAATTAAAGCGGCACACGCTCGATCATTGGTGTATACGTGACGTTAACTCATTATATGTACATTAGCATAATTTTAATCGGTAATTTATATCGAAGATAAACCCATGAATTAGATTATATGTCACAAACTGAAAGATAAAACCGGGTTTTGGTATGCAATCAATTATAAATGATACAACAGATCTTGAATTAAAATGACTTATCTGCGATATCAGCCATTAATCTATGAATACTTGCAAAATATTAAACTTGCTTTTCGGATGCGGTCAGCATTAATCTTTATTACGTATGAATATTTTCCTTAGTTGGTTACCGTTTCTTACTGGTAGATGAACAGTAGCTCCATTTTAAAACGGGATATCGGATGGCGAAAGTTAATGAGACTTTTGCGTGTACCGGAAACCAGTGGATTCTTCTGCTGCTAGGGAAGACAACTTCCACCCTCTCTTGTAAGCTGCGTATCGTGTGTAACGGCCACTCCCAAATTTTGCACGCACGTTAAATACTTCATGCATTCAAGAAACTGCCATCTGACTGTCGAAAAATAATTTCACACGATTAAGATACTGATAATAATCTAATTACGACACTTAATTTGACCGCTAATGATTTCATAACCTTATGCAAGACCTTATATCATTGAGTACAATAAATATAAATATACCGGTTATCAAGTAAAATAAAATTAGTTTTTTACAACAAAAAATCTATGAGAATAATTGGCAAAAAAATATCATATCAGAAAATTATGCAAAAATTATATGTAAAATATGTAAAATGTATATTATATGTAAAATGTATTATGCAAAAAGTATATGTAAAAATTGGTATAGATTTATTTTTATTTTTATCTTATATTGTTTATAAAATTTTATTTATCTGTTTATACAATTTTTAAGATTTTTTTATAAGACAACTATCGATAAAGGAAAGCTGCAGCGTAAATGAATGCAAAAATAACGCTCGCGGGAATCCGTGATGTAAGCGCGTTGGGAAAACCATTACATAAATCATACGTTTCGACGACCGGATATGATCTCTGAAGAATAATAGTGATTACTGATCGATATTTTTCCGATGAAATCCATTCTCGTTAAATAAAGTCATTTTGGCATGCGCACACGAGATCAACTGGATCTAGATCGCCAGTGAGTTAGTACTTCAAGGTTGATGAAACATTCTATTAAACCTGCTTATCTATGCTACGCGTTTGCAATTATCATTACATAGCTCGCTATACCTGTGCATCAACGCTTGTTAACAGGGACCGACCAAACGGTCGCGCGGACGTCGCGCGGTCACTTCGCGCTAAAATGCTGCGGGATCGACAAAACGTTTAATTGATCTAAACGAAATCTGCGTGTGGAAAGTCGAGGCTGCACGACGGCTAGACGATGGCGTTCAATGTACCATTAGGTAGTTATTGCGATCATCGGGTGGAATGGCGTAGGTTGTACGGGCACACCGACTATAGGCTCGCACACGCGCGCGTAAATACGTATGTAGGTATACGCCGGTAAGCCATCGTGGCTTCATTCACGTCAGATGTGAGGCGACCACGTCATTTATCTGCCAGCCAGTCGGGCTAACGATGCATTGCTTCGGTTTGTTGGCCGAAGTCGTGGCATTGCCATACAGACACCGCGATATGCATTCGTACGAAATGCAGATGTAAGTTCCTGAGGGTAGGAATAAGTGGTTTGCGCGAACGGTACCGGCATTTAGCGAGTTATCATCACCGAGTTTTGCTCATTAACACCCTAATTCATGTATTTGTGTATCGTTATATCAATATGCATACGCGTTATATTCGATATTTACATTTACGTTCTAGATTACAACCGATTGACACCAGCCAGTCGCCTGTGACGACCGACGTTACTCGCCGTTCATTACGCTTCTTCATCGCGGTTATTAGATATAATTACACGATTATTTGTAGTTGTACATGTTGTCGAGAAAAATAGTTTTGCAAGACAATAAACGGCATTGGTCAGCGAACGCGCGATAATTATAATCGGTTATTGACTGCAAAAACACTTACATTTGTTGCGCGCGATATATTACCAATGACACGACATTTGATCGAATGACGCATATAGACGAATATGGCACGATTATAAATTCAGACGATGCGTTAATGTCGTATTACTATGTTATGTTAGGACCGTACGCCCAGATCTATATATGTATGTACTATTATCTTTGTACGTCTATAGTCATTTTATAATCATTTTAAGTTTTTAATATTGTAGTACGTACGTATGTGTAGTACGTACTCTGTGTGTGTGTGTGTGTGTGTGTGTGTGTGTGTGTGTGTGTGTGTGTGTGTGTGTGTGTGTGTGTGTGTGTGTGTGTGTGTGTGTGTGTGTGTGTGTGTGTGTGTGTATACGTAGCGAAAATAATGGAAATAGTTCTGTGCTTATATCTTCAAAAGTCAAATTGATCTACAAAGAATGTATCATTTTATTTATATAATTAATTAAAAAAGAACAAACAAAATATAAATAAGCATTATTTGTTATCATAAAAATATTCCTACAAATTACTAAATATTAATATATTAAATACCAAATAATATATTAAATATCAAAAAATATTTTAAAAAGGACAAAAAAATTGAAGAGAAAACAATGAATTTGTAACCACAAAAAAATTCCAGGTGTCTTACTCTTGGCTAATTTGAACAACATTTTTTCAATTTTTCTTTATTAATTAACTGAACGCTAAATTCAACCGACGTAGTAAAACCAGTAACAAAAAAGTTACATGATTATCAGTACTTGCATCGTACATCTGTGCGGTGTCCATGAAGGTAATTAGACAGTTCCAACCAAAGTCATTTATTATTACTCAGAGACAGCAAAAGAAGGATGCGTGACTCTGTGTTGTTACTACGTGTGTAAAAAATTAAGAGGACCATCGCGGAAGTTATCAAGTTCACTATCACTTGAAAACTTGTTAATAAAAGTTGTTTATAATTTATTTTAAATATAATACAAGTTATATTAAATAGAACTTTAATACACGCTGATTATAGACACAATATTATTTGTTGCCTACGTATTGTGCAAAACTTGAAAGAGTTATTATGTTATTGTGTTGTACGCAATAACGATTATATAACCGACGTATTTAATAACTGTCAAGGAAATGTTTATTTATATTTACTTCTTATATTTATATCTACATAAAAAATAAATATCCTTTAAACAAAAGGTTCGATGCGAGGATGGATTTTTTTTTTATTCAAGATCAGTACCAAATACGATTTTTGCCATCGTGAAAAAGATACCGAGAAAGATTGTCGTAGTATCTAGTTTGAAGAAGAATTAGACGTTAACGTTCGTGCGGAGAGGATTCGTAAGAGAAGAAGATGGGGAAGAGGTACCTAGAGGAGGGCTCGGTTACGTCCAAATAGAAATTCAATTGATCTTGTCCGGTAGTGTCAGGTAATCCATCTTGTTCCTTCCGCTATGTCTGGAGCCGTGTCTAAGTTGGACTGGTGAGGAGGTTTCCGCGTTTCTCTTTCTCGTTCTCCACTTTTCGGTTGCTGCGACGTTCCGTCGGCTATACGATTCCGTCCGTCGCCATAGAAAAAAGAGGACAGCTGTCCAGCCGACCGCCAAACTACCCATTAATTACGTTCCTGGACACACTCACACTTATCCATTTGTTTGTCTTTCCATCTCGCGCCCCCTTCGTCACCCCCTGCGGCTGCTCAGTTACCGCCACCCGTTGTGAATAAAAATCGCTCTGCCAAACTACAAGTCGAGACCTGGTCCCTTCGTCCCGTGCCCTACGTACTTCCGCATTCTTTTTTTCGGGCTGCGACTGAGCGGCACGATGAGTGGATTTTTACCGAGCATCTTTAGACACTGTACAATTATTGCGCATCATTGTGCAATGAGGAAATTGGTTTCCATTTAATATTCACGGTGACTAAGTTCGCGATTTACATTCACCTGCCGATCGTGACGGTCTATACTTGCGTTCGAAACAAGTGCTGCATTCGCAAGATAACAATGATTACCCGTTCGGATCAGCGATTTTATCCTCCTCGCGAGATCGAAACGAGGCAGTAAACGATTGCAACTACGATAAGCTACCAACTATCGGCGCGAGCTGTTCATGCGCGTGCTTGTACGATGGCTAATTGGTAATACAACTTTATTACTCCCCGTTAAGTAATGACGGTTTGTGTTAAGTATACCCGGTCCGAAGGGCATGCGTCCGAAGGAACGTATTGATACCGGATCGAGATAAAGGCGCGCATGTACGAGAGATAAGCCATTGTATAAAGTATGGGGAGTGCATCCTCTAATAAGGCGATAAGGGTCACCGAATGATTTCTGACCGCCTTAAGCGATCTCAAGCCGATGATCTAGTGCGATTCGATGATCGGGGAACAAACTGGAATCTTTAGGATGTCTACATCCGCTAGTCGATGTTGCGTACAAGTTATTTTAATAATAAAAAAATTAAAAAAATATATTCGTATAAAAATTCACATGTTATACCTAAATATTAAGTTTACCTAGACGTTTAAAGTATGTGTATGTATGCACACACACACACACACACACACACACACACACACACACACACACACACACACACACACACACACACACACACACACACACACACACACACACACACACACACACACACACACATATATATATATATACTGGACATATATATATAAATACTGGACTAATGTACTCTACAAAATCGGTTGATGCCAATGAACCCGTCAAATCAGGGGTTTAGATGATTTACGAAATTCAGGTGGGCAGGAAGAGATCGGAAGAAACGTTCACAGCTACTTGCGGATAATTAATAACGCTGAGATCAAAAGTGCGGCCATTGAATGTTCGCTCATTCACAAATGATCTCTCCGCCCAGATGAATGTGAACCAGATCGTTACAAGGGTATTCTACGGGCGTGCCACGTATGGGTGTCTTCAGGTCAATACTGGCGGTTTGGTGAATACAATTATTAATGTCGTCATTAAGAGCATTTACCATTTTTTAATACCCACGATCAGGAAGGAATATAATCCATTACTCAACTCTCGTTGTTAGACGTTTATCTTTTTGTACCTTTTCTGTCCGTTGCCAATAGAACATTAATGGAAAGTTATATTCTTTTTTATGCAGGATATTTCATAAGGTTTATATTAAGTATGAATAACGTTTTTTTGCTGAGATTGCGAATTTATCAGAAGATTTATAAAGTTTAATGTAAATCAAGTAAAACGATAATGTATGTATAAAATATTACCAAATACGTATAAAATATGTGTAAAAAGAGATCATAAAACAATGAATGTTTAGATTGTAAAATAACTTTTTTTTCGACAAAAAAATAAATTAATATTTTCTATATATTCTCTCTTGTAATATAAATATGTATTATATGAAAAATATTCATGAAAATTTGAAAAATTAAACTAAACTTTTAGTCTCAAAAATATATTTTAATCGCTTTAAGAGAGAGGAACCACGAAGGAATGAAATGCGACAGAGACACGTGTCAACGCAATAAATCGTAGCGATGTCCGACATACGGACATCGCTACGTTTGCTTTGGATAGCAAATTCGAACATGTGATTATAACTGTACATAGATAGACAAAAATGTTTCTTTATAACTTTCTTTGTTTAAAAAGCTACAAAATTTGTTAATATTTTTTTCTTTTTTCTTAAATAATTTAAAAAAAATAAATTATAAATATAAATAAGAACAATATCTTTTTATATGAGCATAAATTACAACATAAAAAAAATATATTACATTATTCATTATTAAAATTTTAATTTGGTTATATGTCAAGTATATTTTATTCATTGAAAATGTCAAGTATATTTTATTCGAGAAAGTTAAAATTCTCATAAATATCAATGATTTATATTTATAAATCTGTCCAATGTAGAAAAGAAACTTTCTGAGTTTACGAAATTTGTTTTATGTTTATGAAAATCACGTGCAATGACAGGCATTCGTAGGCATGAAAATGACTCCTCGACGCAGATCAAGGATGATATTCAAGGCGGAGAGAAGACTGGAGAGGCATCGTCGGGATTATATGAGGCGCGTCCACGTATACACTCTCCTAAGAATATTTCCATCTCTTCCTGTCTCTTCCGATCTTCACTTGCCATCCATTCTCGTCCTCTTCCTTCTGCTATTTCTTTCTCCCCCTGTATGACGAACGCGTCGCGCACAGTTTACATCCACACCTCCGACCGATTATTTGTTGCTTCCGTTCCGAAAGACTATTTTCAACCGGCGATATTCGTTTTCAGATTTGCTTAATGTTAAACGCAGCTATCGGAAACGCAACACTTATCTCATTTATAACAAGTACCTACTGCAATTCATAGAATAATGAATCATCAACTTTTAGAAAAATATACATTTAAGTTTCACTTTGCTTTTATATTTATCTAAAATTCTTTTCGTTCTTCTTTCTTTCATGTATCTTGAACGAATATGCACAATTAACCCTTTGAGAGAGATTATATCTACTATCAGTGGAGTGCACGCTACGGATAATGAATATACACTAGAAGAGAAGGAGTCGCGCGTTCTTTTCAAATTCTCGTAGAACTGTATTAGCTGCATATGTTTATGTTCAAAAATCTTAATAAACATTTGCGTTTAGAGCAACAATACGCCTTTTTCTTTTAAATCTTGTAGAGTATATTCTTATGTTATTAGAATGTTGTCTCCGTGCTTTAGCTCGAGAATAATTTTGCGACACATGCGTTGCAGGGGTAAAAAAAAAATCGCTGTGTGAAAAAGCGGCTTGGATGTTCCAGGTAGGCGGTCGTAGTTCCTACAACAACACAACGGGCTGTTCCTCTATACAGTTTCTCTAAAGCCGTAACTCGGCTTACAGCTAGGGAGTTATGGCGCCGGCTGGTGGTACGCGAACAAGATTTGAGCTCGAGAGGGAGTTATCAGGCGACTTAATCGAACGATTAATGGTACGGCACGTGTAAAAGTCCCACAGAGACGAAGAAGCGTGCAAAAGAGGAAAGGATGGGGACCAGGGTAAGATTCAGCCAGTTCGGATCGGCCATGAAATCGCTTGTTAGACGCTGGATCTTAATGTGGGTTCTCCCATACATCTAAATAAAACAACCGACCGCTGAGTGATTAACTAATTATTCTGTAATCCAACGAGATCAATCGCTATAATTGCAACTCGTCCAGTCAACAAAAAATATGTGCTGTTCTTTTCGTAAAATAACATAAAGAGCGATATAAAGAAACAACATATCTTTCAGCAAACATATTTTTATCACTTTTATTGAAATAGATTTCGCAGTTACAAGATATGATCAGCGCATATGCAAATAGAGATTTAATATAAAATTATATAGTATTTAAAATTGTCCAAGTCTAAAATACTATATAGTTCTAAACTGAATCTTTCAAGTTATATATTATTACAAATAATCGAAACTTAAAATAATAAAGCAAATTGTTTATATTTCTGTCTTAATTGAAATAATTGAAATTAATTGAAGTGAAACAACAAATTCTATTAAATTATTTGCAATCGGCAGAGAAACTACTTTTGGTGGAGAACTACTTTTCAAGTTTATAAACAGGAACAACTTTATAAACGGGATCTCTCTTTCTTCGGATTAAAAAAATATCTAGTGATGAAGTGATTCGACGAGACGCGTTAAATATTAAGCTAACCACGAGGTACATCCGACTTTATAATGAGGGCGTTTTCTGTATCTCGGAGATAAAACCTATGCATCTCCACTTCTGATCAAGACTGCTCATTAGCAGTAGATTAATATGATCCGGTCGACGAAACGACCAAACAAATACACGGTAACTGTGTCCATGACAACATTCCCATTCGTTTGACTGCTCTTGAGCGTTCGGATTTTAACACGTATGCACATAATGTAATTCGGTACGGACTGGAAAAAATTTTAACATGTAGTAATTATAATATAAAATTAACAAACCGTGTATTTTTTTTAAACTAAATTAATAATAGTTAAAGTAATTATATAATTGTAGATTATATAATTGTGATTAAGTAATTATGAGAAAATCAATTGAAAGATTTAGATAGAATATGAATTAAAAGATTAGAGATAGATTAAAAATGAAAAAATGCAAAGCCGACATATATCTGTAAATATTTCCAATTAATTATTTCAGAAGAATAAAATATCATAAATCTCAGTAGCTGCGTCTTTTCCATTACCATCTTAATCTTTTAACTACAACACCGACATTATTCAACGAATCTCGGCAAAACCACCTAAATATGTGAGACGCATTTTTTACATTTTGTCGCGAGAGACGATCTGCAATAATATTGCAGCTCGTAGATTGAAAGTTACGAAGGAGTAAGTAAAGAAAACCGTAGCCTTACATGGAACTTCGCGCGAAATCAAGATCTCGGTTAAGGTGGGGACACGAGGGTAATGGCGTGTGCATTATTCTGATAAATCGCTCCAACTGACGTCAATCCTGACTTCGAGCTGACTGGAAATCTTGCCCGGCAAAATCTATACCTACCTACACAGGATGCTTGAAGTCAAATCGCGGCATCATCGAATGCCAGACGAAAAATATGTCGTGCGATTGATACCGTACGTTTTTTCTTTGAATGAAATTACGTAAGGAAATTACGTAAGGAAATATTTATGTATTTTGTGTATACATTATATACACATGAAGACAAATGGACATATATTTATGTATAGAACTAAATTTATATGAAAAATAATTGTGATAAAATTAATAAAAACTTGTTATTATTACGTAGGCTGCAAAGCAAATTTACAGTTTATTGATTAATGTTTCAGTGATATATAATACTGTTATATTTGACTTATACTCCAGTTGTAAGCCACAGATTTATCGCCAGTATTATGGAATGCCGCATTGACGCTAATTAGCAATTACACAGATAGACTAATTATAAAATTTATATTTTGTGATACGAAATATCTTACAAATTATAATATGTTTAGATATATTAAGCAAAACATAAGATATTACGAAGAGATTTAAATAATTTTTTACTTAACTTTATTGGTGATTATTTAATTTCTTTTCTTTTAGTTAGATACAAGAGTTAGAAGGTTAAAAATGTACAAGATTAAAAATGTAATTGTAAATTTTGTATATTCCATAAATTTAATATCATTGGACAGAATATATTTGAGAAGGTATCGATAAGCAAGTGACACGAATCTGCACCGTACCTGGAGACCTGAAAAGGGCCTTCTACCCTGACTGCCAAGATTTATCGTTTAAACGTGCACTTATGGGTTCAAGAGAGGGTATTGCGTCACATACGCGAAGCTATAAATCATCAAAATATGAGTCGATGATAGAACGCAAAGAAATAACGTTTAGTACCTGAATTAACGTCATCTAAGGCATTTATACGAATAAATGATTGAATATGACATCCATCTAAAATGACGATAAATTCATTAACTACGATAAGACCGAGAAAACTCGCGCGTTTTCGAAAAAAAAAAAAATATTCAATTTTGTATATTTATAACACATGACACAACGCGGTAAACACAAAAACCTATACGGATGCTGGAAGATAAAACTTAAGGATGCACGATCGCACACATGCAAAAGCACAAAAAGAGGCGGGCAAGTCAAGGAAAATCAAGTTCATCCCCGCACATGCCGCTACACTCGGCGAGATCTTCGCCCGAATGGAATTATAGCACGTGCTTTGAAACGTTGAACCCTCTCTCCGTTTATCTTCCAACTGTGGTAAAAAGAACATCTTCTGATACTCGCCCGTCATTCATACGTACTGAAAATTAATGGCTTGTGCAGCGTAGAATTTCGTTATTTACGTTTCAACATTGAATATCAATTTAATTAGTTTGCGAATACAAAAATTATTTCTTGTTTCTTTATAATCTTTATTTATTATATAATTTATTTAAATAATTTATTTTTTAAATAAAAATTGTATATCATATCCGGCATATGATAATATTAATTTTATTCAAATTAATTGTAGCTAAATATAATGCAATTAACAGTTAATATATACGATCAATTATATATGTTACATTAATTTATTTAATGTACCAAATAAAAATAATAAATACACATGCACACACACACACACACACACACACACACACACACACACACACACACACACACACACACACACACACACACATATATATATATATATATATATATAGTTATATATATAGTTTAAAGGAAAAGATATATGTATCTTTCTCTTTAAGCTAATGAGTCAGATATTCAAAAAATATTTTTCTGGTTTTCCTGTAAAATAGAACATCTGCTACTTGTAAACATATATAATTTAGTTATTAAGATTTACCGTGGAAACTTAATTCATAGCAATCATCATCGCTACTATCATCGTTCATTCCCGCACTGACCCCAGGCATAACAAACGAATGAACGAACGAACGATTCGCAACGACGACGATATTATCTATTATATTTAATGCGAACCTCTTTAGCCTCCGCTAATTGATAGCTGGGCATTAGCGTAATTGTAATGAGTCAAAATTACGGCAATCATGCGGTCTAGCGCCTTGGGGGAGGAGTTAAAGTCTTTGGCTTTCGGTGGATCTTCAAAGAAATTTGCCGTCGTATTCTTCCGCCAGCCTGAGACCGACTATCTGAATATTTAATGCGTGAGAAAATAATATTTCTCTGTCGTATTAAAAAACACAATAAAATATTGACAGAGCTTTTTAACTGGCATGTATGTTTATTGAAATATATTCTTCGAAGGCTATATTCTCTGCAAAGAATACTTCGCGATAACGAATGCCTAATAATCATTAAGAATGCCTAATAAACATTAAAGTCTTATTATCTCAGAACAAGTAATAACCTTTAGATAAATTCAATAAGATTTTCATTGCACATTTGGATTCAAAATTCAAATTAAATCAGCTACATACCAGTATTTATTGCATTATTAAAACACAAATATTAAAACTTTAGCATATCGTTTAAAGTAAATGATTTTATATAAAAAAAAAAAGTAAAATAACTAATTATGTCTCAAAAAAGTGGCTTTATTTGCAAAATATATTTAAAACATTTTTCGTATCAGATTATGCATCCGATAATAATAAATATTTTCGATTTAGTTTATTATTGGATTGTAATGTCTTAATATTTACGCGAAATTTATGACAACTTTAAACATACAAATGAGAAGATGTAAAAGCAAATTAAATCGAAAAAAAAACCACTTCTCTCTGACAGTTGACGGGGAAAGAGAGGGAGTAATGTACTACATATTTATTTAGATGAGAGCCATGATGTTTATCCCCTCGTCTTTGCGTCGCGTCGGTAATTCATCCGGCACACGTCCAATTGAGACCCACAAGACAGGCCAGAAGAGGACGGTCCGCTAAGAGGATGTGGCTTAGAGGGTTGAAAACAGCGATGGTCTAATCGATGGCCATCTGTCGGGCATCGCGTGAAACTGCTGTCAAACGTTTCAGCGTGTCCTGTGGCTGGTAAAACGCTATCACGGATTGTGTATCGGTGGGTGGTTAATGAGAATCGTAGGATTATACGAGCGCTTGATAACGATCAATACGCGACGCTTTTGTACATACGTATTTATCGGATTGTTCGTTAACCATCCAACATATTAGATTAAACGCATGTTAAAAGCAATCATTAATAATTTTTGTCCGTGAAATAAGCGTTCAAACAATTTATATTACACACAATTTACTATAATCATAAAGAAGAAATATAAGAGAGAGAGAGAGAGAGAGAGAGAGAGAGAGAGAGAGAGAGAGAGAGAGAGAGAGAGAGAGAGAGAGAGAGAGACAACATATGTAGCGTAGGCGATACTTTAATCTTGATCGAAAGCCGCAACGAAATTGGGAATCTTGTTGTTCATTCGAGAGACTCGAGAAAATATTCGATTCAATATAATCAATATAATTGACATCCATTTAATTAATATTCGTTAGAGAGTCGCGAAAGAGCGAATTTATTATAATGTCTGACGCTAGCGTTGCTGCTCGATCTTTCATCTTATAAGCATGCTCTGATTATTTATGAACGTGCAAACGCACGCGGCACAATCGATTTCACGGAGGCAAATTAGCCGGGGCCGGTCGGCAGACACGGACGTTAAAATAATAACGCTCATCGTCTTAATGGTCAATAATAATTAGGGAAATTCTTGCCGTCGGAAATTGGTCCTCGTTGCAAGTAAGCTTCTCCCGTTGCCGATCTCGCTTTATTTCATCGAATTATGCGGCTTAACGCCACTCGATGATGGCCGAAATTCTTGGATGTGAAACTTTGGAATTAAGGAAGAAACTCTGTGTGCCCTGATAGTTTTACGTATAATATACGTCATGAAATCAATGAGATCGATATCGAAATTTCCAGATATTCTCAAAAAGACTCAGTTAGATGTATACTTTACCAACAAAGTTTAATAATAATTCAAATATCATTTGATTGTCTTGTACCACATTAATTATAATAAAATATATATATATTAATATATTAAACAAAAGAGGATTATCCAATATCAATAGATTGTAACATTATCAATTTCATATTGAAGCAAGTTTATTTTATTTTGCGAAATTTTGCGAAATCTATACCGCTATCATATCTTTCTTCAGGTTCAATAATTAAAAGATTCTGGAAGAGGATTATCGAACGATTAGATATACAACCAGAGAAGAATCAATAACCGTGAACTGTTGCAAGAAATGAGAGCACCTTACTTGTCCGATTCTTCCATTATTGCAAGCCGAGAAAGTTCGCTTGGTCTTTGAGGTTTAGAAAGTTAGGACATTACAGCAAAGATTAAGGCGAGAAAATTTGCGGGGAAGCGGCGGCGCGGTAAACTCATGATTTCAGGAGCGGAAGAAGGGCGTTTTAATGGGCCACGATTAGCAAAGTGAGGCGCCAGGGAGCCGTAGACAGCAGAATCTCGAGAAACCACTTTTCACATATCCTTCGCGGTTCTGTTTCTTGATCGAGCGACGTTACCAATACTCTTGGGAGCACAAAGTTTCCTCGTAGATTCTTAGAATCTCTAATGTGCCAGCTTCTACTTGCTACATTAATGATCAATATTCCTTTTACTCCGTGCAGAACATGTCAGCCGAATGTGCAATTTTCTTGAGAAGGCTACAAGACCGTACATATCTTTATCTCATTAGATGTAGCCATTGTAACTATAATGTTACCTACCGTATATTACTATTAATATTAAGTGAATATTTAATAACTGCATAAATTTCTTTACATAAAAATTTGTTTATTATCAAATATTATCAAATGTTTCTACGCCATTTGATTTAATAAAATAATTACAGCGTGTAAATTTGCGCTGCATTCAATAATGTTAGATCTTATACTTTGAAAAATTTTAAATAATTAAAAATGTTAAATGCCTTTAAAAATATTTTTATCTTATTTTTCTCAGCAAATCTTTCTTAGCAGATCTATATTATCAGAAGTTGGATGTAAAAGCATATTAGCGGATTAATTTTCAACGATTCATTGTGAATTATTCAACATCGATTCAATTATACAACTGGATTACAGTTTGTGGTATCGCACAGTCTTTCCGTGGAGTCGAATCAAATCCAAACGGTGCGGTATCGCCATGCTCGCTTGGGCCCGGTTAAAATTGTGCGGATTCACGATCGGTGATTACAAGTGGGACGAGAGCGCTCAGTTCAGTTCGCGCGGGCTGATACCATTTGCATTCTCGCGGCTGATGCGGATTCTCGTACGTATTATTTCGCAGGACTGAGGGAAATGTGTAATTCAAATGAGTTACGAGCGGTATCGCACTCCTGGGAAGTAGGTGCTAAGCGGTCGGATATGTTGATAGAGCGCCAGTGATACGTCGGACCGGAGGTGAAATCGCGATGGGGTTGAAACACGGACCCGAACAAGTCGGAGTGCGATGGAGAAAGAGGGCACGGCGGAATTGGGTACGGCGGAGCGAGAGGACGAGGTGCAAAAGGGAGCTCTGTTTGTAATAGTCCGCGATGGTGCGAGGCGATGAGATGTGATCGCTCGGCGATGAGCTGTGGGCGACCTGATGGTCCCGCAGCGGTACCATGCCCGCCTGAACTGTCTGCCCGACACTATACCGGATCCAGTTACCGTCTATGCTTATTCCGCGTTAACCTCCGGGATATTCGGTCGCATTCGAAGCTTTAAATTTTGCGAATTTTAATAATGGTGAATAAAGCAAAAGATTGAGGCAATAATGTTATAGCGATGAGAAATTTTCTCGTCGTCCTTTGTCCTCGACGACAATTTGATTTGATTAAACTCTATTGTTTTATCAGATGCATATCGGTAATGGAGTTATTATAAATTGTCCTCAATGCGGAATGAAATGCGTTGATAAGAATAAAACGTAGTATAATTAATATTCTTCAGGTATTAAAAACTGTGTTTTAATTTGCGTTTACGAATGGTAAATTCTTATGGCCGTGATGGACGGTGCCCTCAGCCGGTGTGGTAAAAGAACGGGCGATGCAAAGTGATAACATAATCAGGTGATAATGTGGCAGTCATATCTCAACGCGAGAAATCCAGCGCGAGGTATGAGAGAGAGAGAGAGAGAGAGAGAGAGAGAGAGAGAGAGAGAGAGAGAGAGAGAGAGAGAAAAGCAGGGAAAGGGAACGAGAAAGAGGTATAGCGTGGCATAGGAGAAATAGCAGTGTAGGAGGAAGAAAGCAAGAAGTACCACGAGGGTCTCTCATTGGCTAGTTTACTCAGCATCTAGAGACCCTCTAGATATCCAGACAACGGTAGGGAGTAAACGACGAATGACAACACCATTCAAGAAGAGTGACTGTAGTGAACAGCCATCGTTATCTCTTAAATAAGGGGGATGTCAGGAAGATCCGACGATGATAACACTTGTTGAGATGCACTCTCTCATTATTCTACTAGATAATCATCGCCGCCAAATTAATTGAATTTTAAGCGGGAGAATCTCTCTTTTGCTACAAAGATATTCTCGGGTCTTATTTTCGAGTCGCATCCGCATTTCGATTCGATCGATGATGCTGCGTCCATGCGTTTCTTCGAATCGATTGGAATTCCGTCTACAAAATTGTTTAAAAAAATCGTAGATATTTTAGCAATATATATATATATATATAAAATAAGTATTAATATAAACGTTGATATTTGATAATATTCGATACCAAATCAAGTTGACATTTTTATTGTGAAAAACATTTGTTCCTGATGCAGATTTCGTTGCATCAGGAACAAACGTTGTCTTATGCGCTACGATAATCTTAAGCTTCCTCTTGGAGATGAGGTATCGCCGGAATATGTAAGAAGTCGGGACTTACACGTGCTTTTGAAATCCGACGTCTCGGCGAGATGCATTGGCTTGTCTCGTAACATGTCGCGCAACGTTGGAATAATACGGGAATCATTCGTTCATGACCAATCGCGAGCGTAATGATGTTATGACGTGACGTGGGTGAGAGTTACCGTAGCCAGAGCTGGCAACAGGAGCAACGCTCCGCAAGATGGGAATGCATCAAGACCGAGTTAGGGCCCGACCAAGCCGAGCCCCGCGCGCGCGAGCGGTGCGCAGTCTCCTTCTTCTTCTCCGACTTATTATTTGTAGCCACAGTGCGGTGGTTGCCGGCGCGCACCAGCATCCATTTAATCTCTCTCAGTGAGGAGCGTTTCTTTGATCAGCGCGCGACCGCATCTGCCTGGTAATATCTCAAGCCGGTCCTGCAACCGGCGTCCCGGGCGCGAGCTCCCCGTCTTGCCTGCACCGAGGCATTTGTTGCTGTCAACCAGCACCTCGGATAGTCTCTATAGTCGTTGACTGCGTGCCCCGTTGCCTTCCCTTCCTCTTTCACCTCCTCCCCAGCCTTATTTTCCTTCGGCTGCCCTCCGTTCCGACCATGCCGAAGAAGTCGCGTGCGTAATGCAAACGCGACTTTATGAGAAAGCCTTATCCTTCTTCTTTTTCTCTTGCTCTTCTGTTTCTCCGAACATCCACTGTATGATTCTTTTTATATGAAACGCAAGCGAAATAAAAGTCTTCAATTTTTGTTACATCAAAATTTAATTATTAGTAATTACATTACATTAATAATTATATTAATAATGTAATAGAAATTACAGAATAAGGCAAGGAATTATTTAAAAAATAGTCATTTTTTAAATAAAAAATATTCTTTTATACTCTTTTTCGCTTTTTTTTCGCAAAATAAAATAAATTGTAATATGAGAAAAAGAGGGAGGAAGGGGAAGCACACTAAGGAAAATTTGTGTTTCGTAACAACCCGGAAGTAATCAATCCAAGCAATAATTTTTAATGCTTGATTCCGCGATATGGTATATAAACCCTGAGTGCTTCTGCAGTTCCGCGAATCAATTAAGGCGTAGAAATTCCTAACATAATTACTTGCGCACCTAGAAATAATTTCCTGCTTGTATAATTCGTTAAGAGCGTATAATTATTAACTGATTACAGGCGCATTAATTATGGACAATTAAGTAAATTTTAAAGGTAACCATATGTGACGGTTACCTTTAATACATCACAAAAAGATGCATTGAAAGATGCGCAAAGTATAGTTGGCAAAGATTAACTCGATGCCATTACATTAATAATAATGCAGTTCTTATGCTGGAGATAATTGACTTTTGACACAGAAAAAAAAAATATAAATATTTGATTAATATATTCTAATTATTTATTCCAAATATTTGGTATAATATTATTTCTCGATCAAATGAAAATTTAACATCAATCACAGAATTTATTTTCATAATTTTATTACCAGAAGTTTTTCGTGATTATACAATATGATCAAGTGATGTATATATGTGTGTGTGTGTATGTGTATGTGTGCGTGTGTGTCTTCTCACGCACGCGTATTGTGTGTGTATGTACATGTACATATCATTTATATATACTGCAAAAATGTTCATCTTTACTATTCCTGATTGGAAAATATTTGTTAGTAGAAGCCATTTGAAGAAAACGAAAAACAAAATATAATATCGTGTTGGAACGACTTGTTGGAATAAAGAATATGTTGCGTACACGAGCGAAAATACAAATACATATATATGGTAGTAATATGTAACGCACTTTGGAGTAATGTTACGTCAAACCCAGCGCCACCGAAAATATGAGCCGGCTGCCGAGCGCTTCGCTAATGCCCGGCCATTTATTATGCTTACATTATTTCGAGATTATTAGTCTTCTCTACCTCTTCCCAAAAACTTTGTGTAATGTTTTGACTCGCGCATGGGCCTTGCTAATGTCGCTGCAAATAAGCGCCATGCAAACACGCAGTTTTATGACTCTGTTTGAATTTTTGCAATGGTAAGGTTGACTATACAGTATGAATCAATTTATTGTTTACGTTACGTTTTTTAGATTATTCAATAGATATTCTACGTATCATTTTTTTTACATTTATCTTTTTATACATACGAACAAATTAAATTGTTTTTAAAAGTATAATGTCTAAGCACACACACAATAGATTTTCTATAATGTAATATTGAATAATTGAATTGTGATACTTGCGATAAACGGACAATATCTCATTCTTTCTAAAGCTCAATGGCTCACAATTTATTTCAGGGCATTTTGCAACAAAGCCCAAGAACCATAAATGTTTAAATGCTGATAACAAACAATAATCGAAACCGATAAGACCTTTCGTTGGTTGGGGTTAGACCAAGGGTCGAAGAGAAATTCTAGCAAAGTAGGGTGGTGAACATAAGAAAGCTGGGAGTTTTCAATGCGGGAGGGATAAGAAATTATAGTACGGCAAAGTCGATTTAGTGAACCACCCCTTTAAAAAGGGTGATTTAAAAATACCGGTTTTCTTTTATTCCATTGTTCCACTCTTTATTTGTTAACTTGTGATGAATCGAAATTGTCAATACCAAATAGCAAAATGTAATTAATGTATATTTAGAGAATATTTTTTTTTTATGTTCATCAGGTACTTGAAAGTATTTCTTACATAGCAAATATAGATTTCACGGTATATTCATTCACATCATTTTGGATACCACTTCGATTCACCCCATGGATTTGGATCACTGCATTCATCTTAGGTCACCTATAAAAATGCCTGTTACTGAAACATCTTTTCTAATAGGGAGATTGTAACTGAGATGATGACGTATAACTGTTATTGACAACCTTTCTTATTTTCAATAATAGGTAATATCATTATTTTGTCCTCAAATTAAATATGTCCTCAAATTATATAATGTAATTACAAGCAAATTGTAATTTCTTTTCACGAATTTTGCATGTTTCAAAAATATAAATATCTTGGATTTTTTTCAATGAAGAAAAAAAAGATGTAAAGTAAATAAATGGATAAGTTATTAAAATAGCCGCTACAAATTCATTCCTCTTGTATGATATTTGAAGTAGATATGTATTGTTTAACTTTTCTTTGCTATAGTAAAATCCAATCAAAATGCGTCGAAAGTTTTTGTTTGAAAAACAAGTTTGCAACCCTCGTTGTGTGGTAAATCGAAATGTCCGAGAACCGCCCACGGGTGGGAAACACACGAGGAAATCCGCGTACCCAGGTAACCGTATGTGAAACGTGAATTAGACAGCTGTCAAAGTCCTCTGTAGGAGAAGATGGAGTACTCATATATGTGGTGCGCGAAAGGGCATCAGAGAGCTTACGGAAGAGAGGAAAGAGGGGTTTGGCAGCCGAGCGAATGGATTTGGATGTAGAATGGAGGCAAGGTAATAGTAGGAGAGACGGACAAGGATGGCAAGATCGGTAGAGAGAAACGGAGGGCCGATGGAAAAGGGGACAAAAGGGTATAGAGGGGGTGAGCACTGATAAATACCTCGCCATTTCTCTTTGTGCTCCCCGGCGAGAGCACAAACACAAGGCGGCTCCCTCCGTTTCAACCCGAGAGTAGCTACCTAAACCTTACTCTCTTCTTATTCCATGTCTCTGTTCCTTATCCCTCCTCATCTCTCTTGTACTCGACTATACGCTTCCTCTTCCTCTATCATCGATTTTCTTCGTTGCTCCTTAAATATTTTACGATCGACCTTACAGTTATTAAAGTAGTAACTAGCCGAACGTATGAGTGTTAACAGAAATCAATAAAACATTTTTATTACAAAATTACATTACTACATTACTACATTATTACATTTTGTTATATATTTAATAGTATTTAAAAGAAATGTTGATTTATAAAAAAATAGAAATGTAGCATTTGTAATAATATTTGCAATAATAATGATACATAGTAATAATGTTACGGTCGTGAAATAGACGGTTCATAACTGTACAACTTCTACAGAAATTTGTTATTTAAGATTTTGTTTTTGTTTAGAAATATGTAGTAAAGATATGGAAAATTAATTCTTTATAAAAAATACCTTTTTTATCTATATGTAGTCAAATGATGTGGCCGATGAGATAACCTAATTTCAAAAATTAGAAGCGATCTAATTTCTTGACCGAGGGGAATTGCTTGTTTCCGAAAGGCGAGAGATAAAACGATCGAGCAATTAAGACGGCTCTTCTTTTGGAAGATTTTCTCCTCATCGTGGACTCGCACGAATGGCGGCCAATGCTCGATTTCTCTTCCAGGATTGGTTTTAAAATTAATGCTGTTTCTCCGTTTCGGCTCCTAATGGCTTCTGGGAGGAGCCCTGCGAGAACCAATCGCCTCCTGCAGTCAACCTGCCTTGAAGTGAAAGCACGACACCCACGAAACGATGTCGGTAGTATGTAAGATTAGGTTCCCGTTCAATTTTTCGCGGCATTTTTTTATTCATCCAATCATTGAATTCGTTTCTCAGAAACGATTCTCTTAAAGGGACTCTTTAATTAAGGATTCATATCCATGCTCGTTAATACAGTACAAATGTACTTGTGAAGCAGAAGCACCCATTTATCGGGATTTACTTATCCACTTTGTAAGCAACCGTTTATGAGCGCCGCGTTTCACGCCAGATTCAAATATATATACATATAGACATTAATATATACATATATACATATTTATATATATATATATATATATATATATATATATATATATATAAATAACATTCAATCAAATTTATTTTTACTTTATATGTATATTAATCTTAGAGATAGAGTGACAGTCAAGCTCATTACCGCGAAGTCGAATAAGTGCGCTTGCACGCATATTTTTAATCATTTCTCGAATCCACACGGAATAACTGTTCCTCCCCAGCGATGAATACTCTCCTCGCGCGTACACGTTCGGTCGTTCCATTCCACGCGAATATCGATATCGCGCCGATTACTCATCTGCCATGCAACTTTGTATCCACTGCGGAGTCCCGTTACCGTGCACGTTGTTATAACCGATCTCACGACAAGAACCTTACGTCCTGACAAAGGCCGCATCGCGGACGTACCTGGCGTTTAGTACGTACATAGAATCGTGGGCGTGCAGGATGTTGCGTAGGCCACCGAGGATTAAGCAGATTAAGACGTCAGGCGCCCGCGGCGCTTGATTAATGCACGGCATTCACAGGAACGAAAAGATTCTTCGCTCTTTGTACGTTGTTGCGGTGGAAGGCGATGCGCCGGAAATTGCGATCGGCTTTTCTACCATAATGATGGCAAGTGCTAGAAATTGTCATCGTGACTCGCATCGTATTGGTACCGTTCGCCGAGACATTTCTCGATATACCTACATTTTTTAATATTTCCATTAATTTTTACATCCAGTGAGGAGTGAATTTTTGAATATAATATGTACGCAAATACCATAATTTACATAAAAATAGACATATATATATATATATATATATATATATATATATATATATATATATAGATAATTTCTTATATCTCACTAAAAAATTCAATTTTTTATGTCGTCATAAAATTAGACATTAATGCAAATCTTGCGATCACTGGCAATAAATAATGGTTAATTTAAAATATACTAATAGTAATAATAATAAGGTGATGATACGATAATATAATAAAACTGCATAAATAATAAAAAGACAAATTGCGAGTAGCTATAAATGCGCGCGCTCTCATCGATGTAAGATTTTCTTTCTCGATAAAGAAATTTCAGCCTTCAACGAGCGTTCCAGTTTTATGTACTTGACAACTCACTTACTTTACTGCTTGTATATAATTATTGCACGAGTAATAAAAGAAAAGAACAAAGTTGTGGAATTATTACCCGCTTATAGTTAGTCGCTGTAATGAGGCAATCACCTTCTTTCACCGAGACGAAATCACCTGTCAGCTAGTCGTCGACGGCAGCTGCGTCAGGTTGATTCGCAGAATGTTGTCTGCGGTTAAGAAGAACGTTATAATGGCGATCTAAATAGTATACTAAGATTATAATTGACAATTAATGTCACTAGATAAACACAAGGACATAACGATTATTGATTGATACATATCTATAATTATAATATTATAATTTTTGGATAAGTAAATCATAAATTAAGTTTAATGTATTATCTGCGATAACGAAATCTAATAATAAGAATTTAATAATAAGATAACGAATCTAATAATAAAAATTGTTTGCTTTTCTTAAATATGACATTTTGAAAAATGATCCCCAAGAAACAGGGAAAGAATTGCTTATTTTATTGACGTTTGTTAACATTGCGTGTCATCCAGGTAAGATTTGACGAGGGTTTCGTATCTTTTTAAGAATTCGTTACCTCAAAGTGTGTAATTTTAAAAGAGTGAACACAATTGATCTCTATCTTTGTCTCTTGACTAGCCAAGGGACCATCTCAAAATTGAAATGTCTTGAGAATGGATAACTCGTTGTCAGTTCAGAAGTGGACTATTAATAGCTACAGGCGCTTCGATCTTTGAGAAAAGGATGAGCCCTGCATGATGAATAGCGTTCGAGAAATGACAAGCCTACGTAAAGATAATATTCTTTACGTAAAAAAGAATATTCTCTTAATCATTTAATTCCGTAACTTGCATCGATAACCTATATAAGGAAATATTGTAGTTAACAAATTAAATATTAATTGTTGATAAAAATTGTTTTAGGAAAAAACTATAAAAGATTAAATTTTCTAAAAATTATTTAATAGTTGTGAAATTTTTTTGCGTAAAAATATTTCATGTTATTTTCAAAAATGTTATGTCATTTTAAAATAAATCTTAAATCGCGGAAAGTATTTTTTTTTCCGCATAAATTAATCACGTTGAAATGCTCGAAGAACGTTTCCAATTGAAACGTTCAGGACGAGGGATGAATAGTTGTCACTCATGCGAGACAGGTCCGACCGAGCTTAAAGTTGCCATTTTGAATTCTTCCGTGGTCAATCCCGAGGCCGCGTTTGAGGAATCGTAGGCGGAGATGAAGGCTTCACGCGGCGCGATGGAACGAGAACGAGAGATCGGAGCTTCTCGCTGGTAGGATGGATGCCGTCGTACGTTGGTACAGGCGCAGAGGAATCGTGTAGTACGCCGACCTGTACCCCGTACATGGATACACCCTATTCTGACTGGTGGATAAACGCGGTAAGAGAGAGGCGCGGCCCACGGTATCATTTATCATTGCGGGAGCTCATTAAGGCCGAATCTGCCGCACGCTGATCGTTTGGGATTACACTTTCCTCCTCGTATCCCTTCAACATTTAACCCCCTACGCAACCCCGACAATCTTTTCCTTCCTTTCTTCTCCATTCGTCTGCTATCTTCGTCTTTCGATCGCGCGAATAACACACGGTTTTACTTATTGTTCTATTGTCGAAGGAAAACGTAGCATCCACGCGTTGAAATCTCGCTGTAGATAACCGTGTAGATAACAGGCATTTTTAACAAGAATATAATTTTTTTCTGTGTTCTATTATAAGATTTAATATTTTTCTTTAGCATGCGAGAAAAAACACACATAACATAAACAGACAAAAATTAATTACAATACAAGATTAAAAATTCGTTTGTTTTTTTACGTTTATTACACGTGAAAAGTTTATTTTATCTATATAATCAAGCATTTAATATCACTGTTTTTATTTATGTATAGCTATACGATGCGCTTCTTTCACTTTAGCTCCATGTTCTGAAATTAAGAATTTCTTTCAATATGGAGCAATAGTAGGAATCTCTAAGACTGGCAACTTTTACAGACGCCATTTACGCGCTCATCGTTCTTCATGCTGGACTTACATGCTGACCTCACTTGGTTTTTCCAAAGGCCTCCGGCGAAATCCGACGGATGGTGCATTAGCTCGCTCGGACCAGCCTAATGACGCCACCACATCCCCATAGGGAACCTTCGTTCGCTCGTGATTTCTTCCTCTCTTCTTTCTGTTACACCAGTTTGGCCACGAGCGATCCATCACCAGGTGAAAAAAGTCTCTTTATATCGTGCTAGTAGAGATGCCGCTTGCTTCTTTCTACGTTGTCATCTATTACCGGTACTCTCTTCTGCTTCTTTCTCTCGTATTCGAAACTTTACAATGCGCATTTTAAAACAAAATCTCATTATAATTTATACGTATTGTAGATGTAATTTAATAATAATATAATTTCTTATCGGAAATTGTGTAGAAATGTATAGAAATAATTAATATTATTATACAAGAGAATCATTCTTTAATTTTCTTAATAACTATTTTGTTAATAACTTTAAATATCAAATATGTATAGTAGGTACAATTACTCGAAGTGAATAAAAAAAGTTGCAATTCTAAAATAAAAGATAATGTATAGAGCAGCAGAATATTTATTGTGTATATAAAACGAACATGAATCTATATCAACCTTTTTAAAGTTTTATTTGACTTCTTTCGGTTAAGCTGTATCCCGAGTCACTCTATCGTTTTTGCAATGATACTCTCCTTACTGTGCCGGATAGCAAGTACTCGAAGTCCCTACTAGTGAGAAATGCCGCTAGTTTTATTTTGCCAGTTCCCTACGTTAGCGATTTTTCCATCACCGCGGCGAGATATTTCACCGACAATCTAAGAGTCGCAAATGGAGTCCACAATGAGGCAGAAATGGCTTGGTGCTCTGATGGCCCTCGCATTTGTCTTCACTCTGTTCCTTCCCCATTCTCCTTCTTTCGATCTCCGAACACGCGCCTTTCACTCCCGCCTTCGCTTTTTTTGTCACCCCAGGGAAAAAGCGCGATCGACTGCTGCTGGAGTCACAATCGCTGCTCAACTAACCCCCATGCATTAAATTTCAGACAATCGTTTAGACATTAAAAAGTGCTTCCCTCGGAAGCGCGAGAATTACTCGAAATGGACAAAGTCTTTACCGATATTAGGTTTCGCTAACGTTACATGTTCTATAAAAAGAGGAAATGACAATCCAGTCTGGAAGATAAAATAGACGGCATGCAAGTCGTTCATGCCACCACTGCGGCAGCCATAGCAAGCAACGTTTCCGCAATTATAAGCCCATCAGCGGCAAACGAAGCTTCGTGTTTTTGTGACGGCTGGCACGGAGTTGACTGGAAATAAGGCGGATAGAGAGGACGAAAGCATGGGAGATAACGCTCACGTACTTGATGGTGTGGTATACATATATATGGGCACGTACACCGATCACGCTGGCTACTCAAGAGGCACAGCGACACGGTAACGCGGGCATTTCGTGCATCAAGGACGGTCTGATGCGATTTTAATCATGGACACCCCTCTCGCTTTTTCTCCGCCCGCGGCCGAGGGCTGCCAACAACATTTCCAAGTCCAACCCCCTCGCCACGCCGGTGTAAAACCGATTAATTTCATTGCTCTACCCTGCGCGTAGTCGGATATCAAAAGAACTCCTGAAAGCCGGGTGACAACCCACGCATTCATATTTCATGATTTTTTTACTCGGACACTCTCTCTGTTAATCTTTTATTATTCGTAATTAGGGGCAAAGGAGTGAATTAATTAAGAATGATGAACCTCGCTTCCGTGGGTAGGTTCTGTGATCGCTCGATCATTATTCTACCATCATTTTAAAACGGCTTTTTTGCGCAAATATATAACATATCGAATATTACAATTCCAATGAAAAAAATTTATCGTGAAAGAGGGGGAGGTTCTCCATGCGTTATAACACATTAATAACACATCGAACATTAATCGTTGGTCCAAAGCAACTGCTTCTGGATTTGTCCCGAGCACATTGACCGCGACAGTTGCACAACTACCATTGTTTGCGCGCGGCGGAAGAGTTCAGGAAGGACAAGCCGAGTGTCACCGGCGGCCTTAGAATACAGGCAGGCGACATAAATATGCATGTCTCCGCGGGCCCATGGCTCATGTGCCGGTGATCGTTATATCTCCATCTGACCGGAGACTGGAAGGGATGGAGAGGGTTAGTGGTGGTCCGGTAATACATTCAAAGTTGGACGTAGGGACTGCAGGGATAGAAAGGGGGACGCGGTGACTCTCCTCGGATGGAGGTGTTGGAAAGAGGAGGAGATAGGAGAGTGGTGAAGTAGGTGGACATGGCTGGAGGGGGGGGGAGAGAGGGGAAAGGCCGCGGGAGGCGGAGAGGGAGGTTTCTCGTGTTTCATTTCCTGAGCTCCTATATAACTTTGTGCTCAACTCGACACCAGATTAATAACGACCCCACCTATCCTATTCTATCCCAACCCGAACAAGTTCGTGCTGTGTGTACACTCCGTGTGCTGTGCGCACGATGCCTGCTCGTATCACTTCTCTACTCTCCCTCTGTCTCTCTTTCTCTCTATCTCTCTTTCTGTTTCGCTCCCTCTCTCTCTCTCTCTCTCTCTCTCTCTCTCTCTCTCTCTTTCTCTTCATCTCACACTCTCTCACACGTTCGTCCTCTTTCTCTGTTCCTCTGTCGGTCTTTTACTCTTTCTCGCTTTCTCTTACTCTCATTCTATCTTCCTTTCTTTCTCCTTTTCTCTGCTTCTCTCTCTCGTTGAATGCGCGACACGGTTGAAAATTCTGAACGTGTTACCGATCCATCCATGGATACCGGCACGCCCTGACAAACCGACATGCTGAAAACTCCAACGCGGCTGACCAATGCGATCCGTACGCCGAACCGGAGTAATCATATTTCATATCGCGATGGCTAACCTGTTATTTGTTGTTCGAGCACGCCGTTGTGTTGTTAACTGATAGGCAATTTGAAAGAAGAAAGAATGCAAGCAATGCTTGTGAATCTTATTTCTAAAAACTCTAGCAGAAGAAAAAGAAGAAAGAAAGAGACAACAAATCTTATCTTTAATCAAACTCCTTTGTATAGACACTGAATATAAACATAATTATTAGTCTAACTTGGATAAGATACGTTATCGTCCATAAGTCGTTTTATAAGTATTTTTACAGTACGTTGAATAATAAAGTTGCTTATTAAATATGTAGAAAATATTACAAGCCAGCTTAATAACAGTTCTCATTATACTTGCACATTGTTAAGTAGCAGCATGCAGAAAAGATGTTCCATGAACTTAAGTTACGAAGCACATCATCAAAGTAATTTCCAAGCGGGGTAGTGAAATTAATCGCGAAATCGCCGGATTGGCCGAATCTTTTCCTGCGTGAAGTAATTACAGGCTAACTTTCTACGCGATCGCACGCGCCATGCCTTTCAAACTGCGCTTCAACAACGCACAATTTCGTTTTTATTTAGTCCTTATAATCCAGAAAGTGCGTGTACAATATCAATCTTAAATATGACTCGTATTTTTCAATAATGACATAATGCTTTGTATTCAAAAGTGTATTCTGCACATCAGCTAAATTAAAATTCCAAAAATATACTATAATAACATAAAAATTTGTAAATATAAACAAAAAGGAAGAGAGAGAGAAAAGAATTGCTGTTTTTAGAAATAATTTTGCATAATTTTCGATATGCGTTTTTTTTAACAATTTTTATGACATAAACAATCCAAAATTTTATTATCTTCTCTTATACAGAAAAAAATCAAGAAATTTATTTCCATAAAATGATTAAGAAATGTTTCAAAAATGTCAAATTTCTCTTAAATTCTATATATAGCAGATCACACGTTTTGCGCTCGATATATCTAGAACACTCAACGATTTTATAGCACGTAACCTTTTCCATTCTTTCCTGAAAATATTTTATCACGTTTCTTTCAACGCTTCATGTCTGATCTAAGTTCACGATGATAATGGCTGCTTCGCGTGCAACAATTTATGTACCGTAGACACGTTATCGTGTATTGGTATATGGCGCCAATTCGATGAAACACGTCGTATTGTAGATACATATATGAAACCGATGCTTGAAGGAAATTATTCAGCTCTAGCTGATTATATCTACTTATTCTGTAATCATTTTATTGAATTATCTTTAGTGTCACTTGCAAATAAAAGTATTACAATTCATGTTTTTTTTTTTTTTTTCATAACAAGAATAAGAAGATATAATAAATTATTTGTATAAATACTATTTTAGATACTTTTGACACAGTATATCTCATTTTTTGAAACTGATCGAGTTCACACATATGACTGTGATAGCTGACTTGCATGCAGAGATTTATACGCTGTAGACATGTTATTGCCTATTGGTACACGACCGCTCACGTCATATTGTAGACAGACATATAGAAGCGGTACTCAAGGAATACGTATCTATCGTATGTGAGTTGCGTTACAGAAATACAGAGTAGAATAGAGAAGGTTATAGGCACGCGACGTGGGGAGGATATTCTGGTAATGTACATTTGATTATAGAGCGCTTGGAATCTTAACTTTACCAGACCAGTCATTTTAGCTGATTCCCGTTGATTGTTTGCATGCTTTATAAATTCAATAAATGTAATTGAATAAAGAAAAATATCATTGCTCTATAATTATAATATTTTAATAGTGCCACATTCTTATATATTATATAAATTTAGAATTTGTTTAAAAAATTATTTTCTTTCATTTTATGTGTTATATTATATACTTTATTAATGTAATATATAATGTATAATATTTATTAATTTTTTTATAGTCTTTACAAATATCGATTAACGAGAAATATTAAAGAATTTTGTAGAAATCTAACCGATTTCTTGCCATAGTAGCCATGACCACGAACAACGTGCGATGTTCCTACCAGACGGAATAAAGCGAAATGGGACAAGAGAAGGAGCGATAATGATGATAATGTTGATGATCGTTACCATGGCGGCGCATCGTCCATGTTAACTCGCCGTGATTTCCGCGGCTACAACTTGAAAAAGGAGACATTACGCGCCAGGAATTTCGCTAATGCGCGCCTATGATTTATTATATACGCAGCAAAATATTTGATATTACGTTATGAAGTGGGATATTATAGCATTTTCGTTCTTATATTACGCCACATAATTATAAAGGCATTACTAGACGCCGCAAAGCATGCGGGCGCTGGTTTTTTGCGGTATTTCAAGTCTCTAATCTATTACTTAGTTTGTCATCCCGAGTGAATGCGCTATTTGCGCCGTATAATAGAATTTGTCGGTGGCAAGATCGAATGCTAAATGCGTATACCACTTTAATAGAACAGCCAAGATTTATCTGTACATTAGTCTAGGGCATTTCTCTCCGTCGTCGAGCTGCCAATATTAACACGTACGAAAGTGAATTACTGCGCATCAACATGCATTCCCAAACACATTCCCCGTGACGTATAAAAGATGATCGTCCATTAACAGGTAAATCGTACCTTGAATCTGAATGGCTCCTCTTCCCACCTGATTGTTGTAACTTGGGCCCGCGAGCGTATAATCGTTCGTTCGCGAATGAAACCGAAACATTTTTGCATCAGCGGCATGTCAGTGGACGAGCGAAAAGGAAACGATTTGAAACAAGAGACATTATTTTACGAAGTCGGTTATGTATACGGCTTCAAAGCGATCCAAGACGGTAGCACGATAAGATAGATGGCGAACATTATTTTGGATATACTAACGGATGCCTGTTCTTATTAATTTAATTGCTCGCCATTACAGCATGCAATACACACACACACACACACACACACACACACACACACACACACACACACACACACACATACACACACACACACACACAGCTAATTAAACTCGAATGAAAATAAATGTACTTCGACATCGGGATCCGACCGTGGGCCATTCAAGAGTGATGATATTATAATTACTGCCTAGAGTGGGCGAAATGTATCGTGTATATATGTGTATCGTGAATTTATTAAACTCAGAGTGACGCAAGCATATTGATAAAATACCTTTATTCCTTCATTTAAATGAAGATTCTTCTTCGCGTATCGCTTAAATAATTAATTCTAGTATCAACGTATAAACTGCTAATTTCTTTCAGATTAATCATAAAAATTTTTATTTAATCGATTGTAATTTTTATTTATCGCGTTTATTATTCCTATAAAATTGTTCTTATTCATACATCGAGATGTAAACTTCCCAAAATTAATTTTAACTCTTGTCTTAAACAATGCTCGACGCATGTCGCGGAACCAACGTTAAACTCGTCCTGATTGTGCGAACTCACCTAGATCTGCATACTGACGGTAGCAGTCTAGTACCTAAACTCTGGCAAACCTCTGACAAGGGCCTCGGTAATGAATTCGGAAAGAGCAATCAGTAGCGCACGCCGGCAGGGATGTCTTCAGAGTCGGAAAGCAGCGCCCTGCTCTCCGGCGGCGCGCACAAAACGAGGAGGGTAAAGTAGCTACGTTTCAGAGGCAGAGAGGAAGCAGGAAGGAAAGGGGGACGAAAGAGGGCGGATGTGACGCGGAATGATGGAGCGCGGACCGTGGAGAAAAATGAGAGTGGCGGAAAGGCGAGGGTGGAGGGACGCTGATGGATCGGTGCTCCTCCCTCCGTTGCACCCCCTCGCGGCTCTCTCTCGTTTCCAACCCCCGCCGGCTTCCACCCCTGTGAGCCACCCTCCACGTTCAGGCTCGCGCTCCCAGGGGTGGAAAAGCCCCGCAATATTACTCATAGTCGGTGGGCCTCGCTTTTCTCTCTGCTGCTCCCTTTTTCCCCCGTCTCCGTTGCTCCTGCGTAGCGCATTACGTTCGCCATACCTCCAACCATCGTCGTCGCTATCATGGAGGATAGAAAGCTCTAGGTCCAGATTATTTATTCATAGTCGATTTTCTGAAAATAACTGAAAACATCCAATTTTGCGATTCTTTGGATCGCTATTTGGAACTTTCGATGAAAGCGCGAGGGAACATTCTCTCTGAAAGTAATATGTCATCTGCCGCCATCGTAACTGTGCTCGTAGTATAAAGTTAGATAGCTCTGAAGAGCTCTGTTAATAAAAAATTAATTCATTATCGCATTAATGTTAAGTTACATGATAAATCGTTTATTCACTTAACTGATTTGATCCGTTAAACAATGAAGTGTGATTTATTTATATTCATCTATACTTATGTCTTCAGTTAAAATTTCGATGACAGTGATAAAATTCTTTTATACGTTATTGTTATAAAAATGTTTGCCTCGTCGTGCAATCTTGTACGTTATACGACAAATCTGTTAGCCAACGAGTCACCAACAAATCCCTATATTTATTTGTTGTCTGATGCAAAACCCATACGTTTTACACCTACCTTTTTTGATCCGATAAATTATAAGCTTGCGTTGCAGCGGATTCCCGTCATCCATCTGACACGTTTGCCGAACGTATGATTGGACTACGAGTACTGATCGGAATTACGCATCGCTTTTACGGTTCTGACTTTTCACTCGATCAGTAAATTTGGAAAGTATTGAACGACAGCTTAAACGTAATCCTAACTAAAAACACAA
Organism: Pogonomyrmex barbatus; assembly: GCF_055798465.1. Lineage (NCBI taxonomy): Eukaryota > Metazoa > Arthropoda > Insecta > Hymenoptera > Formicidae > Pogonomyrmex > Pogonomyrmex barbatus. The sequence continues at coordinate 12,519,676 of NW_028297116.1, forward strand.
GATATATGGTACATCTGTAGTAATCCAAAACTGATTGTCATAATATCATTAAACCATTTTGCATATATATACGGATATTTATAGTCCTGTTCCAGATTCGTGTCATATAAGGTATTATACGAAAAATGAAAATTTAAAAAGATAATAGATATCTAATAAGTAGACTGTTATGATATATTCTTCTTTTATTTCTAAGAAAAACAAAAGTAATAATAATCAATAGTTTCTATTTCTTTTAATTTATTTGATTATCGTTATAAAGATGGCGCAATATTTTTTCAAATTCTTATAAAAGTAATCACTTATGTGAATAGCTTTAGTCAAAATTACTCTCACGAAACTTATGAGGGAGGATAGTCTGACTATCGGCTGGCAGTGAGACTGAGCTTTTGCATCGTCCGCGCGATTCGGGCGGTGGCAGCACCGACCGCCATTACTCAACTATTCACTCGGTAACGCAATCATACGTCACAAAGGCCTTTCATTTGCAAGCGCATTGTGGAAACCCGGCGATATTAATTGCCGCGGCTCGTTACCCTCTCCAGTCTTCCCCCCGTGGGAGTTCTCGACCGCCCCCGCAGCCCACATTCAGCACCTCCACCCACTATCTGCCCCCGCGACCCCACGGATCCCTCTTCTACGAACCAGAGCTCCGAATATTCCCCATATTACGTATTCCGCTCTCATACGGTTCTGTCCTGTGTTGGCAGCAGAGCAGCACCCCTCGATTTCGCCCCCGTGTCCCCTATGCAAACTCGTCGCACAGGCGGCTGCTTCCAAACACTCTTGCGCTCAGCAAACACAACCCCAAAAGAGCGTCTAAAATGTTCGCGGGTACAAGAGATGTTTTTTAAACACGCCATTTATCAGATGACTTTGAATGTTGCGAAACAATGATACGGTGGTAGCAGATGACAAATATATTCTGCAGTGTAATGTTTTTCTATATGATAATGATGATTTAAATCGCAAAGATATTTACATTATAATGATATATTTACAAGCGTAATCTGTATATTTTTTTCAAAATAAAATTTTTCAAAATTTATTAAGTTTTCAGTTTCAGAAGGCTGATCTATTTTATAATGATTTAATAAATAATGTTTGTATAAAAAATTTTGTCTTTTATTGAAATAAATCTTTGATACTTTTACTGTTCGCTTGGTGAAACACGACCTTATTGGGTACACGAGCGTGAAAGGTTCTTAAAGCATTCTTGCGTGTGACAAATACAAACATTTACAAACGCCGCTCCAGTCGTCATTGTATATTAATCTTGCCGTAGCGACAAAAGAATATTGCTATCTCTCGTAAATGAAAAAAGCTAAGTTAAAGTTCTATTAGTCTACTACTATATGCTTTTTATATTAATAAAAATCAATAAATAATGGCTAATATGTTATAAAAATAAAAAATAATCTTTCAATTATTTTCTATTTTCAAATATATTTTTGAATTTTATTATATTTGAAATAATTTAATTTATTAGTCAGTCATGTCTGTTTTATATTATACACGAACGTCTTTAAGCTGAATTGTCCATATTATGTCGGTAGCTCTTATAAGACCAGAGCTATCATGTTGGATGACATTTTTGAAAAATGGCGGTTGGTTATAGATATGCCATGAAGATTGAAGCGACGCGACAGATTCTACCGCGTTTGCCTTTGAGTCTGTCGATCCTCGTCAAAGTTCGTAGGATTTCGTATAAAGCTCCATCAGCTGCCTGGAAGAACGGAAGATAAAGGTCGGATGAAGTAGGTTGCGGCAGCTGGTCCCAAAACACCGGATTCGTAGCGACGTGAGTTCGAGCGCGAACTGTTGAGAAAAACCAATGCGGTGACATTTGACAGATTGTTACTATAACAAAGGAATGCCTCTGTTTTTCCACGCTGCTCAACCTTCGGTCGATTTGACCTACGCTTGTCTATCCTTTTGCGTCATAAAGCCGAAGAACAAAGATATCAAGTTGATTGATACCGGACCATCTCAGAATTCTTTTTATCTATTTTATCTATATCTTGAATAAATATGTTAAAAAATGTTAAAAAACTTTCTCATTCCATCACAAAACCATAATTATATAATTATAATTATTTATAGAAGCAATAATTTTGTTTCGACAATTGATATAACGTAGCTAACTATAATTATAAATATGCTATAAATAGTCCATATTTATGTGTAAATATAATTAGTCAAAAATTAAAATTAATACAAATTTATTAATTGTATGATCTTTGTCCTACAACCGCACTGACGCGGAGAACATTTTATTCAACGGAAGGAGAACTATTAATTACTTTCTACTCTGGCTCTGCAACTGAAGAAAAGTAATTACGATGTCCTAAAATACCATCACAAACTTTTAACTAGAGACATATAGTTGGCACAAAGATAAGAACTTTTTAGAAGACTTTTCGCAATCTTATATGTATGAATCTGTACGTAGCATTTAACTTTATTTTAAGTTCTTCTTTTGTGATTCTATATTAATTATTTTATTTTTATATCATCTCTTACAATGTGCATCTGCCAATCATTCGGAGTCGCGAAATAATTCCCTTTCTGGCATCTTTATATCAGCCGCCTCTTTAGATTTGATAACTGAAATTTAGTAACCAGTTGTTTTACTTGCGCCTGCTTTGGGCATGAACAAAATGGGTTCTTTTCACATTATGTATCCGGCATATTATGTATCCGGCCTTACCTACCTATCCACGCAGGAGCAAACCGGTCATCATCATTACGTTGCCAGGAATCGCAATATTATGCTTTATCTCAGTAGCACTTCTTATATAGTAGTTATATGCGCGGTACAAAGGGGATACAGTGCGTCATTAAATATGCAAGGGTCGAATTTGAATAATGAGATCTTAATGATACTGTTGTAACTCGGCCGAAAATAGAAGCTGCATTCGCAATAAGCCCGAGAAATGACATCGCAAATATTTGACGATCAATATTTTATAAAGATAATGAGAAAATCAATCAATATATAAACTGAAAAAGGTTGGCGAAAGTCGCAAATCAACCGGGACATCGAAATTGATCGAAAATGATCAATTATTACGCTTACCACAGTCCAAACTATGGAAAATGATCATAAATGAATAAATTAACTTTACAATAAATTAACTTAACATGTAACGAGTTATCTACGTTAAAAATTAATAGCGATATATTATTATTATTATATATTATTATTATATAGTAGATTATAATGTATATAATTTAATGTGTCTTTTTAAGGAATTTGTTTTAGTTTGACTTATTTTATTTTATTTTTGTTGCTTCGCAAGATAACGACAAGCCGAAATATGTCAATATTAATTATTTATAATAAAATACAAGTTGGCAAACGGGAAAACGCCGACAAGTAGTAAAGCAATTATTAATTACATATGTGTTACGATAATCTTTATCAAAATTGAAAATGTGCCATATATCGTCTATGAAAAAGTCAAAATGGATGCTGTAATTCAGCATCGGATTGATAGAGATGGGTCTTGATTACATTATTTGCTCGCACGTTTGTTTCTACAGGGGGATAACGGTAAAGTCTGAAAATTGAAGAGCATTAATAACGGTTGGATTGCCCGGTCGAACTCGCGCTCTAGTGGGAGGTTGGAGGTAAAAGTGGGATGAGGAATGATCTGCGGGTGGGTGAGTGTCACGGAGGGAGCTCGGATGAACCGTGAAGAAGGATGAAGGGAAAGCGGCACGGGGAGAGTCTTGCCGAGGCCTCGGGAGGGTGAAGCGAATAGACGTAGCCGCTGGACGCCGCCGTGTAATTTATTTCCCTTCGCTTCCGCGTCGCGGACGAACGTTGAATCGACGGGGGGTTCCCCGCGCACTACACGCCCCGATGAACCAATCCTATACTACCACCACCGTCTTTCATCTGCGAACCACCCTCGGAAGAGCGGCGAAAATTTTAAGAAAATCACAAACCATGATAAATCATGCTGAGCTTTCATACGGCAAGTGAAACAGAGTCAAGTATGAAATATCTGATATAAATAATTTCTACCTTTTTCTTTAAATTAAATTTCATCCAGTATGTATTTATATACTAAAAGAGATTTACATTTTATACTATTATACTAATATATATTAATCTTAATTAATGTTACGTAATAATTAAATTCAGTAAGAGTTTAAAAACAAGTTTAAGTTTTACGTAAAAAAGATAAAAGCAATTATTTTGTATTAAAGTTGCAAATTTGTATTACATTCAAAAATAATAACTCTCTTCTTTCATCAGGAAAATGGACTGGTAAAACGATTACCTTTCATCCATGAAAAGCTAGAGCGATCAATGTTCAATCGAAAGTTGTTACCGATAAAATGTTTTCCCCTTTTTTTCTCTTTTTTTATCGACCTGATGCATACACCATTCTTGCTGAAATTCGACGAAACGAGAATGATACTTTGATAAAGGAGTTGGTGTTGCACAATGTCAGGTGTTGGTGCGCTGCCGGCTCTAATTAAAAAGCCGTGTCGGCAACGGGCATCATGGAAGACCCCAGGACGTAACCTTTTTTTGTTATTTTTTTTCATTTTTGAAATGGCCGCTCGTCGAGCACGCTTATATAATACCAACAAGCTGCAGAACCATCCCCAACCCTTCTCGTCTGTACCACACGAGCTCTCTGGCGTTAACGCCCACACGTTGGTGCTTTCACAATAATTCTCCGCACCTTTCGCAATTCGGACACAATAAAAACTCTAGCGAGACAGTTTGGCGTGCAAGTGTGATGTAGGAATTCTCATAATTTTTTTTTTCCTTTTTGGGAGGTACCGCAGTGCGGAAATTTCAGCCTATAACTCGCATAGAAACCCTGTACAGAGACTCGGATCTAATGCGTATCTTGATCCCGGCGGATAAAGGTCCGATGGGATATCTTGAAAAGGAGGGAAAGAAATCCGCACTTCAACCGAGAAGATACGGGACATCATTCGCATCAGCGACGTCGGCCAAGTTGGACACGGAGACTTGCACGCCATGATGGTCCGATATGAGTGACATCCCCTTAAATAGCATGCCCTTCCAATCCGTCGCAGCGACCCCTTAAACTGAACTGAATTGAACGGAACACCACCCATACCCAGATCCAACAGCTACAACAGCCCAAGTGCGGAGACCTACTCGTATTATCCACAGTGACAGAATGGCGGAGTTATTAATGGCCGCGACAGTGACAAATGACGAACTGTCGGCGCAAGCAAGACTGATATCATGGCGGCCTTCGTTCCTCTCTTCGTTCCCTCCGCTTGTGTTTCCCGTCTCCCTGTTCTCTGTTCCCTCGTGGCTGTCGCACGGACCGTCTCTGTTCATCCCCTTGCCCTCGATTCGACCTTCTCTCGCATCTCCTTCGTCAAACCGTCCTTGCGGGAACTACGGGTGCACAGTGTCCGTGCAAATGTGGAATGGCGGACGATAAATCTGGCGTTCCTTTGATTAGCGTCTATGATCGAGGATCAGTTTATAGACAGAATCCCGCAAATGGTTTTAGGCGTTATCTGTTTATATAAACGATTAGACTGAATAAAAAGAAATTAACTTCTAAGAGTAGTCAAGTATTTTCTAAGAACGAGAAAATATGTATAACAATAAAGAGATAAGCATTTTATTTTTATTTTGTACAAAATTTGATTTATACAAATACATTTAATTTTGAGTTGTTACATAGTTTATTAAAAAATATTAATATTATATTGGTAAACATACATCTAAGATCTCACTTCACGATTTATTCTAAATGCTTTTTATTTCATAACGATATTATTCCTTCTAATTTAAGTTTAAAAAGTGATAGAATCATTTTTCAAATTTTGTTCGAAAATAAATGCTGCCGTTCTTCTTTCTCAAAGTAGATTTGAAGTAGAATAAAGGAAAAAGAGTGTGCACACGTAAGACGACGAAATAAAATCATGTTGTGTACAAAATCAAAATAAATATATTAACAGATTATCCACGGCGGTAAATCACATGCGGTTTGAATAGACAGCAGGAGGTCTGGTCTTTGGGAAGGCGCTCTGCGCTCTGTGCACCCTCTCCACCATCTCGTCCCTCTTCCACTCTTCCCTCCTCTTACCCGATAGTTCTTCGGCCGCTGCTTTGTATTCCGCGTTGCTTGCGCCTTCCCCTTTCCTTCCTCAACGTCGTCTCAAACTCCACGATTCTCTCATCCCTTTCCACTGATCTCCCTGCCACCCCTCCTGTGTCCCTCTCACCAAAAACCCTCATCTTATACTCGCGTCCTCGTCCTTCTTTCCTCCTTTACCCTTTTGTTTTTCTTCTTCGTTGTCTTTGTCGTCGTCCAGCTCTTCTGCTGGAGATGCCTGAAGCTTCATCCTAAGGCGACTTGATCCACCCCCTTTCCATCCTTCAGACATTGCCACGCCAAGTTCTTTGATCCCTGTCGAGCGCGCAACTTCGAAGGATCACCACCAAGATTTTCGAAAGAATTCATAACTTTGACGGAGTCTTAGTAAGGAAGATTTCGCGCTTCGCGTGTAGTGGTATCTCAAGAATAAGATGGGTTATGTGTTGCTCAACGCAAGGAGAAAAATGCCAGGAAAAAGTCGGTAGAAGCGGTTCTAAGCGACTTGATGATTCATAATCACGAAAGTACAAAATTCGTCAAAAATTGAGCAGAACGTTAAGATAATAATATTACTATAATGCTATAAAAAACTTTTACAAGAAAAGTACTATAGATTTACATTACTCTCATTTTCTCAAGATTATTTACTCATTATTTACTTACTTAAAATATAGTTATATTAATACGTGCGAAGAAAAATAATATTAACAATCAATAATATTCGTGATTTATATTTTATTAATGAAATAAATATTGGATAAATAAAGAAAAACATAAGAATTAGAGAAACAAGTGGTAAAGAGGAAGAAGGGACGCGCAGGCCTGATCTGTTCATGAACGCAGAAATCCCTCGTGGCAGCCTTGGGGTTCCGAAACATCAGCGTGATTGCGTTCCTTCGCGAAGGTATTCCATTACCGGGTTGAGCGAGTACCCTCATCCCTGTTCCACCCTCCTGAACTGCCGGACGTCGAGCTACGTTGTTCTCGACCCAAACTCGCCCATACACGCAACCAGACATCGACATGCAAACTAGTATCTACAATCTTTGGTCCAGCAAAGATAAACATTAGATTTATCTCTTGAATCTCTATTGTTAAAATATCATTTATATAGTATATTTATATATTATATTTATATGTTACATTCGAATATCTTATATTTAATATCTTTTATATTTAATATGTTCTCAAATTACTTTTAAGATTGAAAATTATTTTAGACAAATCTATTAAACAATATCTTTTATAAACAGTAAAATTTTATAAATCATACTGTTTTTATGTTTATTTTAATTAAATTATTTCTATTATTTTTAATAATTTATTAATATTATTTATACATTAAATAGATTTTTTAATAGCTACTCAAGAAATTATAGTAACTATATAATATAATTTTACAAAGAGAAAAAGAAAATAGCCTATCGAAAGTTGCAAACTATTTTACCACATCTTCCAATATTCAATTCGTTCTAAAGTTTAATCAGAAATTGGTATAGGGATGCCTGTCCTGTTTTCATTAACATTCCACAAATCTTGCAACAAATTAAATTACTTCACCATTGCTGGGAGTAATGAATATCGGTGGGGTGGCAGGAAGTGGTGGAGGATTCTAAACGACAAGCATTGCGGGGAGCGGGCAGATAATCGATTGGTCTCGAAAGTTGAGTTTATTCGTGCATATAATGAGTCGTGTCGCTTGCAATTACTTCCGCTACGCATTGTATAGATACTTCATTTTAAAAAAAAATCAAACTTTCAAGAATGGCCTTAACTTCGCTAAAATGTATAATTAATAGAATTGTAATTCTTTCTTAGTTTATATTTTTTACGATTATATAAGATATACGCCAAGAATTAGATATATCCAAAATTTATGTATACATAAAAGTCTCACAAAATGGTATGTAGGAGAATCGTTTTAATTAAATTAAATTTTTCAAAAGAGAGTTGTAGATATACGGTATATGTTTGAAATGTTATTATTGTTTTTATTCCTCAAGACTTTCTTTCCCGTAACTGTCTATCTATTGTGGCAATGACATAATTCGTATGTACATTAGGTGTATGTGAATACTATGTTAGGCTGCGTAGGAAGCGAGATTCCACGACACTGAGCGGGATAGAAATGGCGGTACGGCAGAGGCGAGGGATCGGGTAATGGGGTTTGCTGGGAGTGACGCGGGAGCTAACCGAGCGGAATCACGAGCTCCCAGAAATCGAATCCATGCGTCACCCAAGCCTGCCAACACCATCTGCAGCTAGCGAGTTCCACCGACCTTAAGTTTCGGTGGCAGACTCAGAGCAGAATGTCATCCACCAGAGAGTAAAAATTGGCAATTGTTTGACAAATAAAATACAAATTAAAATTCTTTCTTATAACGAATTGTAATTGTATTTTATACAATATTATAGAAGAATGGCGAAATCTGTTTTAATTCTATACATAGAAATATATATATATATATATATATTTACATGTATTTCGTTGTTATATGTCGATATAATGAATAATGCAGGATCAAACTTGTGCAAAAATACCAAGAGAAAAAATATTGAGATTATCTAAAATAATCTAAATAATATCTAAAATAATAAGTAAAATAATAAGCAATCATTAAATATCGGAATGTCATTGAGCATTACTTTTAACGATCGTCAAGTGAAACGAAGAAATTTTATATAATAGCGGTAAAGTAAACAGGCAATTGCTGAAGCGAAATTCCAGACAACCCCCTGGACAACTTAAGCAACATCTCGCTCTTGTCCGCTTGGCGCTCCAACGTAAATGATGGCGCCCAGTATTATCTATTGTGCGCCCATTCCATTTAATATTGTATTCCATAACGCAAACAAAGGTAAAATGCGAATTAATGTACTCGATTTATCACGCTTTTGTTACGCGTTGGGACACAAGCGAACAACGCCGGGGAACTCGCTGGCTTTACTTCGCTCTTTCCCCATCACTGTAACTACCACGAAAACACTGCGACGTGGTGGATACATTACTTTGTAAGTTTCGACGTGAGCGAGAAATATTCTTGCAAATGTATATATTGTACTTCAATCATGACTATATCTTTTTCAAATACTTATAAATATCTCACCATCGCGTTTATTAACAGCTATTAACTATATTTATTCAAATATTTTAATTTTGATCTATCTTGCATATTTATACATATATATGCTTTTATTAGTAAATATCACACAGATTATAAATATATCAAAAACGAAAGAGACGTCTTCTGAATTATTAAAAAAATATAAAAATTCAAGATATTTATGAGATATTTTATAAATTTTTTGGACGTTTGAATTATTATGGTATGGAATAAAAAAAGTTTCAAGTATTGCAGTTTTTTGCGAGATAAAAAATTAATGATAATAAGACTACAAAGATTAAATAATAATAATAAGATTAAAAATGAGGAATTTCTTAAAAATTTCATAATTTCTGAAATGTTATAAAACCATGGACATAGCATTTTACGTTGAAAACTGGTTGAACAGAGGTAAACGTAAGAGGGGATAGAATCTAACTGGTCGAAAATCCAGGAGAACCATTTTTCTTTCCTACTCGTGGAGACTGCGGCCGAAAAAGGATTGGGAACCACCACAGATGACGCTTTCTTCCCTCATCTTTTTCTACCTCCGGTTCCCATCTTCTTCTGACGTATTCTCCTTTCAGAGCTTCGTTCTACGAACGTTTGTAATCCTCACATAGGATATGCTATGAGTAGAAAGAAAAAAATAACAGTAATTCTTTGATGTTAAAAGCAATAACAATATGCAATATAACTATATGCATAAATATAAATTAAGAGCTTAATATTAAAATTATTTTTTTTAATTTGACAAATAATAATTTTAATTATATTCTTTAAAAATTATATTATATTACGCAATTTTTTCATCCTTAAATTATCATCATAAATTTATTATATTTTAACTAATTTCACATACTTATATATGTATTTATGTAATCAGTTATGCAATTTGCTTTATATACGTTCATTGTATCAAATCTATGATACTGATATGACGCTGTCTTTTCATTAGCATATCTTATGTAAAGATTATAAATAATTAAATTTAAGAAAAAAATATGTATTTTTTTATTGTCTAATCTGCTTTACACTTTGTACCAATTTGTTTGCACAATTATACACAAGAAAATAGAAATGTGTAATGTAAATCTATCCAAAGATTTTGTCACAAACTTATAGAACATTTTTGACATATCACATCTATCATCGTTCTTGCTTTGACTTCGACGCTCTCTCACTCGAGGGGACGTACTTTCTCTGATATCTTTTATGCCACTTCGATAAATATAACTATAAATTCGACATGAGACATTGACACAAAGATTGAAAAACTAAAAGAAAACTTTACGATTTTAAATCATTTTTTTGAATCATATTTTTTTCTATTGTTCTCTTTTTTCTATTAATTTGCTTTTAAAGAAATATATATATATATATATATATATTTCTTTAAAAGCAAATCAATCTCTCTCTCTCTCTCTCTCTCTATATATATATATATATATATCTCTCTCTCTATATATATATATATATATATCTCTCTCTCTCTCTCTCTCTCTCTATATATATATATATATATATATATATATATATATATATAGAGAGAGAGAGAGAGAGAGAGAGAGAGAGAAAGGAAGAGATCATAATTATTATTAAACGAATAAGTTTTAAACAATTGCAATTTAATCTTTTAATTTTATTATTATTCTATACAATGTACATTAAAATAATATTGTAAAAATATATATAATTAATGCTTAATAAGTTGACTATAAATCCTATGATTTTAAAGAAACTTTCGTGGGAAGCGTGTCAAGGATGGCGGCAGGAAAAAAATAGAAACAAAAGAGAATGAATATTCGAAAGATGAGCAGAGGCGGAGTTTGAACGTGCAGCAGAGAAGATCAGAGGGTTTTCGTGGCAGGGTGATTGGTAGCACCCGTTAGTTTAATCATCACGCATTAGCCGAACTACCCCTTACCCTGAATTCTAGCCCACTTTCACCCTCGAATTCCGCGCTACTCATTCTGTTCGCTCTACGCCATCCTGTTTGCTCCATTCTCATTCATTTCCTCTTATGTTTTGGTATACTCACCGCCGTTTGTTACGCGACGTTTCAACTTTCGTCAGTGTCTCACTTCATCTTATATAAACAATTGAAATTTATTAATCTCCCATTTATTACTTTTAATATTTCAAATATATATTAAAATATTTTTAATTGAAAGCACCTATTAATTTCAAGAAAAGTCAAAAAAGAGAAATGTTTTGTAGAATTATAAAATTAGAAAATCGGATAAATTATTAATTATTATTCAAAAAATATAAAAATACAAATTATTGAAGAAAATGTTAATTACAAAAATATAACAAAACTGTTAGATATTCTTGTATGTTTTACATAACAATTAAATTTTTACTAAGAAAGTATATCTTGATAAAAGAATACAATATTAATATAGTAATGTCATATAGTCCTTTAATACAAATCTTTGGTAAAGTCAAAATCGTTATTTATGCAATGCTTAAATAACCATAATATATAAATAACAGACCACGGCGTGAGCTTTACGACCAAATTTATTTATGGCGTTTGTTGTTGGCATGTAAATTCTTCACCATCATGGACAGCCATGAGGATAGGGAAGTACTTTGACATTTGCCCATGATTGATTTGTCAGTCGGGTGATCATTGTGAAATTACATCGATTTCTGCATGACTCTACAGATATGTTCATCAAGTGCCACATAAGAGAGAGTTTTTGCAAGTTGTATCGATTTGCGAGAATACATTTTTTCAACGAGTTATCTAGATGTCAGTTTGAATGTGCCGCGATATATCGCGACTGTACCATTTCGACACATCGGTTGGCCGTAGATAGTTATCGGTGTGAAAATAACGTGGTTTATACTTAATGACGTGCACTCGGTGACTGGTAGTAGGTGGCACTTAGTTGCAGATTAAAATTGGATAACAGTCAACCACCTGCTATGCCTAACTTTAACAATCGCGTGGATACTGACAATTATTTGAAGCTTTTTCTTTACATCCATGGTCACAAAAGTATTTTACATCTTGATATCACTTTTGTGAATTAGAATGAAATTTTGAACAAATATGCATATATTTAGTACGAAAAGAATTCTTGTACAAAAATTGCTAGTAATAACATAACATAATATAATTTCTTATCGTGATCAAAAAATTTTGGGGATATTTGCTTTAATTTAATTTAACAAAATTCAGAAAATTATCGAAACAGTTTATCTCACAAGATCATATAATCACATATCTTATTTGTAGGATTCACATTGCCTTGCTCATCACTATTATTAAACATAAGAACAATTATATTTTAATGAAATTATTATAATTTAATTATCATTGTTATAGAAATTTATTAAAATTATTTTGATGCATTACTTATGCATGGCTTACATGTAAAAAATAAATGTTATTAGTAGGACAGAACTGTGATGTAAATAGAGGTGGTTTCAATGGACGTAGCACGGTGATGATTTTCACCGGGTACAAAAACACAAAGACTATAGAGAATCATTAATCAAATTGAATCAATGAGACCGTTAAAGGAACTCATTCTGCCACTTATTCATTTATCATTATTAGAGCTTGGGACCATCTGTTGCGATGATCGCCACTATCTGCTAACAGTTTATCTTTTCACACAACGGAATCTTCTCTTTAGGCTACCAGACTTTGCCGCCCTCTCAAGCCTACCGAGGAAATAATATTTTTCTTTTTTTTTTAAATTTAAATAAAGGTACGAGAATAAAGAATTTAAAATTATATCTTATTTTATCACGAAATAATTATGATGCGCAAAGTACGTGAGCGATATTGAGCAATTAGCGAGAGACCAAAATAAGATGTTACAGCTTTTTAAAAATGTAGATACGCAATAATATATTTCTCTCGTTTCATGAAAATTATAGCCCGCTGCGCACTCGTGCAGTAACGAGCGTGTTGTTAAAAAGGCGAGGAAATACTTTATCTACGCGCGATATGTGCAATATGCAATTTTTTCACGAGCTATACACGACACGCAACTTTCCATTGGATGGTTCAACGGATAATGGGCATTATACCCCTTTTTTAACACGACACTTTGACACAGACGATAATTTAGTTCACTACACACACACACACACACACACACACACACACACACACGCGCGCGCGCGCGCGCGCGCGCGCCCGTGTGTATTTACTTATGCTTTTGATATAACTTATGTTTGATAAAAATTATATTGTTATATTGTAGAGGAAAACATTTAACACATTTTTAAAATTAATTACAAAATCATAAGATATAAATTAAAGTATTTCTGAATAAATTCTCTAAAAACATTTCTTTGCATAAACTGTACTGAATATAATGATAATTGCAGAATCCTAATTACTTCTACGTTCGAAAGAGCGCAAACATTTTTGATGTGACGAATTTCATGTACGTACATCACATCCGCAAAGCTTTCTTCAAAAATCACGTATCACTGTTCGCTGCCCGAATCCGCAAAGGCTTCCGACGGCCTTCGACATTCATCGTAACTGAAGCAGAGCGAATCCTCGATCGGGTTTTACGACTCGAGAATCTGCAGGGTGCCGATAAAGCGAAAACGGAGCAGTTTCACAGACTGTTCCACTTGCTTTGCTGACCCGAGCTCGCAATAGCCAAAGGCGGTTGATTTCTGGAGCTAAGAAGGGCTTGGTACAAGGGGTTAGACAGTTATGCAAAATAAATGCAGGAGAGTACCTGTTCTAGTCCAGTTTTGCTTAAACAGTGTAACGACCGACTAGAAATTGAAAGAATGGACAGGTTGTTCGTCTCCCCATTTCGTTTATGCTGCCCCTTTCACGTATACCTTGAAACATCAAAATGGGCAGATTTGCACGCTTTGATTTACTGTCGGATGCCCGAAAAAGCTTATCGGAATTCCAAATACGCAATTTGTAAGATTCAAGGTCCGGTCTCTTTGCGAGTTTCACGCCCATCCATCTAAAGAGGCAAAAACATACTAAACTATTTTGCAGAATCATAGTTAGAAAAAAACAAGAAAAATTTGAAGTTGCAATTTATTATTGAACATTTAAATATAATTGTTACAAAATGTAAACGCATAAAAGAAATATTTATTTTATTTAATGTTTGATACATATGTGTGTGTGTGTGTGTGTGTGTGTGTGTGTGTGTGTGTGCGTGTGTGTGTGTGTATGTTCAATTAATTAAAAAATTTTACATAGTTTTATATATAAATAAATTAATTAAAAAATTAATTAATAAAAAGTTTATATTTTATCTAAATAATATCTTTTAATTTAATTAAATTAATATATTTATTTATATTAAATTGATTCCATAATTAGGCATTATCTTTCTATAATACTCACTCTTTTATGACTTATATTTATGACAATTATTTGCAAATATTCGTGAATGCTATTTTCCATTTATAAAAAAAGTCTGATACTTGCTTTTCATAAAAGTTATTTTTTTTATCTTCATAATAAGTAATTAAAATTTATTATACAATTGTAATGTGAATTTCTGTCAGCACATCAAATAGCTGTCTTAAATGTCTGTTTTATACCAATATCAATACAATTTATAAGATTGATTTTAAATTTCTAAATTTAATTTTCTTTATTTCTATTTTCATACACATAGTTTATCTGTGAATTTTATTTATATCATTTTAATATCTACATTGTTTGTTTCGATTTTCTATTCTGCCTTTTTCACTTCTGCTCGATTTGATCTTTTTTCTCGTCTCCTATTTCTATTACACCTACTTTTTGTTAGTTTCAATCCACTCAAATACACGAATATTTTGATTTATTGCCAGTCAATTCTAAAAGACTCACCTATTGTATCCCCGAATACACAAATTACGAAATTCAAGGTTAGAGACACCTCGGCGCTGAGAGGAAACGCGCATACCTGTAGTCTCAGTAGTCAGTAAAATTCGTAGGTGTATGGATGTTCCGTTCGTGGACATGATCTGCATGTATTTATGTAATAATTTATTCTTTGAAGTGATGTTAAAATGTGTAAAGTGTGATATATATCAATTTTTAATCAGAGACTGAAATTGTGCGAGAAGACACTGCTCTTCCTCCCTCTCTTTAAATGGTAATTATCTCATCAAAAAATTCTGATAAGTTTATTATAATTATAATAAAGCGATAAGAATATATCTTTCATATCATGTATCTTAGTACGGAATGTATCGAAAGACCAACGAAAACGGTAGAACAGCATCGGCAGTTAATTTTCATTCGAAGTACGAGCGATTAGAGTTTCGGTGTTAGGTATCGATGCGGATCCCGATAATGGCGCATGATATCTATGGAGTACCTATGTATACACATGATGTACGGGAAGTAATATTTTGGGAGGCACGCGCAATATATCTTCCAGCGGCGTTGGTTCATGATGCTGATATCAGTATCATGGCTATCGAAAATATTTTGAAATCTATGTATATCTATGATCAGAATCTTTTATACTTCTTCTAAATTTGGCAAGCCGAGTTTCTATAAAATTAAGTTAAATAAATGATAATTTAGAATTTATTTTAGAAAATATTAGAAAAACTGTTTTAAAAAATATTATCAAGCAATCTAATTACATTTGAGGTACTTTTGATTTATTCTTCCTTATAAAAAAGGAAATAAGATTTTGCTGTTACTTAGAATCGCAACGAAACCTATCATCAGATAAGTTATCAATTTTAATCCAGCCAAATAAAGTTTTTGTATTTAAAAATCAATACATTAAAATTGTCTTTTATTAAAATATTATATATTATGCGCATAAGAAAATATATTCTGTATAATATTAAAAGTTATATGATATAAAAAATTAAAAAGTGATATATATTATGACGCTTTAAGAAAATGTTGAATCTGTGCAATAAACATTTATCAAGAATTGCAATGAAATACACGAGCAATAAAATTTATAAAAGAATATTATTATGTGGCAAAATAAGAAGTAGAAAGAAAAGCAATTACAAGAAAATGTTTTGACATTCTCAGTAAATCATTTATTTACTCGTACTAATCTTTTGCTCGTATGGAATTCTTCTGTCGGCCCTTTTTGTACGGTTTTTTTGTTTCAGTTGTGAAGAAAAAGGCAAAGTTATCACAAGAAAACTCACTGTTACTCTACCCTCCGGCATTAAATGCGCGACGATGCGATAGCGGCGATAGTCATACTTATAATTAGAGGAGTCAGCGAAATGATTTATGACGCACACGTGGTACGCACTGCTTTCGTAAATACACTTTCTTTATTCGTTTTCGCTCAGGCATATACATTTGTTGAGGGGCTTGGTCTTGATTAATATTTTGAAACACTGTATTCGGCTGACTATTCTCGTCGAGATGCCCACAAAATTATCAGCGAAGCAACATTGTACTTTGTAAAATAAAAAGAATAGCCAAATTACTATTATTGTTGTACAGATGCGTTTATATTTGAAATGATGGTAAAAGAAGGCTCTTTGTTTTAATATCATTCGGTTTTCAATTAAGGCGATTAAAAATTAAATATCACAACAATATGCTAATACAATATTTTACAACATATTTACTTGTTGTCATTCTTACTGCTTCTTTTAATATTAAAAAATGCAAGATATGTGTCTTCGATATTACATTTATGTAGTCATTGTTTTTTCCCTTCTGCAATTTAAGTACTTCGTATACAGCCACTGCATGAGAAAAATAAGAAGAATTTTCTGTAATAAAATAATTTGTAAGATGCCATAATAATGCGATGTGATATATGATAACAGCGACATAAAACGTTTGATAAATTTTGTCTATAACTTTCTTGGATAACTATTTCAAATTATATTATACAAATAATAGCACGTACATATATAAAGATAAAACTTGAAAGAAGATAAAAGCACATTTTAAAAAATGTTATTGATTTACTATATTTCAAACAATAAATATTTTACACCGCATGTAAATAAATATAGTTGCAATAGCGTTTTTATATTTGTCAATAAGATTATGTAAAAGACTTTTCAATAAATAATACATTCATAGATACATTCATTTGCGCTTAACAATGTTACAACAAGATGTTAATCAGTGTTTGAAACATTACTATTTGTTTATAATGTATTTCTTAAACATTTTTTTAAAAGCGCATTATATAAAACACGCGATGCATCGCCCGTCGGATCGCGCGGGACATATTAATGCTAAAGATTCATGCAACCTTTTGAAAATCAATAAAATAATTATTAAACAATTTATTTATTTTAATAACAATTGCACGATTATATTTTAATATTATTATGTATTATACTTTCAATAAATATACTTTACACAACAGATTCATGAAATAGAAATCAAATAATAACTGATAGAGAAAATATAATAAATTCATTATTTTATAATTTTAATTATAAAGTAAATTTTTCTAATTAAAGATGAAAATCAAGATTAAATATATAAATATAAATATAATATTTCAAACATATACAATTATAAAAACACTATAAAAGATATTTTTATATTTAAATCATATATATTGCATTTAAAAAATTTTTTAGAAATTAGAAATGAAAGTATAATACTTCAGTTGTGTTATATTTTGTGCTAGAATAAAAATTACCATTTATTTGTTGCATTAATTAAAAGTAATTTCAATGTTTTGTGAAAGAAAAATATGTAACTTAAAGTTACATTTTAATATAAAACATACTGAAACATATAAATATATATATACATATATATATATATATATATATATATATATCAGATAGAAAATCTTTTTATAATTTTATAATTTAACCAATTTTATTCGTTTATTCATTTTATATGTTTTCTATTATTATTGATTATAAACATAACTGTTCGGGGTGGAATATTTTGAAAGCTTAAGATTAATGAATACCGGAACAAATCTATGGTTACAAAGGAAAGAATCTTACAAACTAGAACTTTTGTTACTTTCAAACGTATATCAAAGTGTACATTATTTAGCAAAAATTGTTGACACATCTTGCGTAATGTTCACCCTTGAAGAATATTGATAGCTATTTTCGTAAAAAAGCGGGCCTATTACCTGCACCTGACAAGGGAGTCCGATGCATTCAGTTAGCCGAGATTGGATTGGAGTAGCAGGGTTCCAACATGGCGTACCGTCGGCCGTCGGAACATGGCGACGGCGGGCCTCGCGGCCGGCGCACGTTTCATCGCTTCAGCGCTTGCATTCGGTGGATTGGTTTCGAAAAATTGTTCCGTATCAACGATCCCCCCCCGCCTCGTTAGAGGCTAACTTAATAGTCGACGACACAACTAACCGTCGGACTACGCTTCTATTAATACCAGTTCGTTTCCCGAGGGAGTACGCCCGACATCGATATCGCCGAGCGTATCTACGCGCGCGTATATATGTGTGTATGTACGTGCGAATACATATTTTTCGGTATACACAACGTTGCCTGACGGCCGGCAACAACTCTATGTCGAACTACGCTTCTATTAATACCGACTCGTTCTGTCTGGCCGTGTATACTTATGTGTGCGTAAACGTACAACGCGAATATGATACCGGGCACGCTCGCGGTGTACGTGCGATGCGAGTTGGTGTTACGTGCGTGCCTTCGACGCGTTTTCGATGACTGGCGTACTGCGGTTCTGATTTAACTATCCCGAAATGAATCGTCGCGCCGACATTGCGTCGCACGGACGAGCGGATTTTCGTTATTTTTCGTCGCCCGTCCGCTGCTCCGATGGGACACGTTGCCAACTATGAGAGATTGCACTCGAAATTCGCAGATAGCGACATTGTTTGAGATACTATGTTCAATGGTCGATTGCACAATTAGATTTGCACGAAATATCGCGTTTCTTTAATAGCTGTGATATGATAGTTTTCATCGAGAAACTTATCCTCAAAACACAAGATTTTCTGACATGTCATCATGTCTGCGGTATACGTCAATAAATTTTATTAAAAATAAAATGATAGCAAGATTTTTCAATATCTCCTTTTTACTTTTTTCTTATTTAATAATTGATAAAAATTTTTAATTGATAATAATTGACAAAAATAACAATATATAAAAAAAATAAGAAAAAAATGAATCAAGTTTTATAAAGTTATTTAGTTTTTAAAGTATATATCTTATATCCAAGCATAAATCTTTGTAAAATTGAAATCATATTATATACGTCCAGTTTCAATTAATCCAAACAAATTATTCCAATTTTATTTATCGGCAGAAATAATAAGATAAAACTTGCGTGTTTGTTATTGATATAAAATGAGAATTAAATAATCATACCTAGTAATGGATGCGTAATACAAAAAAATTGGATCCAAATCTCCAGCCATAACATGGGATATAAGACGAAAAGACGATTTAGTATCGTTCAGCAATTATAAATACATTTGCATTCGTTGCGGTCATTTTAAATTTGCGTTCATGTATCCAAGCCTTATTCGGTGCTAAGTTGTTGACTTAGAGCAATTACACAAAAAGTCAAATAGCCGTGGAAAAAGGTAATTTGCGCGCTCGCTGTATCTATATTTGCATAATGCATATAAGAAAAGTACCATAATGTTGCATGCAACTATAACTCTTTCGTGAATCGTTACTCAACGCCTCAGATAAGATCTCAGTTATCTACGATCAATCAAATATTTTACGTTCGTCGGGAAGTGCTAATTACGTCGCGTTTCTCATTTAACATATGACGCTAATCATTACGATGCTGGTACTAAACTGTTATCGCGAAAGAAACGACTGTTTTCATTCAATTTGAATTTCTCACATCAAAGACGTCGCTCCGTCTAAAAAAGATTTATAAGAGACTTACAGCGACACGCAAACCCGCGAGTTTACAGAACGTGATGCGTCAAAGATGAAAAAAAAAAAAACAGAGAGATAAAAAAACATGTATAGGAGAAAAATTCTTTTCATCCTTCTCGAACGTCATACCTTATCGACGTTTTTCGCCGCGTAGAGTTTCGCCGCGTATTTTCCATCGCGCCAGGGGAACGCGGAAAGAAGGAGAGAAAGCGAGGAAGAAAGAGACGCGGGGTGAGAAAGGGATAGGGTAGAAAAGGGGGAGAGGGAGCAGGAACATTCGCATCTTGCTGCCTTTATAAATGCTTCTACATTTATTAAGGCTACTCCCCGGACCCTGGACGCACCCGTATACGTATTTCGAAATGAATGCCTCGTGACGTGGCACCGCGACGCTGTCGTCGGGGCGCGTGAACGCTACGAAAAGTGAAATATTCCTCTGTCGTATTTTCACATGCGCGCACACGACAAATGACCACCGTGCGTCTGACGGCCGCCGGCCTCAGCAAAAAACCGTATGTACATATGTAAATAGATATATGTATGTAATATCGCGAAAAGTATTCGTCAATTAAATATGGCCGAGTCGGAAAGACGAGGAACTCATCACGCAAAAATCCATTAGTATCGATCGTCGCTCGTTATCGAATTAATCATGACAAATTTAAACATTATGATCGCGCATTTGGAAAATGTGGTATTTTCTCACGATTTCATCTATTTTTTATGGCATTTACGTCGCAGGGATACAAGTAAATTAACTTACATCAAGTTTCATCATGAACAACAACGAATTATTTTTCAAATTGTAAATGACTGACTTGTACTCGTACGATTTAAGCTACGAAGCGTAGGACAACAGCAAGTGATATAAATAGTGCGAATCAAGCAATAACGATGGCACATCGCACATTTTGAATCAAGCCTATATTAAAATATATAATACAACCGTGATTTTATATATGTAAAGTCAGTTAAACAACTCCTGACAAGGAAGCGATTTGTCGCACGGGATACTTTATTCCAGATAATCATACGCCGTGTTAGACGTGGGTCGTTCAGCGTGACAATGTATGTACATTGATTAATGGCACCGTCTTCATGCCCGAATAAGGAAGATCTTGACGTCCGTTAAACCGCGCGCGTAAATCTTACCTTTTTTTATTCCACGCACCGCAACGCGATATGGATCATGTGCTATCAAGCTCACGTTGTACGCTCTGCATTTCAGGCATATCCGCGCGTAGTATGCTATTAATGCATTTATCAAAAACCAACCAACTGTACTTCGCGTAAAACAGTAGCGCTTACTTGCTGCTATCGGAGGAAGCATTTCAAGATATGCAACGATATGAGTTACAACACATCTCTAGAAAGTGGCGAGGCGAAAGAACGATCTGAATTGAAGTTAAATTATTCTTGTAAGGAAAAAAAAAAAAAAAAAAAAATTCGAATACAATAGCCGAAGATGTATCGACTACAATGGCCAATTCCGAAATAGAGACATTCGTCGGCAGATTCATGTACCTACGTATCGGCTAATCGTCAATGGCCAGAAGCGTCGGGACTGGCGCAATCACCCTCCTCGATAAAATCAGCACGATACTTCTCGAGACGAGAAGGCGCGCACCTACGGTAAAGTGTGGTCAGAAGTATATGCGCCCGAGGTACGATCTTCTACTACTACTTAATACCGTCTACACGCTTCGCATTCGATCTGCACATACTAACAGCCACTTGCGGCATGGCCACTTCGAACGAAAATTAATCATCGAAATCAGCCGGACGCCGATTAAGGGCGATCACCTAGGCAAATCGTTAACCGTGCTTTTTGGCGGTGCTTGATGTCGGTTCTACCTGTTGTCGGGGCGGCCAATCGACGGAAGGCTTGAAAAAAAATTTCCCACCTGGTAATTTCTATGTGGCGGCGACGGGAAGGGAGAAAATTGCAAGACATTGTAGAGGAACGGTCGGCGAAATTTTCTTATCCGAGACCAATCCATTTTGCAAAATTGCAGCCTACGTAATAATCTGCACTTTGTAGCTCAGACTTGGTCTACCACGCGTGTCTCGCGACAGGCCAAGGGTCTATTGATCATTGATTACTCAAGGGATCGTTAGATATTTTGGACGTTCAGATAATTTCGGCGCCTCATAAACGAATGCGGTCGACTTTTCACAGCTTGATTTTTTTTTAATGCATAAATATTCAATGAACTAATCAAAAAGAACAGGTTAGAAAAATATATTATTAGAGGTTCAGGCTAGAAATTTTTGAAGTTAAATAAAAACTGTTCCAGCGAGCGCTAATTGAAGTAAGATTTTGCAACGTGTGTGATACGTTACTCTTTCGAAATAAACCGTTGGATGAAATCTCGTAAGCTTCGGGCAGTTGTTTCTCGTAAAAACGAAAGAAAATAACAAGTAGTGAGAATACAGTATCCCGCATGACCGGTCTGTACCATCTATAGCGATCCGGCAGTTAACCGGCCTTGTACGATGCACCGTGATCAGTCTGCCGAAGTGAGATTCGATGAAACACAGATTACACATTTCATAGAAATTCGTTAATAATACATGAACTTTTATTATATTAAATAACATGATTACTAACATCTAAAATATTTTAGGTAGCAATAAACACTGAAAATATTGAATTTATATTTTAACATTTATATTATGACGACACACACACACACACACACACACACACACACACACACACACACATATTACACTTATACATAATACAGTATACATAATACAAATAATACAAAGTATTTTATAATGTTATATATTATAATAAGTCCTACTAAACATCAAAAATCGTAGAATTTTCTCACATTATTTTCCACTGAAGAAGTATATATCATTGGAACGTTGTGCTCCGCACAACTGACATCTAATTTTGCTAAATTTTCGAGACGCTTGATTGGTTCCAAATTGAAACGAGTATCAGAGAAATAGATAAATCATCTCTCTCCGAGTAAATTATTGAATTAAGATGTCATCAAGAGTAGAAAGCGAAAATATTCTGTAGGATATAAAACTGATATCGTAAAGATAATTAAAAAAGCGCCATCGAAAAATATTTTGCTAAACGTTACAAAAATTTATCGCAGTAAGTTAATCCAATATTTGTCAAGACATAAGTCTAAACAGGTTTGTGTCTTAATGAAAATGCCAAATGTGCACGAGAGTGTGTGCAGAGTCTGGAAAACGTTTTCCTATATTCCCGAGATCTAGAACCGAGGAGAGAAATAACAGTTTCGCCGATCGAGAATATGGTACATGTCATCTTCAGCTTAGTGTCCAGTCTGGTCTCAGCGCCTGACCTCAAGACGACGCGCCAAGGGAAGAGATGGATCATTCATAGCGGCAGCGATGAATCATGAGATGGCTAGGACAGCTTACTAGAAAACCGACGTTACCAGGAACGAGAAGAAACGAAAGAGGAGCAGTCAATGGTGAGATAGGAAGCACAGATATAAAACGAATAAAGAAAAGGGAGCATATTAAGGGAACATATTTCTCTGTGTAGAAAAATTGATATTGGTTGCGATAAACATAAATTAATTACTTAACTTCAATTAATATGAAGTAATAAACTATGTTATAAAGAAGTTCACAGATTGAAATATTAATACTTATTTTTGAAGAATATCAATAAATTATAAACTACGCGCGTTGCGAAGGCAATAAATAATATCTCAACCTCTAATTTTAAGGAAAATATCTAATAAAAAGTAATATAAAAATATTATTACTATTAACTTAAAAAATAGATGTGTATGCAATAATTCAAGTGTGACGTCAGTCTATAATTAATAGAATAATAATTTGACACTGTGCAAAAGTTAATGTTATTATACGAAAAAGAAGAGAGTACATGCAAGATAAAATACGAAGGAAGATACGATGATGAATAGCAAGGGATGAAACAGGAAAAAGCGGAGGACGAAGATATGGAAACGGAGGTTGAAATCTTCCGGAAGTACGTCCGACGTACCGCCCGTGTTTCTCCATTTTTCAAAAAATAAAAGCGACCACAGTGTTCGCGGTTCATTGTTTGGATCTTCCGACTGTTTGCGTAGATGCGTAGCTTGTGAATAGGCTTACGAAGGGTGGATATATTGTATATGTACGTGGGTGATATGTATGCCTTTGGTTGACTCTCTGTTGGAAGAACATCACTATAGAACCAAAGAAAATATTATCACTTTTGTCCCACCCTTGCGATATTCCCACTGTTTTCACAAGAATCCGCGTAACGCAGGAGTGAATCAATCGTCCGTATTTCTTTTCGATTTATCAGTGCCGGGGAAAGAAAAAGTCCGTTTCATCGACATTTCACTCCGATGGTCCCTTTCTTTCTCGACCCTTCATTGTCATAAATCTGGTAACGAGACCAACTCGATGAAACTGTAACTTCGCGAGATTGTTCGTGCTATTCATTTTACGTTCTTCCATCAATCGTAATCGATCTTTATAATTAAGAAACCCACGAATAAGTAGTTCTACTAATCGAATAATGGCGGAATGAAGAGCAGCACTTGTAGGGAACTGTGCGTTAATGCGTTCTCTATCTTCATCAAGATCGATCGACCGTACAGCAAATCATTATAATGCAAGACAGACAACTCGGTCTTGATATACGCGTTTGCGTGAAACGAGCGTACCAGCGTTTATAAAATAACGCATAATGATAATAATTGCATTTGTATGACCTAGTAGGTTGAAACCTTGTTGAACAAAAAATATATAATTAAGAAAACTTTTCACGTTTCATGTGTTAATGTTAAGCAGTCGAGGTAGATAACATCGTGCAATGTGACGAGAATGATGACGTCACGTGTCGGATGGTTAACAACGAGAAGGTAATTAACGTTGAGGATGCTTCATCAGTCAAGAAACTAACCCCTCGGCATCCGCCATTTCCAAGGACACGACCTGTCGTATCTTTATTTGAGTCAAACAAGGATAGTTGACATAGCAGAGTGATTATTAATTTAACTATGCCGCGGACTAATGACAACTAGTTACCCTGACATGATGATTACATATCGCGCATTTGCTGATGACGATAACGATTAACTTCGAACCACTCCATAAAGCTAATTAATTAATTAATAATATAACATAAAGGCTCCAACTGATATTTGTATAAATTACATGGAATATTACACATAAGATTGATTTAAAATGTAAAAGCGCAAAAATAATAGCAATATTTTTAAATGTTTTTATGGAATTTCAATAATTTAAATTTATTTATAAGTTTTTTCATTATAAACAAGTTTAGAAGAAAGTACTTTATTGGTATTATTATTGAAGTTAAAATATGATAAAAGGTTCGAATGTCAATTCACAGTAAAGAAAATGATAAATGTAGCAAACATATTTTAGCAATATGGCGGCAAGCCAAGTCCATCCCTGATCCTAGGTACTTACTTCTGTTTGCCATCATTTTAGCCGCACAGGAATGTGTACATAATTTTGAGCAACTTTCTCGTTTTTGTTTGAGTAGCTACCGGTGATAAATTTTACTGGAGCGGTACGAAGAAAATAATAAAGACGGAAGGTGCGTAACATGTGCTGCTGTTCTGTGTTGCGGGTTATATAGGTGGGTAGGCCTGCAATTCTGACTTAGTTACGTCACAGCATGTCTTATAAAACTGCTATGCAGAGCACAGTGTGAAGCAATAAGACGCTCTTTCTCTAGGCCATAAATCGCTCAAATTTGAACGTAGTAGCGCAGACCGGTTACATAGATATATTTCAAGGCCAGTTTCCCTTAAATCTGATTTCTTTCTTTCTCCACTTGCTTTCGTACTAGAAATCGAATGTTTGAAAAAGTTTTATTAGATTCAATATGATAGTATAAACGGGAAAAATTTATATCGCAACAAGTTTCTTGCACAAAAAGTGTGCTGAATATATAAGGAGAAAAATAACACGTCAAAGTGATGTCTTCAGTTCTCAAATTAAACGAGTGGCGATAATGCGATCGGAATTCAATGCAGTAACAATAAAATCGCTATCCGTTCCGGAGATCAGAAGCGAAAACGATGGCGAAACGCTAAAGCGTGAGCTCGAGCAATGAAAGCAAGAGAGCAGCAAGTGGCTCGTACGTCAGCCGGTGGCTCGTAAACGTCAGCGGTGGTGCTCGTAAACGTAAACGCGATGCTATAAGGGGATGTACAGCGGCGCAGCGCCGGGGAGTCACCATAGCATAACAGTTAAAGAGATACATGTATATGTATAGAGAGAGAGACGATCCATTTAGCGGTTTAAACGGGGTCGTTATATCGCCGTTTACAACGAAACAATCTGCTCCTGAATATCTGGACACGTGTCGTGAGATTTAGAACGGGCGGAGCGAAATGTTAGATTATCGTGGTAAACGGCTTTGAGTGCGTGCATATGTATATTAATCCTTCGTTCCATACTAATGCAAATTGGAATGATACTAATTTTCCTTATATAATTATTATTTTGATAAATTACTGAAATAAAATATTTTCTCTCTATGCATATCATGTTCTTGATATTAATTATTTTTCTAAAAAAGTATTTAAAATCTAAAATTTTTTAAAAACACATTTTAAAAGTAGCACAAAAATTGAACAAAATAAAAAATGATTACAATTATTACTTTCCGTTTAATATTATTATAATATATAGAACATGCATGCTTAAAATATTTTAAAAAATGTTATATATAAAACTACAAGCACGCACACACGCACGCACGCGCACACACACACACACACACACACACACACACACACACACACACACACACACACACACACACACACACACACATTTGTAAAATTAATAATGCCAACTTAATTTTACAATATGTACCCATAATTTTATGTTCTATGTGTTTGTAAATTTCATAAAAAGGTAATCAGAATCACTAATGTACTTTTCGACAGATAGGCGCATAATTTTGGCCTTTGAAACAAATAATAAATCACTGCAATACATTTATCTGATAACTTAACTTCCTGTATAATAATCTCAATTAAAGAGGACGATTTATCAATAAGCAGCCATCAGCCAAAAGATGGCAATTAAGGGGCGAGTCGGAGAAATGCTGGATGAAATCAAAATGCGACAGAATAAATTTACATCGAGCAAAGGATGTTGAGAGATTTAATAAAAGCGAGAAAACCGCTAGGGGATGACTATAGGCATTATTGAATGGCAGAAAAGGCAAAGCCATCGAGTTTTCGGGGTTAGTGATTAAACTGGGGGATTGAATTCTAGAGATCGGGTGAGTATGCCGCCGAATCCTGCCGTGGTATTTGTGGGATAGAGGGAAGGAGTTGAAACAACAGCGTTCTGTGTTTAATCATGTCTGACCGAGCAAGGGGACCTTCTGACGGGAATGGAATTTGCATAGTCGAGGTTCACATGTTCAGAGATCTTACTGTTATATGTGAAAAGAGAACATAACATAAACTGAAAATTCAATGTTAAATTTGTTTTAGATATTAACAGAAAATAAAATTATTCTTTGTATAAATGATTATTTCATTGCGATTAAATATCTCATCATATTTATTTGCATGAATATATCGATATAGTTATCTAATTTTCTTATAAATATAAATTCAGAGAATACATACAGTGAAAATGTAAAAGTAATTATAATAATTAATAAATTTTCATAAATGAGATGTATAATTACAAATCAATATTTAACTAAACAGTAAATAATACAATTAAATTATGTAGATTAAATTAAAATAATGACATTAATATTTGCATTATGCTGCGCAATATAATGCAATTGTTCTCATCATATTTTGTGAGGATAATAAATTTATGTAAATATAAAAATATTATTAGATAATTCATGATAATAACTACTTGTTATATTATAATTGCATCAATATTTAAAAAAAATCGCGAATCACGAATAAAAATTAGGAGTTATGATTATAATTAAACACAAATTTTTCGTATTAAATTAATGTTAAAAGATATGGCATAAAAGATATAATATAAAAACGTTCACAACATAAAAATACAATACAAAGATGTTCTATCTAAGAAGGAAAATATGCACAATATCTCAATCGCCGATAAAACCAGCAATAACTTGCAACACCACCCAGAAGGAAGATTGCGGGTGCGGCCGCGAAAATAAGAACGACAGGAAATGCCAAAATTATGATAATGATTCGGAGCCGTTTTCAGTTAAGACATTAGACGACGTGTATAATTTAGACGAAAGCCAGACCAGTAAGTAAAGACCGCGTAGCATCGACTCTCGTAATAATAAACTTTAATATATATTATGCAGATTGCAGTTAAACTGGTGCACATTTTTTTATCTATATCTCTCTTTCCGATATAATTTTATCAATAAATGATCGCATGTGCGTAGCATAAAATTGAAGATCCATGCTTATGTTAATCGTTTAAAGTACTGTCTGATGTATTATTATTATTATTATTATTATTATTATTTTTATTATTATTATTATTATTATCTTCTTCTTAATATCTGCATAAATTTTATCAACTATATCAATTATAGAATATATAAAAATATTTTATTCGTGTAAAACATTGTTATTATAAAATATTAATTAGATAAATCTAGATATTCTTTTTTTAAAGTTAGCTCATATAATGTTCAATATTTTTTTTTGTTTCTATAAACTGGTTTGAATGAACAACTGATCAAAATATGATGTGTCGTGAACGGCGTATGTTCTTGAGTGATGCATGCGCCTCTGGAGAAAAATTAAACGCGTGCAATGTGCGGAAAGATTGGTAGGGCGCGGATGAGCATCGGGTAGAAAGGCGGAAAAAGGTAAGATGATGGTACAAGAAGGATAATAATCCGTAGTTTCGATCAAGATTATAGCCGCGGTAAATGAATAGTTTACGAGCAGCGAAAATGAGACGGGTAAAATGTTAAGCCCTTCGCCGAGATCGAGTGGTGGAGCCTCTTTTATACACCATTCGCCTGTAATAAACTTCAATGTTAAATGTCTTTATTGCGTTTCTGAGGCTAGTCCTCTGCGTGTATGAGATAATTGATATGAGCAAACCGAAAGGCGTAGTGCGCTAGTCGTGTCTCGTCTGCGAATTACACGCAAGATACCCGTGCTAAAAGGACAGATAAGTATTTAATGACTAGTTTTGTAACGGCTTGATTCTCGGTCAAAGAATCTCATCCGTCGCTTGAGTTGAATCTTAATCCTCCACGGAAGCAAGTGTCAGTCACATTATTATAGTGAGTTCTCGATTATCTACTTGAAGTACAAGATAATTATGACTAGACTAAGATAAGTCAAAAAATAATATCTAGAGGATTGAAACATTCTATTTTATTTATTTCTTTAATCAATCGACATACTTTCTATCTGTAATCAAAATTACATGATCTTATAAAAATTTTCATTATTGCTTATAAATTGAATGGTTATAAATCATTCGTAAAATAAATGCTATTATTGTTTTTAGATTAAAGTAACATAAAACTTATTTTTTGTGATATATTTTCATATAAAAATATTCTCAAATTTTTCAAAAAGTTCATGATTAAAAAGTATCGTAAACTTAAGACATACCTTGTACGTTTTTACTTAATAAATAAATAAAATATAAATTATAAAATATTATTAAATTATATAAAATATTATATAAAAAAGTGTTTGTAGAAATTTTGTATAATAAATCATATGTACGTTATCACCCTCTTTTTTTTTAGACAGTTCGTATAATCTAGCCGATGCTGTTGAAACCCTATTTTCGACCGAAACCACCACTCATCCTCTGACGAGACAAGTCGTCGATCAAACGCACGTCTGCTTCTAACTGAGGCTCGGTGAAGATTTAAATCAAGAAATCAAACAAAATGAATGCTGCATACCATCGGTAGACAGGTTAGGCGTCAACCCAGCAGGTCTATCTGGCACGTAAGTACATGCTGCGAGTATGTTCGGGACTACAGAATGCACCAATCGATACATATCTCCCGTATGCATATATACAGTTTATGCCTGCGTCTGTATATGCGTGTACGAATATACGTAAGCATGCTGTATGTATACATGCGGGTGCGAGCGTGTATCCGAAATGAATTGACCGGTGCGTAGTTGATGGACGTAGCGGGTGGCTCGTTATGCTTACAGCCCGCCCAGCAATCAAGAAGAATTCATACGCCTGACGTGTCGCTCATGATGGAGGTCCAAGCCACGTATCATCCATCTTTTGGGATCTTCGCAGCAGTATGTGACGGCAGCACATGGCGAAAACTTCAGTTCCCGTTCTCCGAACTTTTTGTACAAAGTTAATTTATGAGATTTAATAAGAAAAAAAAAGATGTGCACTCATTAGTTTATAAAAATGATGGTATTTTAATGGAATTTAGAATAAAAGAAAAACCATTGGTTTCCCTTACCTTAGAGAAACATCGACAAAGATTCTTATAATAATTGAGTTTTTTAGAATCTAAATTATTAAGTTTAGATGTATGTGATAAAATACATTATTAGTAAAAGTAATATTTAATAATGTATAATTTTTCTTTAAAATTAAAGAAATGTGTTTTCTTAAAAAAATATGAAAAAACTAATTATAAAATTGTAAATGCGTAAGTATTCGAGATAACATCCATGCATGTGCATGTGGATAACTCTCAACTGACTGACTACCGCTAATTAATGACCCACCAGTGCAGCAGGGAGAAGGTATAACGCAGATTCTTTCCCTTCGAAGTTTCTTTCTTCGTGCTCAGGAATGGTTCGTCGCGGAAAAGGTGGATGAAAGCATCGGCTGGGTTGGTGTTGGCCATAGTATGAGTTGAAAGGAGAGAAAGAAGGACGATGGAAGAGCGAAGAAGAGGGTGAGGCAGGAGGGGGTGGTCGACGTGGCTTGGGGGAGTTTTTCTCGTTCCCGGCTTCCGTCTCCTGGGACGCGAAGCGCGAGGATCTTTTTGCTCGCCTCGGCGGAGGATCAGACGTCCCACTTTATCTCCGACGACCCGTTCAACCCCTATCCCTCCCCCCGTCACCCTCGTTCTACCTCTCTTCGACCCGCGTTCTATCCTACTGCAGCCCCCGTTGCGCCCCGGTTTCTACCCCAACGTCATCCCCCTACCCTTCTCACGTCACCCAGAGCTATGGTTGATCACGTATAGGAGGAGCCTCTAGCAGCGTCTAGAGTGACGCGCCGTGGAGGAGCCATTTGTCATCCATCAGCACACGGTCCTATCTACGCAAGATTGCACAAGAGAGCCTGATCCAACTTGGCCTTATTGCGTTTGCTTATCATTCTTCTACTGTCATTTAACATTGTACGATAGAACATTTTCGAAAACAACTAAATATTTTCTAATATTCTCTAATAAATAATGTATATACTTTAAATTACATAAACCGTGCCAAAAAGAATTACGTATATACTATTAAAAATATGCAATAAATAAATTTTATAACACATGTTGCTAAAAAAAATTGAGGCGTTAATATCTAAAGAATGTCTATTGTTAAGGACGTTTATATGGGACGATTAACAGCAAATGGGGAAAAAGAACGACTCCAAGAAATAAATCTTATAAGTAGGCAGTTCACGATACAAGCGCCGGTCACAAATCCGCGGATAAGCCATTGGAAACGAAAGTCCTGTTGTCGAGGATGGTGTTGACCAGAATGCAGTATACATTGGGGATAAACTGAAGGGTAGAAAGCTGCAAGGAGAGCGAATGGTTTGATCGAATCATCATTACAAACGACCAGACAATTTGAGGCATGCGCCGTTGTATATATATTGCTTGTTATATATCGATTGCCGTACATGTTCGTGGTACCATTCTGCTGATAACTCAGATATTTTCCACGTCCATGCGCGTCAGAAATTACACCAATCACGTAGCCGCTTAAAGTTAGTATAACAAACTTCTATTTATTTCACAGGAGTCATGTTAGATACCGAAAATATGAATTTATACAATATTACTTTATAAATATTTCCTATAACCATGTAAACAAGCATTAGATAAATGGATCTTATTTTTTTGATCGCAATATTTAGATTGTCGATTGGTGTTAGATTAAAAATTATAAAACAATAACATGCAATAAAATAAATAATTCTATATCGCTTACAGCATGCTATAAGAAAGAATTTGCCAATATGAGCGCAAGCAATTAGTTAAATACACAGATTTTTCTGTGTTATACGCTTCGTTGTAATAAAACGGAGAGAGAGAGAGAGAGAGAGAGAGAGAGAGAGAGAGAGAGAGAGAAGCACAATGGATGATATAGGTATCGCCAATTTTTCTTCCGTCCGCTAGATTTTTCAATGTAACTTGAGAGCTGTTCCCTCGCGAGGTCCCAGGGTACAGGAATGGATGAACAGACGAGGAGAGAGGGTAGCACGGGGGTCGCGGCGACAAGAACGGCAGAGGATAAGAGAAAAGAAGGACAATTGTGAGGGACGCGGGAGACGAGATAGACACGGAAAGAGAAAAGGCCAGGCCCTATTTCTCTTACGGGGGAATACAATAATGCTAAAAAAAAAGGAAAAAAAAGAATGGAGTGCGAGAGATGGGAGAAAACGAACGAATCTCGGCGCTATCGTGACTGCATGCACGACTGTGGCGGAAAACCTGGCGGCGAACAAGGGGTCGTAGAGGGTGGCGGAGGAAGATGCCTCGGGCAACGGTGTCATTAATAAAAGTGTCAATGATGTCAGTGGACTAATGTTGGTAGTCACTCGCTCGCCGGGTGGATTGGGGTGGTAGTATCACTCGGCGTCCTATCGAAGAATTTTACCCTCTCCCTAAAGGTTGAATCGTTTTCGACTGGGTCGCTCGTTTGATTTGCTCCTTTCCGATACTAATAAGAGAACCACGTCCTGCTACGTTCGCTGCATGCTCTTATTTCTTGCATGAGACGACTTCTTCAAGAGTCTGTCTTTTATTTTTCCTCCCTAAAAGTAACTTTTCTTCCCACTCATCTAATTTTACAATTATATATTACTTTTTATGTATTATATTTCAATAATTATGTTATATTTTTGATTCTACATACTTATAAAACACATTTTTTGTGAAGAACTTAAACAACTTCCCTATGAAGTAGCTATATTTTTTGTTCAAACATACATTAAAAGTACATTAATGTTCTAATCGTAGTTCATTATATGATTCCTAACCTACCCTCCGCCTCGTTTCTATTCTCACGAAAACTTTACATTAATTTTGCCGAAATTGCGTGTCCTGCCTTTTCATTTTCGGCATTCCAGCATTCACAATTAAAAGAAATACTTGAGTCCCGGTTTCCACACATTTAGGAAATTTTATTTTCTTTTATAGCTGACCATATGACATATTCATTGAAACATATTCTGTATATATTTACTTACTGAAGAAAATATTTTTCTAACTAACATATATATATATATATATATATATACATAAAGCGTATAAGATAGAAATAAATTAATGTTCTCCGACACAATGACGCAAGCAGATCTGCGATAACATACTACTATTCCTCGAGAATAAAATGCATTCAATTACATGCTGCCCATGGTGAAAAGAAGCGTCCCTTCTTGGTAAGAGTGTAATGTGTATCGACGCAGGGCGATAGAACAAGTTTGCAGATCGAAGGTTGGTGCGCAGGAATATCTAATAAGAACCTAGAGCTCATCCATCCTACCACAGAGCACTCCAGGGGCTGTCACCGTAAGCGTCAGCATAGAGAAGGGGTGATTTACATAGTAATAATATCGAGATTCTATGACTATGTTACAGTTTCAAAGCCACAAGTTCAAAGTGAGCAACATGAAAAGGTTACTTTCTATCATGTATGATAACTATCAAGAATCCTTAAGCAATATATTGCGATATTATTTAAAAAAAATTAAATCTTTCATTTACGACAATTTTGTAGAATAAATATAAACATTTGAGTAATATTATATAATTTGAACATTCGTGTAGGTAATTTATCAGAATCCAAATCTGTTTCCGATAATCTTTCATCAAAATATTCTGTTTGATATTTTAATAACCACTCAAAGTATATAATAGGAGCCATCAGCAAAAATAACATTATCGATTTCTTGCCTCCATTTTATCCTCGCGATTGTTGAGAGAAGGAATTTCTCTCGTCTCTACATGAAAGAATCGGCCCTCCAACGGCAGAACAGTATTTCTTCCGGACGTTCTGCCGACGGCGTTGCGCTTCTTTCATCCTGCAGGAATTTAAGAATTATCGCCGATGTCAGGAATTCCGGGAATCTCCGGCTAGATGCCGAGTAAACGACAAGAGGGAGAAGTGACGAGAAGCAAAGATGAGAATTGGCCGATTAGAATATCAAGAGGTTAGTACAGCCCTGCGGTATGACGCTGACATAATAAGTAGGCGGGATAAACAATAAAAGGGGTGAAAGAGCACGAGGGTTGTTAATGTCTCTCTATGGACAAAGGGGGTTCAAAGTTTGAATCTACCAAGGGCTTTTGACGTCTTCTTTCACGCGTGAGAAGCACAATGTTAATTAACGAGAGAAGAATGGCTCGGCTACATTCGCGATTCTCAATCAACGGATGGCATTCACAAGCCGTCCAAGTCTCACACAAAAGAAACACACCAATGTTTTAATTGCATTATATAAATTGTTTATAAGCTCCTAAAATTCTAGTATTAAAATTTTCAAAAATTAAATTTAAGTTTAAAATATA
This sequence comes from Pogonomyrmex barbatus, assembly GCF_055798465.1. NCBI lineage: Eukaryota > Metazoa > Arthropoda > Insecta > Hymenoptera > Formicidae > Pogonomyrmex > Pogonomyrmex barbatus. The sequence continues at coordinate 12,554,418 of NW_028297116.1, forward strand.
TTTCTTTTTTTTTTTTGGAAAGTTAAGCAATAATTAAATTCGGTACGCGTTATACGAGCAAATAAATAATAATTGCGGAATAAATCGTTTACTGGCATCGACCAGCGACAGAGCTAAATTCTAATACACTAATATCCCGTACCTTCTTTATCCAATCTTTTTGCGGACAGATATTTTTTGCATAACTTTACCATACGACTATTCCCCTCTCGTCGCCGCCATCAGCACCTCCCTCTCCGAGCTTTCTCCTCCTTCCCCGCCCTTCAGCAAGCCAGCCTAGATCCCCACTCGTCCCGACCACACGTCCCTTTTCCCTCCACTCTGACCAACTTCCACGACCTCTCCTACCGACACCTCATCTCTCGGCTCTCTCCCTTCTCTACCCCTACCTCACCGCCGCGGTTCCAAACGTTGTACACGAGGCTGCGGCTAAGAGCAGAGCGACGTCGGCGACGCCACGCACCCCGACGTCGCCCTGACGCGCTCTACTGACGCTGCGGAGCGGAGATTAATGGCTTCGGACTCTGAAATCCTGGAAAATAAATAGCGAGACCCCGGTGGCGAGAGAGGGAGTCCTACGGAGCAAGATGCGATCCCTCCTTCTCCGTAGCTCCGTGGCTCGCCTTCCCGTTTGCTATACGAGAGAGCGAGAGAGAAAGTATCGCAGCTTCCCGAGGGACCTACCTACCACTACTATTGCCGTTGCTGCCCATTTCTTTGTAAGACTGCACCGGGCTGTCGATGAGATGAAGGAAACAGTGTGTGTTATCCTATTGGAAATCCCTATCATAACGAATTATTTAATACCTAAAATATAACAAAGGGAAGTTGATCTAATTTACTTGTTGTTTTTTCACAGCATACAAACACACACACACACACACACACACACACACACACACACACACACACACACACACACACACACATTTGTCAAAATATGTATTACTGTATATGCTATAATTAAAATTGTGTTAAACACGAAGGTAGCCGGCAGAAAAGTACAATCTAATTGTAATGTCGTTTGCATAATATGTGGTCTATAAGCATCTCCCTTATGCTCTTGCTCGTCTGCTTCTTTTATTCCTCTCTTTATCACGTTCTTCCCGCGTTCCACCTTTGCGTCCAGATCGTTCTCCATCCCCATTCGTAACACCAACCAAAAGATTAATTGCTAATTCTTGCTACTGCAACCAGTTGCTACTAAACACGTATGGAGGCTCCACAAAGGTCAAGGGACTGCCTTGCGTATATGCGTTGAGTAAGAAATATACATGCGTTAATGAGATTCCTCTCGCGAACTTGCTCGATGATTAAACGCGTAATAGGGACAGACTATAAGGAATCATCTTGGTCGTGCTATATAATCTGCTTGAAGAGTACACTTTAAGTATAAACCATAATAAACCTCGGCTACTGTTATATAAGTGCAAAATCAAATGTATTTCTATATTTTACAGAATTTCGATGTATGAGCATGACATAAAATTACAGGAAGTTATTAAAGATGTTTTTATTATGTAGATAATTATTATCTACATTGCAAGTTGGAATTACAAATCTATAAAATACAAGTATGACATGGTTACTAGTATATAAAAACCGTCATTATTTTTCCGAAGTATAATAAAAATACAGGAAAGAAAATTGCGAGGTTTTATAAAAAAAAAAAAAAAAATACGTAATAACTATAAATTATAACATTACACAAGAGTTTCTCAAGTCATTAATACCTGCGTTTTTAAGCTTAATTAAATGATTTAGCATCTAGTTATTTTTCTGTAGATTCTTTATATTTAAGAGCATTTTACTTCGCAATTACGTCATTGCTTTTTGTAGTTGCCAATTGATTTGTTTTGCCAAGCAGTAGTCCATAATAAAATCTTAATTAGAGTGTCTAGATCGTTTATTAACTCAGCAAAAACTAGCGTTCAACGCAAGATGCGATATTCGAGTATGTGTATGACTATATAATTCCAGTCTAATAAAGTTAAAAACGATTAAATGTTACTTGACACAATTACCATAATTATTGTAATGTAATGTGTGTCCTCAAATTTATAAGTAGGTTATTAATTTTGAAATGCATAATTATTCTGAGTATTTCAATTGATATACCCTGTGCGTTCAGAACCCAAAACATATTCTCACGTACAAGATGCTCTGCAAACATATACGTCAACATCGCAAAAATAAAAATATTTTTTAAAACGTTTATTTTACTCTATCCTTTCCTTTGTAAATTGTTTAACACTGGAAAATCACAGCTAGCAATTTTGTTCCGTCGCATTCTTCGAAGATGATTTTAATTTTTAGCATAACGAAGAGAGGAGAGTAGAGGTGAAGGGCGATTTGATTCATGGGGGAATAGAATAGATCGGTATGGTGTCTCTATAGACACGAAAGTGGGAGGCAAGGGGAATCGTAGCGTGCAGGGCCGTGCCAAGGCAATATCCATAGGAACACCCCGTCAGAGGGAGAGACGTAGAGACGTGTAATCAATCACAAGGGACCCTGCTGCCATGCTCGTGGCCCTCATATCAGCCGTAATACACAGTAAACATTTTTAACTTTGCCACGTTATTAATATTAGTTGCACGTCCCGTACGTCTTACAACTTTTTCTTCATAATATATATGTGTATATATATATTTTTTTGTTGAATATATTTTAAAACTGCATATGTTTTTATGTGAAATTTAAATAATACTAGACTAGAAAATATGACCTCTTGTTAAACGTGAATTTGGTAAGAATTATTTAAGTTCTCTCTCATGTATGGATAAAACGTGATTGTCAAACATTAAGATGTCAGATGCAGTGTTAAGTACGAAGCAGTGTTCAAAATTATACCGTCGTTACGACCGCGAGTTCCATATGAATTGCAACCCGCAGTAAACATTTTTAACTTTGCTAGGTTATTAATAGTAGTCGCCCTTTGCGCAGCTTGTTCTCTTTTTCGTATCAACATATAAAAAAGGATATAAATATAGTGAAATATCAACTAATATAGCTAACGAGACTTTGGAGAAAACAGAATGTATGTAGCGTGGAATTATTTTATAATGGTATTACTAAATATTTAAAATTGCATCGCGCTGCTCACATTTACGGTAAAAGTCTGTAAATATTTTGATGTTTGTGGTACTACGAATATTATATCTGTATATATAGTTGCCGCCCCTACGTCGCGTTACGTTACGTAATTTGACTATGTCAGAAACATTATAAAAATAAATATCGATATAAGATATTAAAATTGTTCATTTTTTTTAATAGTCCATTACCAAAAAACGTTAATTCAGTATAACACTTTGTCATTCTACGTTGATGAAGACATTATGGTGATCTATTGTATTCTCTACGAAACAAATCTCATTTCTGTCTACGCAGTATGAATGAAATTCATTGTCAAAGAATACTATTGGATTTATTTGTCTAACTTTGATATCATCAATAGGTTAAAGAGTGTCGTGCATAAAGTTTGTTTTAAACTGATCTTCTATTAATCATATATTACATTTGCTGCTAAATATTTTGTCAGCATAATTTAATCATTCATTGTTTTGCGCATGTAATTAAGTAAATACGAAAAGAATCGTTAATATATCAAAAAAATTAAATTTTGTCCCATTTTTAACCAAAAAAATGATGTAAAGCAGAACATATACATATATATAAACATATACGTATATATAAACAGATATATAGCTATAAGAATAATATCATACATATTAATAAATCAACATAAAATTATTTATATATAAAATTATGCTAAAAAATAGTACAATTGAATTTTAATAGCAATAATATAATAAAAGAATGGCACACAAAAAGTTTTCTTTTAAATTATTCCTTGAAGAATGCATCTAGAATTTATTATTTATCAATATGTAAGATTGACTAATATTTGTCAAGACTCTAAAAACATGATATTTTTTTGTCTAAATGATAAATTACAAACAATAATTCTCAATATAAAAATATTAAAAATCATAGCATTAAAAATTTATATCTTAAAAAATTATTTCCTTTACTACAATATTAGTCATTCGCAAATTGATATATCGTATAAAAATATAAACGATTAATCAAATGTCACTAAAATATTATTGCAAAATGCTTATTAAATCTAATCAGATGACAATATAATTTCTTTTATTAAAAAATAAAACGCTAACTTATAATTACGATTAAACTTTTATTTTTCATTGAAATGTGAACTGAACAGTAAGAAGAAGAAGAAAGTAAACGTCACGATTAGAGTTACACAATATTCTTGTACTTTCGCTAAACATTGATTAATAGACACGGAAGAAATATAAGATCGAGACAAGTATAATATAAACAGATCAATCATGCGAAACCAATCTATCTAAACATCGTTAAGAAGAAATTGTTCTTAACAAGAGATAATAATGATCATAGCATGAACTATTTCATGAAACATCGCTAAAATATTTTTTAATATACTCATTTCTATTACTATTTTAAAATTGTACAACTAACTATAAATATATTAATATTTTTCAAATGTAATTTAATTTCAATAACATCGCAAATGTGTTCCTATGAATCTTTGACATTTTATTAAAGGTATTTTTGAAATAATTTCTTTAAACTTATTAAATTTATTAAATTTCTTGATTTCTTTATTTCTTTGTGTATTGTACTTCTAGATGCTTGCAAAATATTATTGTAATATAAAAAACATGTATTACAGATGATATCAAATGTTTTTTATTTAGTAATAATTTAAATACCTTTCTCTTAGAAAATTTATAATTTAATCATTTTAGATGCAAGGACTTTTAATAAGAAATATATGAACCGCGATAACAATTTTTCTTTATATTTTAAATGAAAATTGCATATTTAAATTAATATAATAATTAGACCGGCCGCTTTCTATAGAAATCGTACTCTAACACTGTCAAATCACTATTCGATGTTTTAATAATTAGAAAAGCACGTATGCAAATTGCAGTTTGTTTCAACGCTATGTTTATCAGATATTCCGTTAATTGCTGACGAGAACTACATCGTTTCCCTTTTGCAGTTTACCTAACAAAGGCTTCAATGGATTTCAGACGCAAGATAATTCGATTTAGAAACTTTCCAAGTTTCTATCTCGATTTCACACCCAATCAATCTAGTGCCTCTATAATACTTTTAGAGCTTTCATGCCAAAACTATTCCAAAACTTATATACAGTACATAAAGATAGCAAAATTTTTGCTCGAATTAAAAGACGCATGTGTCTAGTGATAGTTTATTTCGTAAAATACAATCTTTCATTTTCATTTACGGATTTAAGATCTTAATTATAATAATTCAACATTTCAAAAAGAAGATTTTATGGTACCTTACTAAAATTACAATACGACGAGAATTTAAAATGGATTTGAGGATTATCTAATAGAATTTTTATGACTATTTCTTTAATTATAATGTAATATACGAGTATCATATTCTCATATAATGGAAAAATGTACTGGGCATAAAAACATGAAATAACTGTAGATTCATTTTCTAATTTATCATGCGTTATAAAATTAGAAAGACATTCTAATACTCTGCTATTTTGAAAAGTAAAATTTTCGAGGAATAAACATAATGACAAGAGCGTATACGCAAAAATGTAAACATTAATGAAGAGGGAGAGAGGAATAGAATTGTCCATAAACCATGTTATCTGATCACATATCTGCGCACAATGTATTTAGACACGCAACATACCGCAATCGCAAAGCAGATTTCTGAAATATTCATTGGAGATTCATAGAGCTTATTGAAAGAGAATTACAATTATTCAGATAGTATGTATGTTTCGTTTATAAAGTGAATAATTAATGAATAATCCTGAAATTTTTTAAATATCAGCTTAATATTAATGAGATATAGACATAATCAAGTTGACAAAATAACACTGAAATTAATCTTTTCACACTTTTTAGTATTTTATAATATAGCAAACGCGTAATCTACTCTAATTTCATTTTAATATCAAAGATAATTATTAATATTTTAACTTTTTCTCATGTAAATGTAGATACTTTTAAACGTGAATATCTACTTTTTAACTTCCTGACATGATTACAAGATGACTTCATTATACAACTATGTCTGAGATTTGCTCAATCAACTTAGAGAATAATAGATTAAATATAAAATGATAAATCAGCACTTCTGAAAATAGGTTTTCGAACCTATATCACGTAAAGTTCTATAAGATGTAAAAGAGAACTAATATCCATCATGTAGAATTGAGTTATATTTTAGTAGACAGTCATGCTTCAAAACGGTTCGTGTAGTCATTAAGGCATCATTAATCTTATGCTTTTCTTATGCGTACGACAATAAAGTTAGAACAGGTGCTATATCTCGATATATTGACGTTATTAACTCAATTATAGAACAATAATATTGTACAAGAATTCATCTAATAGATCCAGAGCAAAAAAACAAATTGTGTCATATATTTCAGAATTATTATGAAATATTTATTTAGCAAATAAAATAGCAGAGTAAAATATTTATTAAATTAATAAAAAATCTTTGAATTTTCTTGACTAAATAATATTTTTAAGTTGTCCTTTCGTTCTTTATGTTACAATATACTTACATAACCGCAAATAATGTAACGTTCTGCCAGTTTAAAATCTTAAAATCTTTTAAGTATCAAAGAAACTTAGATATCCGTACAATAATTATTTCATAATTTATTTTTATCGAGAAACACAACAAAACTGTATTATAAAAAATGAAGAATATTACTAAGAATACTAGTAAGATGTAAGTAGTAATAATTGCGCAAATTAAATCTTTCAAAACAAAAGACAAATATTTATGTATGCTAAAAATATTTGAAATACACAAGCAAAATCGTTTTAATCGACAAAATATATTAAGATTACATTAAAATGTTTCTCATTTATGATTTACGATGTAATGCGACTTAAACAAGAATATGCAAAGATTTAAATAAAAGCTTTCAATACAAGCTCGCATTAATTTGTTGAACATTTCGATCAACATAAGTCATGCGATTTTGTAGCCTTGGCCTACAAGAAAACTTTACCTGCGCATTTTGCAAGGTCAGTCCTTAGTCTTTTCAGCCTCGACAACAATACCGCGTTTTGTGGTGACATTTTCGCAATAAAGAAAACTTCCAACGTGCATTCTATGCGGATATACATATGTTGCGGTTTCCTTCCGAAAACTAGAGCAATTTACGACGCCGAAAATTGACGTAATATTCGACTTAGCCGCATATCTCGCCGACATCTAATTTTTTTCTTCACAAAACGTAGTCTACCAGTACGTTTCCGTGCATCAAATTTCAGACTTTGCGTCGTATTTTTAAACGAAAAGAAAATTTATTGCCTCATGATACAAGCTCGGAGATAGCATATGACAGCGTCAAGATCAAAAGAAAATTACACATGTAAAATCTTTACCATAAAGTAACTTTATTATTTTGTAAAATTGACTACGTGATAAATCATAGAACGTTGAAAGTGCAATGAAACATGCCATACTACTCTGAGCTTCTACATTCAAATCATATTTATATCACATTAATATCTATAATCATGTCATATAATATTTTGTTTGTTTTAATATTACTTTTCATTAAAATCAATATTTAATTGAGTATAAAATAAGCAGTTTTAAAGATAAATAAATTCTATTGAACTTTGGAAGATTTCAAATTTGTATATTGGACAAGTAATTCATACGTTATCTCTATATTGTCATTAATAGTAATAATTTTGTCATCATGCATTAGATTACTTACCGATCCTATTAGTACAGCGTCTGCAATTCATCACCAGCAATTCGGGCCCATATTGGTAAACTGATTCCAATGATGGAAACAAACTGTAACAACATACTCTAATTAAATAATAAAACTGACTTTGATAGTCAGCCGTTAACCGTTTTGACATGTACAAATAATTTTCAATTCTCATTACTCTGAAATTACTATACTATCTCGACATTTTCATTCAGAAAATTCTTTTACTATTCGTAACAATTCAAGAAATTTGTGTGGCAATTTTTAAAAGCTTTCAACTAAATATTTAAACAAATATTTTAATCAAAACAAACAATAATACCTTTGAAAGATCTAAATAGTTTTATAGACACGTAAAATCAGATATATAATTAATAGTAGAATCTGTATTTCAAATCTAATTTAATAATAATTTAATAATAGAATTGTTATTATTTACACAATTTTTCCTTACCATTTTAATCAGCTTGAGAAGCAGACGCTCAAATAAAATACATTCTCGTTTCCGGCCGACGCGAACAGGTATGACCGCGAATTGCAAAACTGCAGGAGATATTAATCCTAGCAATACACGAACAATGAAATCCAACTACTAGCCAAAATAAGAGCGTGACAACGTTGTTTGCAGGAAAAAAAAAAATCAATTCGACAACCGGTCAACTTCTCGATCCTGCCAGTAAGGTGGCAGCACCTCGCCGCGATTTCTCTCGTCAGTGGCAACGTCGATGGCCGATTTTTTTTCTCTTTTCACGTTGCTGGCAGATTAGGCTAATGCGATGGACCAGATGAGATATGGGCCAGCGAATGGGAGTACAGTACTCGCATGGCAGGGGCGTGACTGTACCCTGGAAACGGCCGTGCCCGGGGCCGCAATCGCGACGTAAACTAAGTGCTGGGTGGAGCCCCGTCTAGGCACTACCTACTCGATGGAACCATCATACTCTACCTCGAATGTCACGAGGGCAGTCTAATGGTTGCCGGTCTCCTTGAAAGGCGCCAGTTTCAAATATAAATTGAAACTAACAAAGTATGGGGGTATTGTTTAATCGTAATGTTGTTCTAGGTTTCGTTGCTTTCTTCGATTGGATTCATCATCAATGTGCATACTCATTGCATTTAATATTTGAATGATCTGATTTAATATTTGAATGACTACTCATATGGTACTCATGGTATCATCAATTTGTTGACAAAACATAACAGTGTTGCATCTTTTCCATTATTTTATTTTATAAACATTCTTTGATATTCCTTTAGATGAAATAAGTATTTTTTATTTATAAGTATTCATTACTAGAAATGATTAACTTCGTTGCACTTGATATAAATTAATAATTTTAATTTTATATCTTCATTTTTAAATTTTGTTTCTTCATTAATTTGTAAACTGTTGTCACTTGGTAAATCGCAAATCAGTTTGTCGCAGACGTCAGATCGCATCTCTGGTGTCGCTCATCAGATCTTCATTATTCACATTTATTGTTGTATATAATGCGATGAAAGAATATCCATTTCATGGATTCTATTGACCAACCGATTCTATTGAAGTCAATAATATATTTGATAGATAATTGAATCTGAAAAAAAAAACAAAGATATTATTTTCTTATTATTAAAAATACGATTTTTCTAATTATTATACAAAAACATTTATAAATGTAAAAAACATGTATAAGATAAATGATATTCATGCAATAAAATTATTGTAAAAAATATAGTTAGAAATATGAAATATGAAAGTAGAAAAATTAGAAAGATAATTAGAAATATGAAAGAAGAAAAGCATTATGTTGTGTAAGTATAATTTCGTAGTAGTACATTGACGTAACGTGAGAAAAATATATAAGCAGAATCCTTTCAACTTGTTCGACGCGGTACTGGGCAATACTACTTACGTCACTCTGATTTTCGTGAAAGTTTATTGAATCCACGAGGTCGCGATATTTTTAACAGGGAACAATGAGGCGAACGTATTTGCAATCTCGTCTACAATGTATCCCAATGACCTCGGGTGAGAAAGGGCAGCAAAAGATTTAAAAAAAAAAAAAAAAAAAAAAAAAAAAAAGAACGTCCGTCCGTCGAACAAACACTTTTCAGTCTATCAGCTCTCGCACGGCAGTTTTTCATGCCCCGCTTACTCGGTTTCAACCCTTGCTCATTCCCACACCATTCGTCTGTCTACCGATATTCGTCGGTAGAGCCATATCTCCCGACTACTTTTCAATTTCATTCGACGAGCACGCCGCTCTCTCTCTCTCTCTCGCCGCGTGCCTTTTCCATGTTGTTCGTGTCCAATTCTGAACGACATAAATCCGATAAGTTTTTATTATTTAGCATATCTGTAGCCGGGGAGCAACGACTACAATCGTCACCTAGAATCCCGTTGAGAGGCCGCGGACGGCCGCTTGGTAGGAGCAACACAACTGGTAGAGAGCGGTAGGGGACTGAAGTCGGGGTGGTGTGGCGCAGCGGCGAAATTTCTGTCGCGAGGCTACGTAGCACGGTTGGCGGTCCCGAGGGATGCCCCGTTGATGTCATCGGGACATCCGGCTAATTGCGAGGATGTTTTGTTAGTTTCTCGGAGTACGCGAGTCTCTTCCCTTACAAGGTTTTGCATTTAGCCTTTCTATATATCGGCAACGTGGACCCGAATCCAAACTTTCTAAAACACCTGGAAATGCGCCTCGCACGAAATAAATTCACATTAATATTTTGGCAAATGTCGGCTTCTATCTTTACTAGAATAAAAAAATAATATAAATCCGATTAAATCCATCTAAATCCTTAATATTGACATCCGGATCAAATTATTTAATATACAGAAATGTTCCATTCGTATAAGAGATAATAATATTATCCCAAAAATATGTTTGTTTAAAAGATATCTTATGATATCTGTTGTATCATCTAAGAAAGAAGAAAGAAAAGAAATCATCGATCAATCATTTTTTATCAAACAATTATACTTTTCCAATATGCAATTAGATAATTTATATTTCAATAAACATATCATCAAATGCGATAGAGATTATATATTATTTGTGATGTTTTAGACGTGAACATTGATTGCGGAAGAGACACCGGCTTCGCTTGGCGGTTTGCAGAGCAGTAACGGTGTTCGGGGATAGTGAGGTATCCTAGGGAGGGAAGAAAGGAGAGGGGATAGCGATATTATTGATTTATGTCCCGTTATACGTTATGTATCCAACGGCATTCTCCGCAGCATACAATGATCCACCCAAGCATAACATTGTTTACACCTGAGAATCGACTATGATAGAATTTTTTGTAAATTATTTCTCTTACAAAAATAATAGGTATACTTATTAATATGTTTTTTTTCTTATAATCCTAAGATTTGGAATGTAAGAACTAACCAAGAAATTAATAATAAAATCATGTTTTGTCACACTGAAGTGACTTTGTTACAAACTTTTTCATAATAAGCATAAGCATCGTCTATTTAGATCGTAAAAAATAGCAACAATTAATTTATTATTATTATAGTAATTATTATTATTATTTAATAAAATATATTAAATAAGTATAATTTAATAAAAAAATATGAAATCAATTTCCTAATATCAGTCTCGTAAAGTCATTAACACCCTTACAACGCGGATGCTTGAACCTCCATAAACTCGTGGTAATTATCTACATTATCAGACATCTCCATCGCGCAAATCGAAGCTGACCATCGCCAATGGGAACAAACGTTGCGGAAACAGTCGGACAAGCGAGCAACCATCGCGTTCGAACATTTCCAGGGAAGTAGGCGTTTGTGATATCAATTATCTTCGATACAATTTACATTGTACAAAACGCAGCGTATACGAGAATTGTGTCGTTGGATGCGCGACGGAAATTGGGTAGGGATAGCCAGGCGAAGCGCGGCGAGGAGACAAAATCGTCGAAGGTAAAGGCAATAGTGGGGGGTCAGCGAGCGGGAAGCGCCGAAAATTGATGCATTCTCTATGCAAAATAGCAGAAGCACACGAGGCTAATAGTAGCCGGGCAGCACGCAACCAGAATTCCTCTATAGCAACCGCTTACCATTCTCTCCTTCCCCCTCTGTCAAGCTTCTACCTACATCACCACCTCCGTCACCTACGTCCTGGACAGAATCGAGAGCGGCATAGAAGCCGTTAACACTCTATTAACACTAACGACGCTCATACATAACAACGGTGCCGCGGGGATAGAATTTATGGTCTATTAATGGGGGTTACTTTATGCGTTATGTAGTTGTAGTCGTCATGCCGACAGGTAGTATGACGTAAATTTTACGAGGCCCCGCGCGGAGCGTCCGTGTATGCAATAAGTTACTCGTGAGACCCGTTATTAATGTGTTTACACTAGATATTCGTGGATTCGGTTGGCGCCACTTTTCCTGTTAACCGCCGGAACAATTCCCTCGGGTTGGACCAAGTGAATTAAAATCCAACCGTTAAACGCCCATAAGTATAATGAAGCATGCAAGCAGCCGAAGAGCTAGCACGAACCAAGTATATAAAGACATAAATTTAGATGTCGTGGGCATAGGGATAGCCGACTCCCCAGACTAGAAGGCACAGAGTCTTATCTCCTCCTGTTTTACTATCTAAATCCGTGCGATTGCGTATATTAATTCACGCAAGGCGAAAGTTCATTATCTAGATATTATATATTTTTACTTTTAACATATAACCCTGTTTATAGAGAAATTAATTAATAAAGTTGATTTTTCTCATCACTATGTATGATTTAATTTTTTAGCATAATCCTTGCTAAATGTATATTTTTTTCTTTCCGGATATTTTTCATTATAAAAATATTCTTAATTGATTTCAAAATCCAGTCTAATTTAGATAGATACGTAAAATTATGTTTTATCAAATATCTTCATAAATAGCTTCAAAATCAAATTCTTGTATTCTTTCTTGATGTATCTTTTACAGATAGAAAAACACATTTGACGTAATGTGTTATTGTGTTAAATTTGAAAAGAAGAAACAGGAGAGAGAGAGAGAGAGAGAGAGAGAGAGAGAGAGAGAGAGAACAGGTGTACTTGTAATCTCTCGCGAAATGCGAGTAAACAAGAAAGTTAACGGGCTCACCGCTCGTCGAGTGCAGCGTAGTCGAGTGCCAAAGTTCATCGTGAGATCCTGCCCTCCTCACGGGCTAAAGGAGACGCGGCAAGGCCGGTAAAGTGATAAAGCGGCCATAAATTCTAACCGCCATCCTCCCACCGGCTCCTCTATCTTCCCAGGTCTCTACTCCGCCGACTCTCTTCGCTCTCTCTCCCACATCCTCGCTATCTCGCTCCCTCCGTTCGTCCTGCCTACGGATTCCCGCGTTGCCTCACATGCATTTGCAACGTGGATTCACCTGCAACAACCGAATTGGCAAAGGTCACCGTGCGCTCCGTTGCTTTAAACCGTAAATACGCAATCCGCTATATAGATATACTCACTTGACGATGAATTCTTCGCCATCTCGCATGACCCGGATTCGTTACCCAGTTCCGGAAGTGCGATAGCTATAAGACTTCCGTCAATTATACTCATCTTACGTTTCGTCAACAAGTAACATCTATCGCATTATCTCGTTGATTTCTATAACGAAATTTCTATATTTCTGAATAAAAATATATGTGATTAATGTGATCGCTTGATTTATATTTAACGTTGTTATCATAGAGGTTCTTGATGGATCGGTGTAAAGTAATATAACAGTAATATAACGTTTCGACACTAATCAATTAATAATTAATAATTGACAGATTAATGTTAAGTTAGGCACGAGTTAGCTCTTATATGTTCGAATTGCTTTCACTAGTACTTCATATATCCTTACTTATAAAAATATATTTAAACATATTCTATTTTAATATCGTAATTAAAATCATATTGTGCTTATATATAATTCCGAATTAACGTGTTGATTTTTTTACAAGCTTTCGCAAACGAAAAGACATTTTGAAATTAATTCTAATTAAAAAACAAAAACAGAAAGAAAACCAAGCGAATAATTGGAAAAGAACAAAGTAAAGCTCGCGATATCTGAAATTGAATCTGATATTGACACTTGAGAGGCATGCTGGAATGCATGTGGACACGTGGAAGGAAGACGTCTGTCCGTCGTGGAAGAATGTGGTTGCAGCTGCACTCGGTCGAGATGTCGAAATCCAATATCGCAAATCCGAGCATACCTACCGTCTAGGCAAGCTAGGCACGGTGTGTTCGTTGCAGCGCAGGGGCGAACAGACAGAAATCCCAATACATCATCCCGTCACGAGCCGTGAGCCAAGGCGGGGCCTCTTGCTTCGTATTAGCCAATAATAATCCTCTCCGAGGTGGAGGCCATCTTGGATTATACAATGGTTCCTTCCGCTGCAATTCGTATAAACGCAACCTCCGGGTATGCTGGACTACTCTCTCGAAAGAAAGCCAGTGGCGTACTAATCGCGATATCCGCATACGAGTACAGAAATCACAATTGCATGCTGAGAATCTGCGAAAATCCGGCTCATCGTCGATCTCTTCACCGATTGACCATCGAGAAAAGTAGCATTGTAATGACGCAAAGTAATGATAAGGGGAACACGACAGATTCGTTTTTACCACATCTCCTATTTCATATTCAACCACAATTTATTTCTCGTTTTCAAACACAGCTATTATAATTAATATAATAATAATTAATATTATTAATATGGACAGACTCTTATATAATATAATACAATACGGTTTAGACTTGTCGACATGATAGCATATACATAATACTATTATCCATCGTCGTCGTGTTTTCATCATTATACATAATACATACTTCACTCGCGTAAGACATTGTTTACCATTGCAATCATCATCAACATCGTCACTGTCGTACTCTTTATGTATACATATAGTTTACATAATGCGAGACACTACAAAATAACTATATACGTTTGTTATAGCTGTAATAATTATCGTATATTTATATTTAAATATATATATTTATATATATATATAATTTATATGTATATATATTTATATATATAGATTCATTTATTTATATTTTGTTCTTCGATTTATCGTTCGATAAAGCAGTGTTGCCCAGTGTTTTTATTTTCGGCTGCTAGGCACACCTGTACTTAAGTATTTCTTCCGCACAATCGTTGGAACGAATGCATTGTACCCGGTCTTTTGTAAATAGGCAATGTGTATATATTGTATGTTGAATTTGTATTCATGTATGTGTATGTGTATACGTGTGCATATATAATACGTAGAATATATGATACATATACACTTTATGTTTTCGGTCGGGGCAATGCGTAACCATAGTGACTCAAGTGTGTAGCTAAGAGATAGCAAACATAATCGCAGATCGTACCTCATGCTTCAGGAAAACATGTTAACGCAAATTTTTATGGAACAGCGTTGTAGCCTTCCTTCCTAAATAAATCACGACTTGTCTCCCAGATTGTGTCTCGCATGTAATATATCCGGAACTTGCATTCGAATTTGTAGGTCGACTCCTAGTGACCTTGATATAGTTATATTTCGTAGAAATCGCACGTGAATGTTCTATATAAACATTGAACATTATTATACAATCACGAGTCAAAGTACCGTCCACTTTAAAATGCAAGTTAAAGTTGTAATATTGTTTTTCTTTCCATTGAATATAACTTTAAAATATTTGAAAAATAATTTGCAATAACGATAAAAGAATCTCTGCTCAAGTTTTGTTAAAGATTTTTTTTATAATTAAAATCGTTAAAGCGCAACACACTGGAGAGACGTAAGTTCATCAGCAGACGACAACGTGGCGGTTCTCGAAATATTGTCATCCTCTTACTCTAGTTATATTTTCGTCGAGTCACTGAGTAATCGAGTTACCCGCAGAACTCAACCATGTGTGAATATCGTTACTATATCGTATCAATAAATAGTGATTAATTAGACCTCTGCTACCGTTACTTTGTAAGGTTTTTTTAATCTAGTAAACAGGTACCTACTTTACCTACGCGGTATCGTATACAGGGGTCGCGGCTCGCGATTCGATACCGCGACGTCAGACGTCGCCTTTCACATTGCCCTGCCGATAATTAAAAGAAAAACTTTCATTCGCATTCATATACTTTTCATGACTAATTATATACAAATTCATCTTGCTTGCCTGCATGTCCTCCGGAACATCAGAATGAAAGTTACACACACACACACACATACACACACACACACACACACACACACACACACACACACACACGCACACATATATATGTAGAGCAACTTCGGAAAATTTTATTGCTTGTATTTGAGTACCTTGATTTACAAACGGAAAGATTTTACAAGTAAAGCTCCGAAATTGCTCTAAATTGAGTCTCAATCTGTGAAATAATTTTTTGGAATAATTATTCAATTCAAATGTCAATGATACAAAATTAAATAATTATTTCTATCGATAAATAATTATATCGATCTGGATATCTTCTTGTTTTAGCAACTATTGTATACAATATTCTTGTCTTGCATTACAGAGTCTATCAGTCTTCACATGGCGGAACCTATAATTGATAAGACCGCATATCTCACGAAACATTCGAGATAGCAAAATTCGGAAATTTCTTTTGTATAGTTATGGCGATTTCTAGCTGCATTATAGCAATGTTTCAATCTTTTTTTACATTTGCAAATATATCAAAGTTCAAAGATAAAGAGATTAAAGTAAATATATTAATCAACTTAGTGCATTTCATAAAATTTATGAAAAAAAATAAAATCAATAAATATTCCAATGTATACTCGAATATCATTTAAGAAGTACTGAAATTCTATGTCTTTCGTCATACATTGTTATAAAAACAATATAAATCATATATTTCGTAATAATTTAAGTTTGATGAATGATGAAGAAGCGAAGGACTTGCTATATATAGCCTATATATTTTATGTATTTGGACAGAACTATGAGACTTAAAAGATATATGAAAGTAATGACATCTTCCTGAAATGCGAAGTCAGGAAGTCAGGAACTCTTCGGCGCATACACGTAGAAGGACAAGCTTTTTATAATTTGCTTGCTTAACGTTTGTATAATCAAAAATGTTTTGCTGTTTTAGGTTTTCTATGAATCTGATTGAAAAATTGAAATTTAACAAATTATTGACATAAAAATGAGCGAATTTTTTACGCTTTATTCTGTCAAACATCGTTTTGTATCTATTCGTATCTATCATCCGATACGTGTAATCCGATAAAAATAATTAGATATGCGAGAGTACATCAGCATAAGGATTTTCGTAGTCTCTACCGATCCATGTCATTTCGTAGAGATACTCAAGGAAGTGTTAGAAGATTAATGGTACATATACAAATACCTACAACTTTATCTAGTACATTATAAAAAATATTTATTGTAATCAATTAAACAAACAGAAAGATTCACTTTGCGGTATATAACATGTATCAATAAATATTACCGGACTAAACAATATTACGGTTTGAAAATTACTCGTTCATTGACAAGCATTATTTCTTATATTTCCTCGTTTCTCTTTGTTCTACTTATCTGGTAGCTTTTTTTTTTACGGATAGCCTAGTTAAAAAGATCGGACTTATGTACATTTTTTTGCAAGTGCCGCGCCGCTCTCTCCCGTATCATAGACAATAGTAAATAAAATTTTCATTACGCGTTTCTCCCATGGTGTACATTTAATGGCGGATATGGTATTTTTTATCTAGACAAAAATCCAATTGAAAATTCGTGACCGCCATTTTCACTCACTGCGACTGACACATACCCGTTTACTTAACGCTATTTCTTTATTTTTATGAATTAGATTTTAGATGTTACTCTTATCGAATATGGACTATCTTCGTACGTACACATTGTTGCATTTTACGTTCAGTTTTACGTTCTACTTTTGCATACACTCACGGTACCTGGTTTAATTTACGTATATCTTGTAATTTAATGCGCATATATACGAGTAAAGATAAAATATATATTTTGCATTTTATTCCTTCCATAATTAATACTATGAATTTCCCTTCTCGCGTTATATATAATATATATATATATATATATATATATTTTTTTTTTAAATCTATAAGTAATAGTTCGCTATCCAATAGATACAAAATTTCATTTTTCTTTAATTGCGTATACATTCACGGCGATCGCTCACGACTACTTTTATAATACCAAGGTCTATCATATCTTTCTTTCAAACGTATGTTTATTAAACGTATTTTATTGCACTATTCAATTTTTGTATATATTACAATCAAATTAAATGTTTGCAAATAATTTTTGATTTGATAGACCGGTACTATAATTTAATTTTATAACTTTTTTTTCTCTTTAGATTATGTATACCGTATATTTTTGACAAATATTAAAATAGTGCAAATTGTAGGAATCTCGTTTTAATTTATTATCATTTCCTCTTATTTATTTAAGAAAAACTTTTTATTAGATTAGCTTCAAAAAGTTGGATACGTAAAATTTTTTCGAAATATTGGTCACAGTAATATAAAAATTGATATCATAGTTAAAGGATAAAGAATTCTTCCTTTATGTCTCGCAAATTGCATGTCACTCTTCTGCTACTCAAATGTTATTATCTGATTAATATAGATATAATTATATGCAATTTTCCCGCCATTTAATACGCGAAAATCTATGCAATATCGTGTAAGATTGCATATCGTACGTCTATATAAATCATTCATCAAGAATACAATTGTATTGTTGTACTTCAGAAGTCAAAAAGCGTAAATTTTAGTACAACTTACGATAAAAAATCTCATAAACAACTTCTATATATCGAAATGACATAAAACCGAGTAACAGAACGAAAGTGTAAAGGATGTTTCTTTCATGAAACTATGATTGGCTAGATTATATGACTGTTTCGAATTATATGACGATAGCGAGCGACCGCCGCGGATTTTCCGCTTCGCACAGTTCGTTGCTCCTCAAGGACAAAGAGTTTTTAGATAAATAATTTTCTCGAGAAGGAAAGGCTGGTCACACATTGTTCGATCGACGCGCGAGCACGAACTGGACCATACGTTACGTATATCGATTACACGTTTTATATGCCACTCTCTTCGCCCTCTTTCACCCATTTTTAACGCAGAGTAAGAAGCCGAATTTTGCAGCGAGACTTAGAAGATTACCACCTCTAGACATTTTTGATCGCTGTTCATAATTAGCACGCGGTATATAATAATATAGTTCATTACGTATATCATTGTGGTGTATACAAGATGTACACTAAATAATTATGTCGAATCTAAGTTTACAACACAGCACAAGAATTCGCCGCGGCGGAATATATGGGCTCCTGCCTGGCTACACGCGGCCGGGCTTTCCTAGATCTCCCGATACGGCATAATCGAATCAATTCATCGAACCGGATCAGATGATCGAGTTGACGAGTGCCCTGATACCGCCTGCCACACTTAACGCGCTTGTTTCAATATAAATGTAGCAAATTGAACTCCTGTTGATCATTCATTTGTCAAATAAAATAAGTTATGTTAAAATTAAACAAAAAACATTATAGTTCTCATTTAAATTAAGTAAAAAAATAAATAAAAGTGCGATATATTACTCAATTAAAAAAATTAAAGTAAAAATTATTTGAATTCGTTTTTTTACTTTTGTGCTAAGAAATTCTTCAAAAATCTTATAATTGTATAGTATGATAATGCGTATTAAACTGTTGTATATTCAAAAAAGTTCTTTTTTTTTGGTTAAATGTTAACTCGAAGCCACTATTAAGGTGCCAAGCGGTTTCATGCCGAAAGCATCCTATTCCGAAAATACGCTATGTATTATAACTTGGTAACTTGGCGTCATGTCGCGCGGAGCAAGAGCAAATTTTCGATAGCTACTAAATGCAAATAAACTTTCGTTCCTTGAGTTTCCTTCTTCTTTTAATATTTACAAAAAAAAAAGAAGAATTACATCGCATTTACGAGTATAACTACTACTGCATCAGCTCTTTCAAAAAAATTCTAAAGGAAATAATTTATTCGAGATCACATTACATGTCCGACATTGTAAAAAACATATTATGCTACATACACACTTATTTGACATCAAATGATTTTTCAAAAGCGTTTAAATTATTTCAAGTATGAACTGAAAATATTTATTTATCTAAATAATAGCTAATAATATAAAATTTTACTAAAGTTAAATATATATTTTTTGACTTTAACAAAAAATAACATCAAAAATTTTATAATTTAAATGTTCTTTTCAAACCGGACATGTTTTTAGTTAGAAAAGAACTGTTTATATATACATTATATACTCGTCATTTTGAGCAATGTGCGGAGTAGGAACAAATTTTTTTCAACTATCGGTCAGTATAAAGCTACGTATAAGCTACAGTTTTATGGATAATTAATTACATAAAAGTGTAAGCTTATTCCGTTGTTGATTAAAACTTGTTGTTCTTATCAAATGCATGATGATTCAACGAAAAACAAAGTAATGTAACCGATAATTGCCGCGTATCATTAGCAATCTCTATAAGACTAACCTTGCGATGACGCTGATGAAGAAATGCCAAGTCCATTTGACTCTGCTCCGCCGAAGGGGCGCTGTTTTTTTCATATTCACTTTGTCATTCAACACTTGTCGGTCCCGGTCGCTTTTCCCGCATACGATATTCCAAAAACAACGCCATGACCTTTATATTTATACAAAATTCACTGATTTTTCCGTGGAATTAAGTTTTGCACACACTTGTATCACTGTTATCAGGATAAATCGCAATTTATCTCTTTCGTTTCTGCACTGCTCTTTCTTTCTTGTCCACCTGCTGCATTCCGTTATTTTATTCAAACCCTCTCTTGAATTTTATCAAAACACATTCTCAAAGATCACACTTGGCACGAATAATAAATATCTTCGTTAGAGCCACCGCGCGGCAGTACTAAAGGAAAAGTCTATCTAAACAATCCTCTAAGGACACTAAACCGCTTACCTATCGCTAAATACAGACGCGACGGACATCTTCGTATGGCTATTCTACTAATTGTCCTACAATTCTACTTGTTTACGATGTAAGAGAATAAATAATAAAATGCTCTTCTAAGATTTCAACGCGATTTCTTTTTTTACCATGCTCGCAATCAGATTCGGGCGTCTCATTCTTTCTCAGCAAATTTAACTCTTAATACTTTATCATTCTGAACCACGTTTTCTACGTACGTTAGTATTAACCGGTTATCGGTCACTCGCTCCCACGATTTTATGTTAAACTACATACATCTTCATCCATATATATATATACATATATATACATATATATATATATATATGTGTATCTGTGTGTGTTTATATATATATATATATATATATATATATATGTGTATGTATGTATGTATGTATGTATGTGTGTGTGTATGTATGTATGTATATATGTATACATATATATATATATATATATATATATATGGCCATAGGCTTTAGTATACAATAATTGATTAAACGTAATAGAGGTTAACGCGGTTCTGATTAGCATGTGATCCAGTTCTATTTAGTCTTCTTCTTCTCGATCAATAATCGATTCATTTTATTCACATACATTCTCGCAGATCTTCCGCTGACTCGTCTTTGTGCGTCTTTGCTTCTTATCCTCTTCTTTTTGCCTTTTCTTTTTTTTTTTCACGTCTTCGGGTTTATTGTAAGTTCCTGTCTTATCGTGTATATCATCGAACGTTCTTATGGGTCCTTCTACATCTTCCTCGCTTTCATCATTATCTGCCTCGTTTTTGGTACAAGCACATGATTAACGTGACAAAATAAGCGTCATTGCTTAGAGGGATAGTTTGGAGGTCATCGATGGGGATTAGAGTTTGAGTGGGGAGGAGGTAGTGCTGGAAACAAGGTATTAATGACCCTGAGAGAGGTGGAAAGGAAGTTCCACTCCTCGGAGCTCTTTTAACCCTGCGGCGACGTCTGCGGCGAGATTTCAGTGTCGCCATCGCCCGAGCCCGGCTCGCCTTTCGTCTTGTTCTCTTTCTTCCACTTCATTCGTCTGTTTTGAAACCAGATCTTTATCTGCCGTTCCGTCAGACATAGCGCATGTGCAATCTCAATGCGTCGTCGCCTAGTAAGATATCGGTTAAAATGAAACTCTTTTTCCAGTTCTAACGTTTGGTATCGTGTATAGGTCTGTCGACCCCGTTTCCTTTCTGAAACAAAAGAAAAAAATAAAAATCTCGAATTAATATAAATTGTTATATGTTCCAAAATTATATCATATTATATCTAGGTAAACAAGAAAAAAAATCGATATATCTTACAAGACATGAGCCAAATGTCGAGTATTAATACATTATAAAATGTTAAAATATATTTTTTAATAAATGATATCATGCTAGATGAAACAGTGATGGATAAGATGCGCAGATACTTTACCATCTTATCTTTGAGCTGCAGGTACATTAATTAACCAATACATTTAATAAATACTACAGCCTGTGAAACGGACCGAAAGAGGTTTCTGTAAACTTTAACGAAACCGCCGCGAATGAAAAATTTCAAGATCGTATAAATGCAATTCCGCATATGATAGATACCTTAGCGATATCCGCGATATGATCTGCGGTCAGTACGCGGTACACGAATCCCGAACAAGAATATTAATTATGGTTGCCAAGAGAGCGAGAGAGGCGGAAAAGAGGAAGGAAGATACTAAGGAGACAGAGCGAGTTGAGAAGTTTGTGTGAGAAGTCTCACAACTTTACAAGGTATAAACCTCAAAGGGTTTGGTACGGCTAACCCGCCATACAAGTGTGAGAGAGCAAAACGAGAATGCTTCAGCATGGCATGAGGGAGGGAAGAAGGAAGAAGAGGCGTAAGGATGAGAACTGGAAAGCAAGAAGAGGAGAAGTGGAAAAGAAGGAGAAGGAAAAGACGAAGAAAAAGAAGGAGAAAACTCCTTGGCGAGCATTCGAGGCAAACGCCGCCCGTCGCGCTGTCGGCCGATGAAGATGGATGGCGGTTCTGCTCTCTGAAGAAAGATGGAGAGATCGCGTAGGTTCCTGAACCGTTCGACTAGACAAAGAGGACGAGATACGGAGAAAAAGAAAAAAAAAGAGAGAAAGAGAAGGATAGAGAAGAGAGGATAGAGAAAGTTGAGAACATGCCCTCTTATTCCCTCCCTTGGGCTACGCTCTCAAATTAACAACATACCAATCTCTAGCGCTCTCTTATAAGCTTTAACGATTTAGGCAACTTCCTTGGCTCTCCTTCTCTTTGTCGTATAAACAAGATAGCCCTAGCTGCTGTTCCGCCAAAATTATGATAAATATTATAAAAGAATAATTATATCGATCGCCGTATAAATGGATATAGACGATGGTAATAAAATTTTCATAAATGCTTTCACAGATCGTATACACTACACGAGTAAAATATTATCATAATTGACTTTCAAGCGTACTGTCTCTCAACTGTTCTATAAAAGCTGCTTCCTATTAATATTCATTCGTCACACCGTTAATGAAGATCATGTTCTAGATCTAAGGCTAAATCATCAAAGCGTTGGAGAAATATATGGAACATGTTCAAAGTGCACTAACGCAGAAAATTCCAATCTATTTATGAATCATTTATCTAATTTTATTTGTACCACTTTATTTTCACATTCACTATAAGTGAGTAAATCGTAAATTTGGAATCAAAGTTTACAAGTGATAAAAATTTATTTAATTAATCACACCGAAATTTTCAATATGTTATTGTACATCATTTTTTTAAATGCTAACAAAATTCCAGCTGTATGACACACAATGCATATTATTATTTAAAACTTATATATTTATCTGAAATATATCTACGACCACTTTAAATAAAGATAATCCTGAGTGGATGCGGCGTAATAATCAGGTTTGTTTCGAAAGGTCACTTCGCCCATAAATCCTCTCATGCCACTAGATGTTGCAGAGCAAAGAAATGAATTATTAAACGCTGCATCGAGACGAGTCTATATTATTTATGAGTTAAAACCTAAAGTTTCCGAGCCGATCGATTTGATCATTGAAGACTCAAATCTCGGTTAGGCGTATCCGGCCATGAGAATTAGGCGGCAAACAATGGTATGCGAGCTGAGTGAGGTTAATTAAAGAGGCAGCGATACTCTGTGTTCTCAGAACCGTGTATGTACCATGTATACCGTGTAGCAATGTGATTGCATGCCTTCATAGCAATATTGTAGAGAAAGAGCTATATCGCGATATCGCGCATTGAAAAAAAAAAAGGATTCTTAACAAATTTTAATAAAAACATACGCATATAAAGTGTTAAACTCTGAACTTTATATTTATAACTCTATATGTTAAAATCAAGTTTTTATTTTTGGCAAATAATATCATAATATATTTCATATATCATCTATATTTATTATATTATCATGATTCCATTGATATTTCTAAGCTACGCATGTGCATAGCACGCGCATGGAAAGGAGAGTCTGTAATAAGAAAGTCATACGATGGCCTAAGTTTGCGCCGGACCGGCGTACCAACGCTGCCACGGCTTTCGCGGACGGAGGTGACTTTAAACGCGGAGCAATAAATTAACGGCGTTGGGTTACGCAAGGATCAAATGTCCCCTGGAGTATGCCCGGGAGATTTATGGGTCTGCCTTCACTGGCGCAGCATGAAGGAACGAAACAGAACAGAACGTACACAACCGTGCGGCTTATTATAGGCTAGTTGCTCCGCATCCTCCGCTTCCCCTTCTGTCCGACTAGTCTTTCAGCCCCGCCGCAGGATACACGCAGGACTTTTCAGATTAACAGCTAGCCGGATGTTGTAACCCGCTAATAAGGTGCGGCCACCACTCGCTGCCCAATTAAGCTAAGCTTTACGTGGGCACCATAAGGCCAGGCCTTGAAACGCTCTTCGATTAGATATCCTAGATGTACCATTAATTTTATCATTCGCTCGCGGTATCAGCCTTGGATTAAATTTACACTTGACGGACATTCATATTAATTACTCGAGGTTCTTTGGATCGTGACTAAATATTTTCTTGAATAAACATCCATGTTAACAAGGTTAACGTTTAAAAGTTCTCGTTTGTTACGGCAGTTTTTAATGTCAAAAACAATTGCAAATTTTTATTTGCAAGTATTATGAATTTGAATGTATTTCTTAAAGAATATTATTTGAAATAATAATTTCTTTATAAAATAAAGAAAAGGATAAAAGTGTTAATAAAAAATGATAGAGACCTATACTAATTTTCTAATATATTTTACAGAGAATTTATTCTTCTTTTTTACTAACAATTTTTCTAAATTTATTATGAAAATTTTAAAACGTTAATGTTTTATTTTTAAATACAATTATTTATTTCATAAAACTATAATTTCAATGTAAAATTAAGTTATTTATATGTTTTATATAGTTTAACTAAAGTTGACTCAATTTTAAGAAAAGTCAGCGAAAAGTTAGCGAAAAAGAAAAATGTCAAGTTTTCTAACGTTCATACAGAAAATTTAGAAATTCTCAAGAGGAGACCAGAGTATTCGATAGACGGGTTTTCTATCTCGCTTTCGCTTTCCTTTTTTTTGTTTTCCGGGCAGACGAGCAGACAGGCGGACAAGAAGACGAAGTCTGAAAGAGCCCCGAGGTGGAAGGTCGAGATAATGAGCAGCGAGAATTGCTCGCCGCGACATATGCATCTTTACGGATATCACAAAGAGCATTAAAATTTACTTTTTCTTGCACTTGCTTCTAGAGATACGAACAATATGGCTGTCCCTCAAGATTGGATTGTGACAAATAGAGGCTTTTACTTTATGCAAAAGTCTGAATTAATAACTGGATATGACGTAAACGAATAAATCAAATCTATATGTAATGAAATAAAGATAATTTTATCTTCCAAATGTTGAATTTTAGCCAAATATCGAATAGGAAATCAAACCGCAACCTCCATATCGTTCACGATTGCTTCCATGGCGGAACTCCAAAAGAAAAAAGTCCAGGATTTCTGTGGATTCATTCATCATCATCATCATCATCATCCGTCCCTTCTATCTTCTCCACCTCTATTTCTTTCTCCGTCTAACATACATACATATGAGTACATATACGAGTATATGCACGCACATATCCTCTCATCTTTCATTTTTTTTTAGCTCCTCCTTTTCTGCCCCTTTTGAACTCCATCGCTTTTCGAATATCTCACGAAGCCGCCATTATTATGGCCTCATCTCGGGATCAGCTCTTCGGTTAATAATAAAATATATAACGAATTTGGAATGTTGGAATGTTGATTTTTTACTTTTTCTATCTTTTCTATTTAATTCATTTTTTAAAATAATGATTACAAAATTTACGTATATTTCTGATGCATTGAATTTCAGCTTTTAACATTTTATAAAATTTTAATAACTTCAAACTTGTAACATATACGTAATAAATATATAAGATATTTATATATGTTACATAGCCTTCATTTGATATTTATATTACAATACTTTCTTTATCAAAAAATAATTGCATAAGAGAAAGAGAAAAATGCGTTTTACGATATTTGTTTGTTTAATTGGCTTGTTCTATTTTCTTTTGTCAATAACACATGTTTCGTGTCATAATAATTTATTTATAACATATATATTTTATATTTCTTCTCAGAATATACATTATATAAGGAACGTAATATACGAACACGCATGCACATATGCAATAACGGAAGCTTTGTAACTGTATCACGCCATGCTTATTTGCCGATTGAGAATATATGAAGGGGGGAAAGAGTCGAGATGTCATAAATCTTTTTACACAGAGGATCGCAATTATCTCATGTATTAAAAGCATCGATGGTTGATCTCCTTTTCTCAGATCAACACTTGGGATCGGAATGCCGAATGTTGAACTGTTGCAATGCGGCAAGTATCTTGGCATCCATGTGGAGAAGTCTAGTAAAAATTTTTAACTTTCATCAAATTGATGTGTATTAATATTTTCGTCTATTTTTCTAAATAAGAATTAAATTTAAAAATTATCTATTTAAAAATTATTCAACTGCATTATAATAAAATCTTTGATAATTTTGACAGAATTTTGACAAATACATCTTAATAAAGAAAAGAATATGAAAGTGAAGAATTTCTATTGTATCATACGTACGTAAAATTCTAACAGTGAGTTTTGAAAGATTTAAAATTAATCAAGAATTAATCGGTCGAAATTCGACTTGTATAACGTGTTCCACAAAAGATTTCAAGAAATTTCAGCAATTTCATTAAACAAATGCTCTTCATACACAGTGGTATCCATAAAATAGAATTATACATAATTCACAAAAATTTATTTATAACACATTTAATTTAAACTGTACAATGTAAAGAACGCAGAATATGTTAGTTGAATACAAAAAATTATCAAACTTATAGTCTTAAAATATAAAAATGTAAATAAATACAAACTTTTATGTCGTGGAACTCATATAATAATTATTTTCCAAGAAAAAAATAGACTAAAAATAATATAAATTTTTAATTATAAGTTTTTAAAAATAATACATAATACATAATTTTTAAAATTTTTTAAATTTCTTATTTTTTTTAGTACTGTAGTATATGCAGATTTTTATGCATTTTTTTACATAAAAAAGTATTATTTAAGATTCTTATAATAGAATAATTTAATTTTATAAAGGCAAATGAGATAAGAGAATAAGACGAGCATTCTTAAATGTGCCGACATCTGTGAGCACATTCAGGGACTCGTGCCGTTTTCTTCGTTTAACTGGTAGTAAACTACAAGCTCTGGCGTCGTCATAAGCGTACAGTTTATCGGCCAATCCTGAAGCAGATATTTGAGATCTGCTTCTGAACTTAACCGAAAGATGGTATGAGAAATCATTAATACAAAAGAATATGTAGATTGAAAAGGTCTCTCTTTCTCTCTTTCTCTCTTTCTCTCTCTCTCATCTTTGAATAATTTAAAAAAATATATATAATCTTTTTGTTCATATCATATTACAAAAATTATACTATAAAAACAGAAATATATATGTAGAGAAATCAAATATATCTAAGAATAAATAAGAAACGAATAAAGATAATCGTAATAATAAAAAAACATTTGTATTATATATTAAATAATATCAAAATACTACTATAAATAATTTATATTTAATATGTTTTTAGTATTTTTATGTTCTTAGAAATATGTTTTAAAAATAGTAATATTTTAATTAAAATAATTTTTTTTTTAATATGCTATATGTAGAATAGAAAAATTATAACTTATAAAAATTATAAAAAAGAAGAAATATTAAGATGGAAATGTATGCTAGTAATGGCACAACTGAATATCGATCGCTAACGTACAGAAGAAATGTTAAGTTTGCTTTGATTTCTTTATTTCTTGCTATTTCTAGAATGCGATCTAAAAAATAAAAATAATAAAATATAGTTACATAAAAATTAATTATTATATAAATTATATAAAAAAATTAATTATATCATTCATTAAACGATCTATATTCTCGAAAAAGATATGAGAAAAACTGTTTCTAAGAGAAACGACAAGCGACTAAAGAATAAAAGAAAAAAAAAAATAAAAAGCTAAAAGTGATTCATCAATGTTCTTTGTCTCAAGTAAATGTTACCTTACAAGATGAAATAATACAGAAATATCATTCTTTTGCGGATGAATCGAATTGTGAATCAATAAAGAAAGAAGGTAAAATAGTTCGGTTAGTACGATTCTATAATTTATTCAACTGTCTGCATTCAAAATTTTTTCTACCTAAATGATGATATAACCTTATTGTTATTTTTTTATAAATGGACTATAAATGAACATATTACTCAAAAAGTGTTGTATACTGTGAAAAATGCGAATAGATTTGTCAAATTAGCCACAAATATTGTTAAAGCACATTATTTAATTATACATTATTTAATTATACAAATATTATATGATTAAGTAAAAGTACATAATTAATCTTGAAATAATTTTAAATTATTAAATATTATTAAATTATAAAAACTTCGTTATTTTAAAATCGTTGTTAAGATGTCGTATTTGAAATGTGATGACAAAAATGCGATCGATTAAACTAGTGAGATAAATTACACTGCTCGATTAAACTAGTGAGATAAATTACACTGCTACAAATTAATAAATTTAAACATGTCAATTTTGAGATTTTAAACGCAATCTGCGTGTGGAAAGAGATACCGCTTATTGTGACCTGATGAACGAATAGTAAAACTAACAGACAGGCTCAACAGGTCAACGCAATAAATAACTCCGTTCACAATATATCTAGAGACATTGTGCCAATCCTGAGTCGGCTACCGTACGAATTTGCTTTAGAGAAGAGAGTTTTGTGTTCCGTTGCATAAATTCTGAGAAACTATTTGCTAGAAACTTAGCTTTCTACGAGATTCTTGGTCACGTAGCAAAACCTTGATTTTATTTTTAAAAATGATGTCACACGTGTTTTGTATTTAATTCACAAGGATAGGCGCCTATAAAAATAGTTTTGGATAAATTTTAATGTATTAAAACTAACCATATTCTATACAGAATTCTCAGATCTAAAATTTTAATAAATCATAAGCTTGATGTATATAATTTACATTATGATATGCTTTATTTCTCAACAGATATCATTGTATTAATTGCTGATTCATAAATGTCAGTGTTATAAATAATTTGAATTTTCAAAAAAGAAAGCGTATTGTAATTATATATATTTTATAAAAGTGTGTTACACTTACCAAACTGACTCCTCATCCAAGGATATAATGGGCTTGGTAAATTCGCAGTTGCCGCACCCTGAGGCGCACCTTGTTGTTGTTGACTGAGCGACGATGCAACGACGCCTTGATGTTGCTGAGCTTGCTGTTGCTGCTGCGGGTGCATTCCACCTTGTCCCTGTTGCGATGCGGTTTGAGATTGCTGTTGCTGTTGGTACATCATATGTTGCTGCTGTGCCTGCAGATGCTGATGTTGTGATTGCTGTTGGGGATGCTGCGATTGCTGCGTTTGCATATGCGGATGCTGGCTATGCATTTGATGATGCATCTGCGATTCGACGAGAGGCGGACTATCCGGTCCGTCGAGAACGCTGCCTTGATGATCGACAGCAGCCGCTTGAAGTTTGCAACTGGCATAGACGATAGGAGTGGACGGATGTCCATTGGGGGTAGGTGTGTGTCCGATGTGACCCATACCGGTATTTGGAGATGTCGACCTATAACCAGCCATGCCGTCCATACTTCCGTGTTCCTGTTGATGCTGATAGTAGGCCGCGTTTCGCATGTCGATCCGATTATAAGGGGGAAACCTCGGATAAGGCATGTCCTGTTGACCTCCCGTGGTTCCATAATGATGGGCGGATACTCCTTGACGTAACAAACTCGGGTCGCAGGGGTCACCGGCTTGCTGAGATTGTTGCTGAACCGATTGTGTCTGCTGAGGTACCTGTACGGCCGCACCGTAGTGCTGCTGATGCTGATGCGGGTGTTCCACCCCGCCATTTCGCAGGTCCGGGATATACGAATTCGCAAAGTACGAACTCATGCTACTGTCCCACCGGTCCCACCTTCTAATGTCACTTCTCTACGTTGCTGACTTTCCTTTGGTTATCTTCGGCTGATCTATGATTCTTTTCTCTATTCCTTTCTCTTCGTAAATTTACTTTGTTTTGTACTCTTCCTGTGCGGACACACTGGCACACGTCTTTACATAGATACAGATTTATCACTTCGGAATTGCATTTCTTCGCGAATATTTTTCACTCGATCTTTGTCATGTCACACACTCTTGAGCAGCACAAGCACACACACACACATATATATATATATATATCAAATTACCATCATCTTGGATCACATGTACATCATTTGACTTTTTATCACACTGAGCTCACTACCGAAAGAGAACAAAATTATAAACTGGAGCACTACAGAACCTTTCCAATTAGCAAGTGGAGAAAGGGGAGAGTATACCGCATATACACGAGGTGGTGGCAGAAGATAATAATCAAAGTCCTTCGTCTTCCCCGGTGTGACACCTTCGTTCAAAGCGCCAAGCCACTCCAGACCTGTTTCGTTTCTCTGTCCACCCTATAATCGAAGTTACGCCGCACCTGTAACACAAAGAAAATTATGTGTTATATTATGTCACAATATTATGAATCGATATCTGACAATTACAATCAATATCTGATCTGTATCAGTCATTAAGCACTTGACTTAAAAAAAATAAATACTTTAATATAAATAACATTTTAAAAAAAGTTACATTAAAGAAATAGCATGATAAATTATTAAATGATAAAATTACATTATAGATGGTTAATATGTATCATAAATTTTACAGTGTATGATCAATAAGAAAATTTTCTAAAATAACTCTCATTATTTTATTATATCTAAACATATAACATCGTGGATGCAACTGAAAGCTCACTTTGCAAGATTCTTGTCAAGCGAACTGAATAAACTGAACGGAGTTTCACTTTTGAATGACAGAAGGCGAGTTACACATGTGCTCGTCACGGTGACGGCCATCGCACAGACGCCAAACTTATTACAACGTTCTGTGTGGGCGGGCTAAGCGATCGTTAAATTTGGAAAAATTTCTGTCCATTAAGCTAGCATGGCTACTTCCCACCAAAACCTTTCCCCTCACATCAATCTCTTTTTCGAAAGCTTTGTAAAAGTTCCGACGCGTGTGTCGCATAAAATTAGTAGGATGCCCGCAAATTACTCATGTTTAACTCAATGTGCATATCAATGTAATCACAAATACAAAACGTATATTTAAAAAATAAATAAAAATAGCAATTAATTTAAATCTACTTTTCTTCAAGATATCTTCATTTGAACAAATTCAATACAAAAAAATTTTATCTTTATTTCTTATAGCTGTATAATTATTTTTTATAATTGCATATGCATAAACTTAATCTAATTATTGAAGTTCTATAAATCTTGTTACACTCATTAAATATAGTACAAATTCTATATTAAAAAAATTTATATTTTATATAATTGTTAAAAATTATATTAAATTATTAAGCGTCATTTAACAACAAAACATAAAAAGATAATAAAAATAAATAGATAATATTAAGAGTAATACATTTTGCAAAAATAAAAATCATTTAAAAAACTATTTAAGTAATAAAGAATTGATAATATCAAAATGAACAATCAAGAAATACGGTAATTATATATATATATATATATATATATATATATATATATATATACAGAGTGTCCCAAAAAAAGCGGCCAAGCGATCATATGCAGGTAGAGCAGATTAAACTGAGTCGAAAAGTCCTGTACTATTTTGTGATTTTCGCAAATAGTCAAATTGCAAACGCGCGATGAGATAGGACCGCCCAGTGAGACACGCGTTCGCCGTCGCTAGGCACGCGTGGAGTTGATTGCAATTGGTTACACTTTCATCTATGTATGTACGTGCGACTAGTGTGCTCCACGCGTGCCTAGCAACGGCGAATGCGTGTCTCACTGGGCGGTTTTATCTCATCGCGCGCTTGCAATTTGACTATTTTCATAAATTAATAACTCGTTAACTATTGCAAAAATTGTAAAATAGTACAGGACTTTTCGATTCAGTTTAATTTGCTCTATCTGCATATGACCGCTTGGCCATTTTTTTAGGGACATCCTGTATATATATATATAAAATCGCGCGCGCGCGCGCGCGTGTGTGTGTGTGTGTGTGTGTGTGTGTGTGAATCTATTTCTTTATAATGTTCCATATAATGTATAGCAAATTTTGTTTTTATTTAAGAAGATATTACTTGCGTTCGTATGATATAAATCTTTTCATTGTTAATAGAACAATAATATGGAGATTTCTTATCGACTGAAGAACGAAGGATTTTTGTCTTTTAAGAGATCGTTGATCTGTCGATTCGAGACATTTTGAAACCTTCTATACCGACTATATTTGATATAAAATTGTACAATTTCTTAATGTGTGTAAAAATTATTTGTTTTCGTAATCTTCTTTAATTTTTTAAATTTCAACGTTAGTTAAATAAAAATAGAGGAATAATCAAAACTTTTGTTTTAGAATTAGGAGAAGAATTTCTATAAAACATATCACTCCGTTACAATATTATCTTTGTCAATTTAAAATAAGATAAAAATTTTAAGCTATACTAATGATTAATAAAAAAAGAAAAACGAAAGTTTTGAAATCAAATATTCAAATATTCTTTGTAGAACATTTGACTTTTCCGCGAAATTCATCTGATCGTGAAGGAATAAATAAAAATATACATGTGGATGTACATATAGGGTATTGTTGCGGCTGGTATGACAGTATGGGTGGCGCTAGAGACACCGAGGAGAAGCGAGCTCGAATGTGCAACGGACAGTGTAGCAGGGTGAAGGGTGAAGGATATGCGAGAGGGTGAGAGGTGCGGCCCTTGGGAGTTTGCTGTACATGAGAATGGGTCGGACGCGGGACGATCGCGATTAACATTCCGGCCGCTAGCTTGCTGTTCGCGCGGCGCTTTCATTAATTCCAGCGTATTGATTCCACGGATTGATGAATGGCCGCCGATAGCGATTCCACGCGCTCGCTACCCCTTCTTCTCCCCTATGCCTCTCCTTCCTCGTCCCTCGCGTATAAATTCAACCTCTCGCAGGATTTGAACTCAATTCCCGCCCCGTAAATTTCCCTTTATGTATCCTCCTCTGAAGTGCAAGTATCTGAATCCTATTGACGTGAACGACGTACTTTTCACAGTTTCACACCTCCTTTCTTTTTATCTCTCTTTAATTTAATAGTAGCAAAATATGCAAAATCAATTATACGTTACAGTTGATCTCTTGGAGTATTCTGGAATGTTCAAATTTTGATGAAGTATATTAATTTTCAAAATTTAATATTATATAAATGAAAAGGAGATAATACCGTATTATTTGTAGAACAATTGTCCTTTCTTTTTATAAAATGATATGATATATTAATTGTGCCAAATCCAAGATAGTTGTACATATTTTAGGCCTTGTTTAGTGGTGACATCGACCGGAAGGATCATAAAACCATCTGATTATTTAAGGATCTAAGAAGTGTATAATATTGTCGGCAGATGGCGATGGTGATAGCACGGAAGAAGAGGAAAAAACGGGGTGGAGCATGTCTGACAGCTGGGTGGGTTCGGGGCCAAGGTGATTGAAAACAGGGTGGAGCGTCATGTGACGCCATGGTTGGATATGGAAGTGACGTCACATAACTACGATGGCCTCTAGTTAGCAAAATGGCCTCTGGATAGAAGTTTCTTTGTCTCGCAATCTCTTATCTATTATCTCGATGTAATTAAAAAAAAAACAGTTGAGGTACCAATGATGTTCTGTCAGTCGTTCATCTCAGTAGAAGCAAATTGCATTCATTACTCTTTTGATTCTAAGAAATAGGAAAAATAAATATTAAAAGAAATAATAAATATATAATAAAATAAAAGAGAAGATAAACTTTGATGCTTATTATCGTTTTCATTATAAGATGTTATAAGAAAAACAATAAAAAAAGTGTTAAGCGATCTCTGTAGATGTATCATTGGTTGATGTAGATAAAAAGATCGGATGAAATAAATGACGTCGTTGCTGGCAACCGTATCCCTAAAGATTGAGCCATAAATGGCACTTAGAATTTACAGTTATAGAACTCGTGTTGGTCGTTCACACCTCGTAAAACAGTCGTAAACTAAGCGCGTTATAAACTGAACGTACTCCTGATGTTGCGTACACCAGCGGAGTTACATTAAAAAGTTATGAACTCCTGACCTTGTACTATGTAACACTTAGTGCGTATAAGATGGCAGAGTTCTTGACGTGTTTATGTTCAAGTGATATTCTGTAACCTATTTTGAGATACAAAGAGAAATAAAAATTAACGCACATTTAATAGGCATACAAAAAGGATTAGAAACCTATAATATAATATAACCAACAAGTAGTATATAATTACTAATAGCCACTGTTATAAATCGTTAAGCTCAATTATTTATATTGTAGCTAATATCAGGATTATTTTTTATTGCACGAATAAGATGTTAATGTGGTGATTGACTACTTTCATGGCCCACACACTACAAGCAATTACATAAAATGGGCGCGAAGTGATCGCAGTAATAGCTATCATTATATATATATAACATATAATTTGGAACGAGCTAGTTCATAAAGAAACAAGATTCACAAGAAACATGCAATTCATATCAAGGTTATTAAATTAAAATTGATGCATATTCATGAGATATCATATTTGGGGATACTTTGTTATGTAAAATGATCTGTCCTACAGAAACAGAGAATGACAATATTTTTTTACCTGTATATTATACCATAATCGAATTTATATGCATTCGATATTGCTGTCATATGATTTATTCGCTTGGCGGAAGTTCTCGGGCATTAAATCTGTCTGGGCTAGCAACCATTGTACAATGAATTTACATTTTAACGCGTTATTATACATATATCATAATATTTAATAATGTTGGAAATTATGCATATAACAACGATAAAAGAATGATTTAATTAGATCGATTAGCGTTTCATTGTTGTAAAATGCAATATTAATTTATTATTAATTATATAATAAATATAAATTTAAAAATCCATAGATTTTGCTCTCATGGACAAAATCAAATCTTATAAATCGTCTCGATTTCTTTTTTGATAAATGAATATAATATTTGCGTTTTTCAGGACATAGAAATTAAATAACGAAAATACATCAAATAACACATACAGAATATAAAAATCGTAGAAAAAATATATCATTAAACGATCACGCTAGATTTAGCAAGAAACATGTGATCTCGGTAGAACATCTTGAAAATACCGTTACGCGCATTAAAGGATGGCCGACCGGTGGGAGGTCGAGGCGGCATTAAAAGGTGTTCGCGATCAAGGATTCCGGCATACACACACACACACACACACACACACATACACATATACTCGGACGACATTGGTATCCTGATTCTTAACGTTAATCACATGTGCGCGATACATATGCGTGCATTCGTTTCCGCGATCGTGTGAGTAAGGACGGTTCAACGATAAACACACAGGCCACGCGCGCCACGTGTGTGCATGTGTGTATGTGTGTGCGTACTTGTGTGAGCTGCGAGCGGAGTTGAATGCTAACATGCATGTGCGATTAGCATAATCGAGTCGGGCTGCAGGGAACCAGTTTGCAAGGCCACTGAAAAGCCGGCCGGCCGGCCGATCGCTTATGCCGTTCTCTACCGGTGAGCGCGCGATCCATCCGTAACATCGATAACGTCAGCTGAACGCTGAGAGCAAGGATGGTGACGATGCATCGTTCACCATAGATTCCAGCTGTGAACGGGTGTTACGTGAGCTTTTTCGCGAATTACGAGACTTCGATAAGAACACGATCCCATAACTGCTACTTAATTTATCGCATAGTGGCTATCTGTATAAATGATTGTGTGTAATTTGAATGTTACTATCGATATGCTGACAAGTGACGAAAGATCACGTTGATACTGCTGATATTATTTAATTATGTTTTTCAAAATCAGATATAATCTAGAAAAATGTCATAAAATGACATAAATGATTTCGATAATTTATTGAAATAACAGATAATTTAATCACGGCCAATATATGGAATGAAAAAAAAAATTTGTATAAAAGTTATCTTGATAAATACTTTTTTAAATTAAATTCATCTACTTTAAACGAAGGAATTCTTTAAGTCCGTTCATGTAATTAAGTTTAACTATTAGGATTAATTGATCGTAGCACATACAGAGGAATATAATAAATATTCCTGTGATAATTATCTGTTCGAATTTTTTGTGGAAAAGAATAGAGATTATAGAAGCGATTATTTTTGGTGGTTAAAAGTTCGTATTGGTAAAATACTAATATAAACAGATATGCAATAAAGAACAAATATAAGTATAATATAAAGAATAAATTACTTTGGTTTAAAAGATTAATGATAGCATTAGTGCAAGAGTTGAGTATTATGCACTTGTAAATATCATAGATGACTTCGATCAACATCTCATAGTACATTCACTATGTGTCTATATTGCATATATACTTCTATATAGATCATTTTAAAAATACGTGTAAAGTAACTTTATTTATATTAATTGTGTATTATTTGATATAGATATAATATATAGATATAATATCACGTATGTGTGTATTGCGATATTCTACAATATAAATATTTTCATTTTGTTGAAATTTTAATTTCCATATAAATATTCTAGTACGTGTCATTCACGTGATGTTGCATTAATTATATCCATATTCTGAAGTTGCACATATGCATGCGAATACGTACACAAACAAGCGATTTAAGAATGCAAGAGGCGGCGTGATAAACGAGTTCGATAAAGAGTTCGAGTTTCCGTGTTTAACATACAGTGCTGTTTTAATTACAAGGAATTTATTAACCTATTAAAAGCAATTAGTAGCATATTCTGTAATCTAAAAAGATCAGAATTATATTCATTTAATAATTGTAAAAAACTTGTAAGTTATACTTGTAAATATATAAGATAAAAGTTATTACAAATAAATTCATCATAAATAGAATTGTAATTATTATACCTTTATAATTTAATATAATGTAATGTTAATAAATCAAATTAAATCTATAATTTTAAAAGGAGTTTTCAATACACGTTATACTTTACTTTAAAAAGCTATTATACTTTTAAATTATTAAATTTAATATTTTTCTTTATAGGATTATTCGTAATTTGTAAAAAATTCAAACAAAAGAGCCTGCAGAAAATTCAGGATTGTTTTGTAAGTATCAATAGTACGAGATATTATCAATTGATATTAAATAATCAATTTCTAATAAAAATACTAATTCTTCACATTATTATTTATTAATAGATAATATGACGAGATGTAAAATGATGTAAAAAAAGACTTACATAGACACTGTTGAAAATATCAGAATACTATAAAATATATTATTACAATTTTACATCTTACATTTTAGCTCTTTTCCTGCAGGATACTCGACACTCTCTACAATTCTCTACTAAACTCGAAGGTTTCGAGTTCATCTAAACAATTTTTGCCGATAGGTAAAAATGTCCGCGTGAACACGGAGGGAGTCCCAAGAGTTATGCAATTTCGTGACTTTCACATTTCTTGGTATTCAAAAGTTTTTTTGTTCGTTTGCCGGAATTCGGGGAGTTCAGCTTTCTCCTTTGAGTCAAAGTTTAAGCTTGTTTAAAATGGACAATAGCCAATCGTTGCGTAAAATCGATGTATTGGAAAAGGTTGAAAATCTTTAAGTTTTTAGATCACTTCCGTGATATGAGGCAAAATCTCTATTGATGTCATTGATGTTCTTGACGCCAGAAGGTTGTATGTAATTTCGTTTCGTGCTAGTAAAAATTAATTACTCGCTAAATCATCTTGCGACACGCTTTTTAATATTAGAAATGAGATCGTTAACGACTCGCCGAATAAAAACAGGTTGTTATTGATACACTTAAGATAAGCACTTAAAACATATCATTCTTCCTGATGTGAGATGCATTGAATCCAAAGGCGAAGGTTAATCATTTCAGATTTCACTTAATTAACAGTAAGTCTAATTCAGGTTGAATTATCTCATAACCAGATGCTATCGCAAGGTGGTAAAAGTTCTTTAAAAGAACTTTGTAAAAGTTTCACCAGACGAAATGTACTTGTAGATAATCCATATGAAGATTAAATTACATTTCCAAGTAGAACGTTGTGTGCGTTATCTTGTATTTAATATGAGAGATATTTAACATTAATTATAAATTAATTACATATAAATTTATTTTATAACTGTTATGAGCTACGGTTTTAATACTGAATTATTTAAATAATATTTTTATAGATTGTCCAATATTAATCAATTTTCTAAAAAAGAACTAAAGAAGATTATATTCTAAAATTAAAACTGCTTAGAATTTAATATACTCGTATATTCTTTTAATTATTTTTAAAAAAAGCAAATATCCAAAAGATAAAATAAATATATAATAAATATTTCATTAATGTCATCTAATGTCGATTAAACATCTTCTATGATCGACATCGCAGTTTGTTTTATAATATGGATTATTTTCACTTATCGCAACATTATACTTTCTCATGATTTAAATTAGATAATCAAGATTCATGATGCAAACTAGTTACTTTCCGGAGGGACAACATGGGAAGGGTAGAACACGGATAATTTATAATTTACGCGTATGTGGGTGACCGATGAGACGAGAGCTACACGTGACTACATATAACACCAAGGGAGCCCTTTGTTATAACACGATTTTAAAGTTTACGTATTATATTATGTCAAAAAGGACAATGTAACAAATCTAGGGTTTGCGTAAATATAGCTACAGAAAAGTGATCTAACTATTCTCAAGATCATTAACCATAATCTTTAGCAACATAAATTATCTTACCGAGATGAAACAAGAGCACATATACACATACACACAAACTTGAGTGTGTCTTTATGCACAATAGCGACAGCAAACTCGAAATTACGAAGCCCAGCTTTTATTTCGTCGCAAGCACGAGGGGGTGTCTATAAGGCCGGCGAGACACAGCGGAGAGTACAAAGTTTTGACGTCACCCTATAAATCAACCAACACTCTCGCACGTTCAAGACGTTGCGCGAACACAGTCCTGAGTTGAAGTTTTGTTCACCGTATGTCTCCTCTGCTCTCAACACAGACAACTTGTACACGACGAGTCAGAAATTTCGGCAACGCCTTCTATATCCTTTATAAATCCCATTCACACCAAAAACCATAGGAACATTTGAAGTGGAGCGTGTATCGTTGAACGATTGGCAATTATTATTAGAGATTATAGTCTACATGTGGATTACTCTTACTTACTTGGATTATCTACTCGTATAATCCTAACCGGAATGAAATGTGTACGTGTAAAAAGTGTAGAAAGCAAGAGCGGAAAGATTGAGACAAAAATTATAAATTTTAATAAACATTTCATTCCTTTTTCTTGTGTAGTTAGACGTGTCAACTTGGCTATTTCTTGGAACGATTTATAACGGTAACGAAGAATTGAGGGGAGAATTGCGTTAAGATGACACGCGTAGATATGCGAAC
The DNA here is from genome assembly GCF_055798465.1 of Pogonomyrmex barbatus. Classification (NCBI taxonomy): domain Eukaryota; kingdom Metazoa; phylum Arthropoda; class Insecta; order Hymenoptera; family Formicidae; genus Pogonomyrmex; species Pogonomyrmex barbatus. The sequence continues at coordinate 12,594,373 of NW_028297116.1, forward strand.
TTAGAACGTGAGATGATGAGCGCAGACATGAACTGTATGGCACGTATACAACGAGAACGTCGGAATGTCAAAATAAACGGTGACACGAGAGTTGACCGTGTTTACTGAAAAATTTTGGCATCGTCGCGCCGCAGCCGACGCTGTCGGCACAACTTTGAAATTATCTCGAGGTAATTTATATTACGGTTGCGAGCCGAGAAAATGCGCGACGTACTTTTGAATTAAAATCGTCGGCGCGACACGAATCGGAATTAATGAACTTTGAGATGGGAAAAATCATCAGCTAAAACTCTTAATACTCTTATTAAATTTTTGTTAATCATTTGAATTGAAATTATAAAATTTATATACAGAATCTAGATATAAAAAAATATTGTATAAATAAAAAATCCGAAACTTTTAAATTATAAAATAATAATCAAACTTTAAAGATATCCCTGTAATAACTAGATAATAATTTTACACATAAATACAGTTAAGATATATGATAAAAGAAATAACAAAAGGAAATGAAGTAAAATTGTAAAATTCAATACTTCCCTGTAAGTCTTCAGATATAAAACATAATATTATAATTATAATAATATTATATAAATATACTAACATGATAATTATGTTCATTATACAAGAAAGATATTTAAGTTTTTGTATATATCTGCTTTTGAGTGTACGTGCATATTCCTCGCGATAAGATAAAAGTAGAAGTGTATAAATATTATACAATTAGGAAATAAGAAGCCGACTGTTATCATAAAGCTTGATCACACATAGATAGTGTGCATCCGTATAGAAAACATAATCAGTCTGTTTCAGAATTGCACTGTAGATCTTTATAAGTATGTAATTACTGATGATAATAGCCGGCTACTAGTAAGCGCCCGCGATTATCACATGTAGAAGATTAGAGCTATCATGTTTATGTATTTAACATTCTAATAATAAACTTGAGAACTGGATTTTTTCACACAAGTTATAAAATCGCAACGTATATATGTTATTGTTTCTAAATAACTTGTATTAATATTAATAACTTTTGAAAAGAATGTTTTTTTTTTACGGACAAACATATATAAAATAAAGATTTGTATATGATGTGTGTGTGTGTGTGTGTGTGTGTGTGTGTGTGTGTATGGTGTGTGTATGTGTGTGTGTGTGTACATACATTATCTGTATAAATATAAATAAAAACTCGCTGTGACTGTTGGAAAAAAAACTGTTTCGAAGAACGCCTTGAAAGACGGAAATTGCAGCTGCTCTTATCCCGCACCGACGATGTTTCGAAGGCAAAAATCAAACGGTAAGCAAAGAAAAGCAGGCGAAGAGACAGAAAGAGAAAAAAAGAAGGTATCGGGTAGAATGCCCATCCTAAGAGGGTGAAATGGAGGATTTGGCCAGAGGTGTAGAGGGGTACACGGTACGGACACGGTATTGGATGCTACCGGGGACGGGGGCCCACGGTAGGGGTAGTTTGACAAGTTGACAAGAGCACAAAGGCCGTGGCAGACACCCTCGAGCGAACGGCAAGAAGGGTAGGGGTAAACGCGCGGAGGGTGGGCAGGATAGAGCGATGGGTGGTAGGGAGCGTCGCGACGCTCAGCGACGGAGGATTGCCGGATGGCGGGGTGCCTGAAAGCCCGGTAGATTCGACGCCGCGAACAAAGGGTGGCTCATCCCAGTGGGATCCTGGGAGTTTGGGAACGAGATCGCCTATACCGATTTACTCGAAATCGCGAAGATGCACACGCGATATATGTGTGTGCTGTATGCGTGTGTGGGCGAGAGTTCAGGTTCTACTCGACCGATACGCGCCGCGGGCCTAATATAGAAAGTTAAGGGCGAAGCTAAAGCTCGTGCTTAATTAAATCGGAAGACCGTGGGAGATAATCGCTGCTCCCTGAGCGGCGAAGGTCAATATATATCGTGCCGGGCAATTTGATTTTCGCACGGCAATTGAAAATAAACGGTAATTTAAACGTGCGCTACCAATCTTAAATGAACCAAATTATTAATATTGATAAAGAATTCATCCACTAATCAAAAATCCATAAAATTATTTATCCATTGAAAGAGAATTGAAAGAGAAATTTTTTCAGGATTATTTCTATTTATCCTTAAATGTTTGTATTCAGTTAGATTAAACATAATTTTCGTGATATTTTTAGAACGTCTTTTTCGTAAATAATATACAATTTAAAGATTTATCACGTATCTCTAATACGATTTACGCATAGAATACCATCCTCGGCTCGAGCTTTAAAAAGAAACGGGAAGCGAAAAGAATATGGTCCGCGCCCGTGAAAGCGCTGACAATTTTTCACAATGGAATGCTGTACGGCGTGCCGATAACCGTTCAAAGGGTAATAAATATCTTTGCTAACCACCTTCTATAAGGCAGCCTCCGCAAAAGCGTTCCATTCATACCGCAGTATAACGTTAACGTGGGCACCGACTCTTCCCATTTCCGTACCCCCTTCATCATCGCGTTTCGGCCCACATTGATACACATATCGACTCCTTTATGGTTTGCGAGCTGCCGCTATGATTTATCGCGCTTGAAAATACCACATGGCGTCATTAGAAACATCATTCGTATCGCAGAATGTCTATCATTTTACACCCGAAGTAATTCAATGATCCATGCGTCGTCCCCCGTTCCACCCTTTCGTCTCGAGTATAATTAATTTGCATTATTGATATATGCATTATGTGCTTCCGCAGAAGGTTTGAGATAAGATCAAAATTCAAGAAACACAGAAGAAAAATTTTGTTGTATGTTAGAAATTATGCCAAAGAGAATAAAAATAATAATTTGTATAATATTAATCCATACTATATGTGTTTCATGTTAATTAAAACATAATTAAATAATAAATATATAAAATTTATATTTTTATTATGTAAAACTAATGTACTTATGTAAAACTATCTTTTAGACAGTATCAGAGTTTTCGGAATATGTTTTAAAAGTTTATAATATAACAGTAAATATAGAGAATCAAGAGAAAACTGTGCACTACAATTACATAGTAATATCTCTCTTACAAAGATAATATTCAATCTCCAAGAGAGATTCTAAGTAAGATAATATAATTGTAACTTAGTCGCGACTATGATTATAATTTACTTACAATTATGATTACTTACATTTATGATTGTAATTTTTAGACAAATTATTAGCTTTAATTGTAGAAAAATATTATCTTCGTTATTTATAATAATGATATTAATAATATTTTCACATCACAGCAAGATTATTATACATTAAAATTATACAATATGTGATGAATGATACATATATTTCAAGCGAAAATGGAAAAAGAAAAAAAAATAATACAACATTTTAAACCGTATGATACTGACACGTCCGTCCGTATGGGATTACCCCTTTTGCTTTCTACCCTTCTTCACGCTCCAAGCTTCTCTTTCACACTATATGTCGCTAACCTCATACCTGCGCAGCCAGTAAATCAGAAACGCAGCGAAGCGTCTTTCGTTCCCGTCGCGTCGCGGTGCCGCGAATCATCCCTCTATACTATAGGGTTTTATATTCGCTATCCAGAAAGGTAGACGAGATAAATACATGTGAATTCTCAATTTAGAAAAAATAACATCCTGATTCATTTTCCAAAGCAGTTAATGACTACTTAATATAACATAACATGATAAAAATTGAATCCAAATTAAATACATAAAAGCACATTTTATTAGTTTAAGATAGATTTAAATTGAGAAACAATAAAAGAAATTAATTAATAGAAGAACAATTTGCATAAAAAAGTAATATAAGTATAGTAAGTAAATTAAATTCTATTTATAGAATGGATTAAAAAATAGTATAGATATAAAAAGAAATTTTTTTTTAATACTAGTAAATAGTATATAAATAAGCATTCATAATTTCAACACCGTAATTCATAGAAATTGGCATTACATATAAGAAAATTGATGTAAAAAGGGGATAATCCTGTTATCTAATTCCTCATAATCGTACGTGAGCCTTATTACAACGGAAGACGATTATCTACGATAAGATTAATCCTTTGTCGGTGACCCTTGTCAAATCGAAGGGTCCAAGACTCATTACGTATTCTTAGGGTCTTGATATCATATCGTAATGGCTCGTATTCTTGTATCTAATTGTATACCAGTTATAAGCATAATAGCATTTAGCGATACTTGAAATTTCTTAATCAATAATTTCGCTTATAATGTAATCAAGACTACCTAGCTTCATGTTTTACCGTTCGATCGCCATCATGTTTTCTGATAGAACGATGAGAGGATTGCTTGCGTGACGAAATGAAAAACCGGAAAGCCGGACCAGGTCGACTATTATATGAGATGACTCTCTTATCTTTTCAGGTAACCGAGTGATCTGTCATGCCTCTTCCTACCAAGTTACCTGTGTGTTCTTCCGCCCTCCACTAACGAAATCAGTCTCCAAATCTGAAGTATCCGGAGTTTAAGATCTTAATCCGTGATAATATGGGGACATCACACTTACAATTAATGGGACATTTATTTCCACGTTTCAAATGTTGGAAATTACTCGTCTAACGTAACTGTAAGGCAACTACATATTGTGACAGTTTTTTTAAGTGACTTAAAAGTCGAAAAATTGCACATTAGAGTATTATAAATAGTCCATTGAGCATTACACTGACTGATCGATTTACTAAATTACTCTATCAACATCTATTCAACTTCAATTGTTAAAGAACGATCCACCTTTCAATTGTTGATGAATGATGAATAGAATCTTTGCTTATCAAGCAGTCAAGTAGCTGACTCAAGTGGAACTTCGCGATCTTTCATGAACAACTCGCTACAAGCAAACATACCTTTCTCCACATGATCCATCTTCGCTGATCGACTTCTCTCGTCGCTAAGATCGTCGATTCACACGTCTGCGACTTACGCACACCACTTCTTGACGCATACTCCCGCACGCATGGCAAAACCTCTTCCCGCGTCAGCTATCAGCTAATTAACATTACTGGCAGCGCGAGTAACAAGCAGGCCGGCAATTACACGTACCGGACGCGGTCGTCGCGGCCAGAGCGTCCTTATCGGTCCCGCGTCGTTGTCAGCCGCGAAAAACCGACAGACGGCTGTCGGCAAACTGTGCAAACGGTGCCAATTAAGTGTACACAGGTGTCAATTTGTCGGCGTCTTTCGTCACGCTTTCGTATCGCGAGCAACGTGACCGAGGAATCTTTGAGTAAGAAATTTGCCGAGCAAATTTCGCGCCAGCATTTAGATGATTCACATCGCGATGCAACCGTGTGACGACGGTAATTAGTCCTAGTGCACACGCTCATATAATGAACTAGCCGACTACGCGGCGTGTTCTGGAACGGCTGCCGATCGAAATCCAGGAAGTATATGAGCTTCTAATAAACGCTTATCCGTTACGATCTTCACGCAATGCTAAATTAAAGCGAATAATCAGGGACTAAGTGCGATCGATCTATAACAAAGCAATTTATAACTCTTGAATGTATATATCTTCCTGAATAAAAAGAAATTTCTGGAAGAAGATTCTTGTTTAAGTGAGCTTCTATAAAATGATCAATTAAAATTTATCTCTTCATATGTAGTGCACATAATCAAAAAGTTGTATTTTTGAAATAAGATCTTTTATGTAATTATAATTTTTTATAATTTCTTGATATCACTAATCAAGTTGCAACTGTGACACGTACGTAAATTTAAAATATGATATACAATTTTATTGTATTCGTCGTTCGACTTATGTTGAGTTTGCTTCTCGTTGCAATCTTAGTGCGATCATACCGTTCAAATTTGGCGCGTTTTCTTTTCTTCTGTTTCTCTGCCTGCACGTGAAAATATTGTTTGTGATTAGGAGATCAACAATGAATTATTATTTTTTGTATATGTGTACACGTGTAGAAAAGGAAGATCATTATCCAGAGAGATCCAATTGCACTTTTTTTTTTCGATTCGATAACGATTTCGATTTCCGAACTTTCACCGCGATTGATGCGCGAAGTCGTCTTCGTGTTTTCGATCGCTACGACAGATGAAACGCGCGTTCCGAATGCCGAATGTACGCACGATTTGGCGGCCCGCACGAGTTGGCGTGTGTCAGGGCCTTCGACTCGGCAGAAGCAGACAGAAACGAAAGACTACACAACGTGACTAACGCGGCACGGAGAAGCGAACAGCAGACGTGAACTATGCGTGTGCGTGTTCACGTGCACGCGTGCCAGAGGAAGGGGAGACGAGAATGGAGGAACACCGACAGAGAAGGCGAGAGAGAAAGAGAGAGAAAAAAAGAGGGACTGAACGGCGACGGAACGCCGGGATATCCACCACGCGTTAACCAATTCCGCGAGCGTCGCGCGTGCGTGTGCGCGCGTGTACGAGCGGACGTGAATGTGTGCAGAGAAGCGTATCCTCCCGTCGAGCGTAGAACGGACGAGAGCATCGAGCTGTCAGCGCACCCCACCCCGAAAGCCCCTTTTGAAATCAACCCCACCCATAGTGACGAACCCGCCGCCCTTTCTCTCCGCATCGTAGGCTCTTTCCCTTGACTAGTCGTTCCTCCATCCCTCTTCGGACAACCCCCCGGCTGTGACAACATCGAGGAACTGTGTGCCTTGCACGAAAGTGAAAGTAACACGAGCTCGTATCGACGCGAATGGAAACCTATTACACTATACTACAAATAAAATCTGAGTTAATAAAAGCATAAGTATTGTTTTACTTCTTCGTTATTTGCAATTAAATGTTTATATCTTAATGTGCGGTTATATGAAAAGATTTTTATATGAAATTTATATGAAAAAATGAAAGAAGATGGGATAAAAAGAAATATTTGTGTGAAAAATACGGAAATATAAGAAGTATATAGAAATATCAGAAAAACAATTTGGTCTTTTTATTTTTATCAACGTGAACAAATCATAATTCTTATTCACCGGCTCGAAATCATCCTCTCTTACGATGCTTCTTCCGGTCTTCTATTTCGGTCTCAGCTTTGGCCATTTCCTTTTCGACCACCCCATTTTCGCATTGAAGCGTGAAAACCCACCGTAGCAACCGTATTAAGAAGATTCTCTATAGCAACACGAAATCGTGGGTTCAAATAAAATCACATTTTGCAAGTATTTTATAAAAATTGTTATGGTTTTTTTTTTAAATGTTTCGATGATCTTTATATTTGCTGTTCTATGCTTTTATTTGATTTCATATCTCACTATATTAATGCGTGATCAAATCCCAGCCCCTTGAAACGCAAGAATGTCAGCCGGCGGTCGAAAGGTCTGCTCGATAGGACAGCTAGGAACAGGTATAATGAAAACATGCGTGCATGTCTATATGAAGAAGTATATGTACGGACCGACACATTTGAACCGAGGGTTTATCATTAACGGCCAATGAACGATCCGCCATTGTTCGAGTCTGACATCCAGAGGCTGACATTTTGGTGAACGACAAATGAAGAGTGTGACTTTACTAACGTGGCCATCACTTTTACGTATAAAATGTCTATTCTTGATTCTTGAATAATTTATTCTTTAATATCAATCGATTATAATCTTAAAAAAAAAAAATTATTCTAAGAAATAAAAAATAATAAAATATAAATTCATTAATTTTTGTATTAATAAAAAGTTTAAAAAGTATCCTAAATTCCTAAACTCAATTCAATTTATTTTAATGAAAGATAATATGTTGATACTTTTAATTTATTAAAAGCAATTTCTTAAAAAAATAATTACATGCATTATCGAAGATATTAGACAATTCTACCATCGCCACATTAAAGATAATTATCATTTGAATGCAATATGATGAAGTATCACATCTCTATCATATTTTATTTGTAACATCTATTAATAGAAATCTTTCAAATCATTCTCAGATTTGTCCGAGATCCTACAAGGGAAAAAATTTTTTTCGAAGAAAATGGAGTTGGCCTGCGTCCGAAGCGGCGAAGTGATGACTTTATCCAATCGACTCCATTTCTCATCCGTATTCGTTCTCTACCCGCAGGCTGACCCGCAGTCCCAACCAAGGAAGAAAGAGAAGAAACCGGGTGAGGGAGAGAAGCGCCCATGACTTATGATCGCCATTACGGTACCGATAATTATATGCTGTTCTGTAGCCGCTCCCTCCTGTACGTTGTGTGAGAGGAACGAGAGGTACCGTAGATGATATCCTGCCTGCCGACGAACTTCGAACAGCCGACCTCTAACGTAACCGCACGCACATCAACCATACGCTTCTCCTGACTCGTTGATCGACCCGATCGATACGTTCCGGTATTTCAGAAGAGTTGGAAAATAATTGCCCCTTGATCGAAGGTCGATCGTTAATATGTGCAATTTCTTTGTGCCATACACTGGTAAGTTTCTAAAAAAGAAACTTTAACATTTTATATATTTCTATAATCGATTTTATTAATAATAATTAATGTCGCAGATAATTATCAAAAAGAGAATTTCATAAAATAGTTTTTGTAAATTTTATCGAAATATTGGAAATAAAACTAATAATAATAAATTAAAATCAATTTTAATATGTTAATATATTAATGTAATGAATTTAAAAAAATAATAAACAGTTTTTAATTTGATAAAAAATATTTTAAACAATTAATTGGCGAAAGAGAAATATGAGACAGAACAGATTTATAATTATATATGAGCACATGGAGAAGCACCCTCGATTGTGTAGAAATAGCGATCGTATATATCGAAGAAAGGACTCAGTAGTATTCTTACGAGTCCCCACGGCCCACTTATTCCACTGAATCTCTTACGGAGCACAATCACCTAATGTAAGTATTTCATAATGATAATTACCGCATCGAATTGACTCAATTAATAACAGAACTAGAGTACTGTACTAGAGACTTCAGATATGTTTCAAGGCGTTTGATTAAACAATATTTTATTAATTGTTTTGTATTTATTTCTTAGCGACATAATAAAAGTAATTAAAAGTTGTCTTCTGTTATTTTTTAAATAATCTTTTAAATGTTATTTAAATAATTATGTATAATATCAATTATGTTTATATTTATCTATAATTAATTTTATGTACATCTATTTTATATATACTGAACAGATTACTGCAGATAGTCACATATCCAAGATACTTAATAATAATGTATCGGATGAATCCTGTTAAAAAGAAAAGCGTAAAAGACATACCGTGTCTCGTTAAAGAAACATAATTGTCGGATTATGTTTCGGTCACCAATTGAGATCGCGTAACTTATTGAGACATCGGTGTGTTTAATGTGCCGTTACGTCACGCTTCGTGACTTTTATAGTAACAAATCAGGACGGTATTGTGTCCGTGCATGAGTTTCCATCACGGTACTACAGCCCACATGCGTGCGAATGCTATTAGCATAACCAACAAGCTCAACACGGCGCCCCGCGCAGGGCCCAAACGCGCTGAACACAGAACGTTGTTAGCTACATGTGTAACGTTCGGGAGGGGAGAAGAGATGCGCGAGGAACGGCAACGAATTCAGGTGAGAACACACCAGGTGTATTCCACCAGTTCTTGATCTTCTGAGCCACGTGCTCTGACATATTCTTAACCTGAAAGTACTCGCGCATCGTTCGTTTCATATTTTTTTTTTCCTTTTTCATTTATATCTTTCAATCTGTTAACAATTTCA